>NC_137463.1:100229475-100829762 GCF_964235325.1 Thermobia domestica | reverse complement strand
TTCTATGCATATAAAAACAGGATAACAACATGCACACAGAGACAGGGATAAAGGAAATAAGAATGTAATTACAAATTTTTCAACGTTTTGAACAAAGGGTCTTTTCTTTCATACCATTTAAATTATTCTTCGCCATTTTCCTTTTGCAACTCCAGTATTTTGGGACCAATCCCGTTGTATGAAAAGAAATATAATAACGTTATTTTAAAACTGTTAATACAAAGTGCTATAAAGATGTTTACGGTTTCGTAAGTAAATATGACAATTATTTAGTACTTTTAAAGAGTACTTTATTTAGTACTTTATTTAGTACTTTTAGTACTTTTATTTAGTACTCAGCTATTAGGGAGGACAAGTATCCAGGCTAGAACTATGTTTATCATAGTCCTTAAAAGGAATAATCATTTATCATAGTAATTGTCAACGCTCTTTCACGTCGGAATTTGCTGTTCACTTTCTCAGTAAACTACAAGGAAGGAACACGGAGCGAAAAGGTAATATGGTATTGATAAAATACAGTAGTGCTAGGTAAACAAGAATTTCGATACCATAGTCCTTGCTTTCGTAAGGATACTACTTGTGAATCAATAACTACACAGAAAGAAACAAAATGTAGGTGGCGTGCGTAAAAACGCAACTTTCATGCGTAAATCTAGTAGTTCTTTTTAACTTAAGGTATGACTATATGTAACATCTTGCCGCAATGTTATAACTAAAAACGTACCTTTTATAATACTTTCCGTATAAAAGTACTTTTCGTATAAGAGAAATAAACTGTATATAGGTGTTAAGTGTCTCACATATAGATGGAGTTATGAAACATACGTATACGCATGTAATATACAGAAGACTGTTAGATGTCAGATATCCTGCACATCATGATGTAACATCTAACTACAGACTTTTTTCAATAAACAAAAGGATTTCGTATATTTGTACAATAAACCGCTGTCCGGATAACGGATTTGTCTCACCTATACACTGCCAAAACTCATTTAATTCATTGTTTTTATCGCATCCCCTCCTCTCATTTTCTCATTGTGTTGCTCTATGCTTTTGACCGCAATTTTATGTCATACCTCTACCACTTGAACATTATTGTTTTATAACATGTTATACGCCTATACGGTACTGAAACTCTTGCCGTTCATAACGAAGCGAATCTGCTATTATGGCATGTAATAATAGTGAAGTAAGATATTTAGTTTAGACTATTAGTAGATTAGACTAATAGACTAATGTACTTCAGTCGGGTGATTATTGATAGTAAATGATTTCGAAAGTATTAAAAGGAATTGGATAGGTTTAAAAATTTCTGGATTTCTTATGATAACTGGCTGCATACAAAGTTATCAATGATAACAAATTCAAGTTGGAGTGGAGAATTGAATGTCTTTCAGACAACCTTAACATACCCA
Source organism: Thermobia domestica (assembly GCF_964235325.1). Lineage (NCBI taxonomy): Eukaryota > Metazoa > Arthropoda > Insecta > Zygentoma > Lepismatidae > Thermobia > Thermobia domestica. The sequence goes on along the minus strand of NC_137463.1, from coordinate 100,828,344 downwards.
ACGATAACCTAGCTTCATCCAACGTCATACCTTCATAACACTTAAACTTCCAGCGTAACCAAGCAAAAAAATATTTTCAATCGTCTCCCAGGTGCTTGATATATAATGTATTACTCTATTCCATATTATTGAACAATATTCCAGATGACTTCTAACGTTGGAGTAATAAAGAATATGGCAAGTGTTGACAGAGTTAAAATCTTTGGACATCCATTTCAGAATGTTCTCAAGATGTTGTTTGAAAAGCAATTTACTGTCAAAGACAATATCTAAATCTAATAGTAACCTACAATTCTAATTGGAGTATCATGAATATTATAAGTAAAGCAAATTGGATTTGTTTTATTCGTAATACTCATTAAATAGGTGTTATTACAATTGAAAGGTAATACATTATTTTTTAGATTAAAGTAGTATTCTATTAATATTATTTTGGAGCACCAATCAATCATCCAATTTACAATGGTTTTGTAGATTTTGAGGTTGTCTGCATACATCAAACATTTACAATACAAATTTTCAGTTATATCATTAATAAACATAACGAATAGAAGTGGTTCGAGATTTAATCCTTGCGGAACACCGGAGTAAATGTTATATACATCAGAAAGACTATCTTTATACCTAACAACAAACTTTCTATGGGACAAATACGATATTAGCCAGGCAATAAATAAAATGAAAAGATAATAGGATATTAATTTATAAATTAAAATGTAATGTGGTAGTTTGTCAAAGGCTTTAGAGAAATCGAAGTAAATTACATCGATCTGACCATTACTCTTAAGAGTAGGAAGAGAATCAGCCATAAAACATGTCAAGTTGGATGTGGTTGATCTATTGTTCATAAAACCATGTTGATACATAGTGATCAATTTGCCAAAGACATTAGGTATGATACTCAACAGATAAATTGGTCTATAATCAATTAAATGTTTCCCATCAGTTTTAGGGATAGAAATAACAACAGCCATTTTGTAGTGTTCGGGATAAACAGAAGTGTGCAAACTCCAGTTAAGCAAGAATGCTAAGACAGGTGCAATGGCAATCTAAACCACAAGAAAATTTGGTATTAAGACTGTTTATGGCCTTAATCACTTGCTCAGTTGTGATAATAGGATATAAGGGTTTATTACCAACTAAATTTAATAAGTCAATATTATGAACAGAAGGACATTTTTGATATATAGTCTCAAATAATTGAGCCCATGAATTAGCCAAAGTTTTAGGATCAGATACATAAATATCATCAATCGTAAGTCTAGAGGGTTGGTTCAAATGACCTTTATTTCTGTTAACAAATTTCCAAAACTTCTGGGGCGAATGCTTTAAAATTTACTCCATATTATGTATATGAGAAAGCTTGTTCAACTGTAGCCTATCTTTAAATTATTTACGTAAATAGGCAAAGACATTATAATCTTTGCTTAATCTTTAAATCTCTTATAAGCATTTTCTTTAATAATAATAATAATAATAATAATAATAATAATAATAATAATAATAATAATAATAATAATAATAATAATAATAATAAAAATAATAATAATTAAACGGCACAAAGCCTAAAATTTAGGTCTTGTGCTTATATTTTTATATTGCTAACTAGTTACTGCATTGCCTTAGTTTTGTGTGGTGGTGATGAATTTCAGAACTAAGGCATATGAATGAAAAATGCACAAGACCTAAACGGCACAAGCCCTAAACAGCACAAGACCTTAAAATCATTTGGCGGCACAAGATCTAAACGACAAAATACCTAAACAGCACAAGACCTAAAATTTAGGTCTAGTGCCTATATTTTTAGGTCTTATGCCTTTTAGGTCATATGAACATTATCCGTCCACACTATTTTGTGAAGGTCAAAGAGGTCTATCGATTGTTGTATAACAAGCGCGCACCTAGAATTTTCTTGGGAGGAGGAGGAAACACATTACAAGACACTACACATATGTGATATTGAACCGGTGTTATTTTACACCCGATAAAACGATAAGTAATTGTTAAGCACTGCCCCCTTTATTTAAAAAAAGAATATAATTAGATTTTTTTATATAAGGAAAGAAAAAAATATAAGTGGAGTGTAACATCAAAACCTTTACGCTATAACATTTCTCTGCTAAACAAGTATAGTTTTATTAAAAAGTATACAAAGACATGTCAATACTGTGTGTTATGGGGCTCCAAACCCGGAGGACCCCCTACATGAATGCACTCCTGGTATATATGTCTCATCTTCAGACACTATCTTTCATTTGTTAAACATAAATAATATTCTGTATATCTTTCTTTTTATTTCTTCTGTTATTCACTGCACGTGCACCAAACAATAAAGCAACATGTGAACGTGTTTCCCGTGTGCCTCCACAGACATTTTACATAAGCATATTTCTATGTTTTTCTTCTTGTGTGTTCTTGAAACATTTTTGTACAGGTAATAAAACGTTAACTTTCTGCATAAAAAAAAGCAAAATAGAAAAAACTTCTAGTAAACCAAAATTCCTTCTTTTATGTAACCAACACGTGCCTTCCTTAAGTCGACTTCATCATTCTTGGTTGCCATCAAAGAAAGCAGTTTTGGCTATCTAAGAGAAAAAAGTATCCTTTATAATAGACATTTCCAACAAGCCGACGTAGGCGTAAGAGCACAATTTTACGATCTGGGAAAAGTAGAAATGCAGTGAGGCAATGATTGGAGAATATGGAATAGGAAACCAACTATTGACAGTGTATGCAAGGGCGCCGATCCCGGGGAGGCCGAGGGGGCCCGGGCCCCCTTACTGTATTTGTAAATTTACAATATTTGGCATAATTTGAATGCAATTTGTTTTAAAATCCTGATATATACTTTCTGCATCTGAATGCCCCGCCCCAAATTTACAGAGAAATCGGCGCCTTTGAGTGTATGTATAGTGATTGATTCACTTTGTTGATTGACTGAGGTTTAATGGGGACATCAGAATTGAGGCTACTTGTCCCCGTCATGATATCATGGATTCACGAGAAGTATGCATGCAAAACCATCGACTACACTACCAATGTTATTATTTGCTGCCGGTTACCAGTGAGAAGTCAACTTTAGATTTGGGGTAGGAGCGCAAGTGCAGGGCAGAGACATCTTTGGGCGGCAGCCATTTTTTTATTTTCAAAAACAATACTGTACAGGGTGGCCCAAAAGTAGGTATACACTCCTGCATTGATCAAGTATAACATTCTAGTTTATGCATTTATTTGCTTCGACTGTTCCTGGCTTAAGTTATAAGTAAAAAAGACGTTAAGAACAAATAACAAAGAAACTAGGTCTACCTGTTTCAAAACAATAAGAAATGGCATAAAATACAGTGAGCTGATCATACGGGACTGTATACTACTTTTAGGCTACCCTGTACATTCCGAAAACAATACTTAACACATATTCAGGGCTGTAACCATGGCGGTAGGAGCGCAAATGGGGACCTGGCTCCCTCAAAACGAAGTTCGTCTGTTAAGATTATCGTTAAACATGTTTTTACTACAGCAAATTAAGAACTTTTGTAATATAACAAGTAAAACTATTTGTTCTTTGAACAGATGAAATAGGTTTTATGAACATGAAACCAGAATGTAATTACTGTAAGAAAAAATGCCTCTCGTTTCTCTTTCACAATTTAAATTTAGGAAAATGCTGCAACACATGTTAACTCATTCCTAATTATGATATAGTAGTATATTGCATTTCACACCTTCATTTTCAGCGAATTCTCATATTAAATATTCTCTAAAGAAGGAATCGAAAATTTTAGCAATAGATGTCGATTTTTTCAAAAAGGTCAATTTTCAAAATGGTTTCGATTACTTTCAATTATGTTTTTTCTTCTCTTTTTTACACCGAACTTCATACCACCAACTTGAATGATACTCAATTGAGTTTTTCTGTATAAAGAATTGGAACGTTGAATTTTATAGATGTTGTTCCCTTGTTTCAACAATATTATAGAATTGTTGAAACATGTATCCTTTCATTTTAAATAAAGAGTATAAATATCAAATTGCATACCTCTAGCTTGCGTAAATTCCAACATTTAGAGGTTTTATAAATAGTCGAAATTTGTAATGTAGAAAATCTCTCATTTAAGAACCCAATTTTCGAAAAATGCTCGAACACGTGTTCAGTTATTTTTAATGTAAAGCTCATATGCCGAGTTTATTTTCCTACCGTGAGCGTGAGATCCATATTTTATTCTTTAAAAAATAGTCCCTTTTTATCTCCCTTATTACACGTATTTTTTTTTAATTATCAATTGTAATGGCAAAAGAAATTTCATATTCAAATTTTATGTTTCTGGCTATAGTAGTAACACATTTATGTTGATGAGTGAGTCACTTTCTGGCTCTTATATAATGGTCTAGATGTGAAAGTAAAAGGTCTAACAAGTAGACCTCACCACTTCGCCGTTGCGTTAGCAAGAGGAAACAACTACTCTCCTAGAGTAGGATTGAATATAAGATATTGACAAAAATTTTAGATGCTAATGAGCACTAGAAATATGGGAAAACGAAATAGAAACATGAATGTGGGAAATACATGTACAATATAGTTTGATAGTTGCAAGACCGATATTTTTTCGAAATAGATGGAGGAACAATAATTATGACTTCAACTATGTAAACTGAATTAGGAGGGATGTTTTTATGGCATTTCAGATCATATCCGCCATCTTGAAATCCGCCATATTGGATCGACGTCAACTTTTTCAAATAGAAAGAAGGCCATGTGAGGTATCAAACAACAATGATTTTTCCCACCCAATCTCATACACTAATTAGTTTGTCCATAACTAGAACGGTTTACAACTTACAGTTCTTTGAATGTTGAAAAATTTGTTGTTTGTAGCAGATAACAGATAACTATAGTGACAATGAACATAGCTTCCATACTAGCTTCTTGATTGTTTATCTCATGATGTGCCTCTTCTAGAATATCCAGAGTGTATTCCATTTCGAATTCCAGTTCTTCATCCGCTAGGAATCCAATTATGTCATCTGCGATTATTCTTTCCTGTTCTGAAATATTTGTTGCTTTGTGCTTGAACCGTAATGTCTGCAACTGCTGCAAGAGGTACATGGTAATGTTTGCCTTATTTAACGCCATGGAGTGTCGTTTTTTAGTCTATATTTGTTGCCTGCACACACTCTCCCTAATGCACACACACGCACGCACCTTACAGAATTGCAGACACAATGCAATAAACGAAATAACTATTTCTCAAACACCTCCAAGTTCACGGGTAGAACTGACAGTGAGAATAATATATTTCCTGCACTTGTGTCCTTACAAAGAGTTTGTCGCTATAGAATGGTACATGATGCACGTAAGCCCTACGTTATACCGTAGGTGCTACAACCAGGAATGCCATTGGCAACCAATATTGCTATTCTCTTCATCGTGTTGCCCCTATTGCTTATAGTTTCAGTTTGAATGTACAAACGCACACACGAAGTGGCGAGGTCAGAACCACTTTATGAATGCTGAGGACTTCCATTTCTTGCATTGCCGTAATTATGTTCTGTAAGAATGTTGTCTCTGGAGCTATGTTCATTGCCACTGTAGTTATCTGTTATCTCCTACAAACAACGAATTTTTCAACATTCAAAGAACTGTAAGTTGTAAACCGTTCTAGATACTGAGAAACTAATTAGTGTATGAGATTGGGTGGAAAAAATCATTGTTTTTTGATACCTCACATGGCCCTCTTTCCATTTGAAAAAGTTAACGTCGATCCAATATGGCGGATTTCAAGATGGCAGTCATGATCCGGAATGCCATAAAAACATCCCTCCTAACTTGATTTACATAGTTGAAGTCATAACTATTGTTCCTCCATCTATTTCGAAAAAATATCGGTCTTGCAACTATCAAATTATATTGTACTTGTCTTTCCCACATTCATGTTTCTATTTCGTTTTTCTCATATTTCTAGTGCTCATTAGCAGCTAAAATTTTTGTCAGTGTCTTATATTTAACCCTACATCAGGACGGTAGTTGTTTTTTTTTTTTTCTAACGCAACGGCGAAGTGGTGAGGTCTACTTGTAAGCCATATTACATTATAATAATTACGAACTTTTCAAATGTAATAGTTAGTGCAATACTGAGCGGTGGTATAGTTAGAAACATATCATGAAAGGCGGTAATAATTGCAATAGCAAAAATGCGGACTTGCGAACATACATACACATACTCCAAGCATTATGTGACGTTACCAGCTGAAATTTGAACTGTAGAATCGATCAGAGTACTACATGAGATCTTGCGACAGGAAGTTTAGCATTTTCTTTTAGTACACAAAGCTGAGGTAAGTTGCAGGAGAGATAGATACAAGCGGAGTCACCTCTTTTTACGTTTTCTTTAGTTACATAGTATTGAAATAGTGATGAAATTAAGAAGTGTCAAATTGAACTTCCTGGCGTTACAGTTCGTGAAAGGCTATAACCAGACAGGTCATAGGATTCAGGCGCCATTATCTCTGGCTTTCTAGGTGATAGTTCACTACCTCTTATTTCAAGTAGCTCTACAATTTTCTTATGATGCTGGATTAATATCAGACAATTTTAGTGCTCCCATCAAGAATAGAATCACAAACAATGTATAACGAGGTTGAACATGATAAAAATTCGGTTAAACAGGATCTGAATTAGGTTCGAAGAAGAAGTGACTGGGACGTGTTCCATCGGCTGAGATTGGACTCCAATTTCATGATGAAAGTTCTTGCTACTACTCTAGGGACGTCCTAATTTAATTCTTTAGTTTGTGTTAATAATCACAGGGAAGTGAGACACCAGAAAACACTTACGAACAATGAAATAAAAATTTCTGATGTAGATTTTCAAGAAGTTTTATGAAAAGTTATCTCACATTGAAGAGAATCTACATGATGAAAGAAATGTTATCCAATGCAAATCAATCGCTTTAGCTGAGATGTTAAGAAATTATTTACATATATTAGTTTGTAAGCTAACAAGGCATGAAGTTCAGGGATGTCTTTAACATGACGTATGATAGAAGAGAGGCAACTAAGTACAATTGATAAACATCATTCACTAATAAACTCTGTTAAAACAGTGAAGAGAATCTCACGAAATTTACATTTATGAATAAACCTATGTTGGTAGTTGAAGCGGTCCGTATTATATATCCTCTCATCGTTCAGTTTTAACCTAATTAATATTCTTGTTTTGGATTTAAGCAAAAAGTTTTATATTTGATGTTAAACTTTCGCCAAACAACAATATTCTAGGCTTTACATATACCCTCTCATAGCACAAGTATATGAGGTTTTAACATCACAATATTTTGTTTAGTTTAACAATTTTTTTCATCTCTAGGAAATACATATGCTTGGCATCATTTAAACAACAACAATTTTCAAAGGTTTCATACACTGTCTCATACCCGCGTATGTGAGGTTTTCCTTACCAATATTAACCAAACTATTCTGTTAGCCTCAAATATATTTTACCCTTTAAGAGCCTGCCTTACTAAAAATAATACGAAATTTACCATTTTTCTTTTGCATCATTATTCATCAGTGAAAGGAGATAATGAAATGCAAGTCACCATAAATCATAGGTAACGCTATTCTACAACAGAAAATATGAACCTGAAGAATGTTCAGTGTTGCAATCCATAGAAATTACAGTGTTGCCAGAAAAACAATTTCCCTAAAATCTAAGTTAAGACAAAGAGTAGAGGAATGAACTCAACTGCATTTGATTATGTATCATGTTGTTTTGGTTTCTTGTGAACTACTTTTTAATTAACATTATTATTTAATTTTAATAACTGTATGTTAAAACTATGTTGTTTATTACAAATTAAATACAACTATTATTTAAAAAAGTAGTTCAGAGGAAACCAAAACAATATGATACGTAACCAAATGCAGTTGAGTTTGTTCCTCTACTCGCTGCCTTAACTTAGATTTTAGGGAAATTGTTTTTCTGGCAACACTGTAATTTCTATGGATGGCAACACTGAACATTCTTCAGGTTCATATTTTTATTGTAGAATAGCATTATCTATGATTGTGGCGACTTGCATTTCATTATCTTCTTTCAGTGATGAATAAACAAGCAAACGAAAAATGGTAAATTTTGTATTATTTTTAGTAAGGCAGGCTCTTAACCTTAAAAATTCTAACCATAGTTTATATTCCTATAAATAGGAAGATGGATATCTACCGTTAAGGTCTCCATTACCCATAAAGAGGTTAACAAATTGACTTCATTAAAGAACTTGCCCGAGATAATCGCTCTGGCTATCTATTGCAAGTAGTATAATTAAAACTTGCTCTCGTTCAAGACTTTTCGTGTCGAGTAACGGACAGACGTACTAACATTATTCAATCTTAAAAAGCTCACTAACTTGCTTCTAATGTGTGCTACGCCAAGTTGTAAAGTTTTCATAGAAGATAAGTGAACGGAAACTCTTCACTTTCTGACAAACGACTTGTATTGATGCCAGAATGCTTCTTTTTATGATGATGATTTCAAAATGTAGTTGCATTTCCATTTGTAATGGTAATAAACTTTAAAAAGACAACAAGGGAATAATACGATATTTTATCAAAATATACCGAATCTAGTTCTATTTCTGTATGAGCAGTCACGGGCTACAAGAGCCCACAACATTGTATGCACGTTGGAACCTCTTCGGCTGGTGCTATTCTGCCCACCTCGGTGATTTCATCACTAACATTAATTAGACGAAATAAAGAACGTGCAACTGCGTTAAGCTGTACAAATTTGGCACAAAGAGGAAACGACAGCCATTAGTGTGGAGGATCTATTATCTCCACTACCAATGAAAGATAAAACTAGTTTCGCACCTCGACCAAGCGCATCTTTATCATCTCTTAAGACTTTCTTAGAATGGGGCATCAAAAATTCGTCTCCAGTGACCTAACTCTTAACACCAAGTTGCACTGTTAGGTTTTAGGATGTCTGTGATAGAACAATGAACGAAAGCGATTAAAATTTTAAGTTCCACGACGACAATGTGTCTTGTAACTGAGCTTTTCTTTCAAATGCGTTGCTGACGGAAGAAAGTAATTTTACTTCCTAATCCATCATATCTTCTCGGGTGGTATTTTGATATCATTGCGGGCTGTGGAGACCCAATGTGAATCATCGAAGGCATTTCATGAGCTTGTAAAAGATTTTGACTCACTATTTTGGAAATGGCAGGTACGCTGGGAGCACGGTATTTCTATACAAGAGGATTATTTTGAAGATATATATATATTGCATTTAGCTTTAAACAGAAGTAGTTTTGAAACTTTTCAATATCCCTCGTACTTTGATCTGAGAGGGATTGGTTATGAGGATTGTCCATAATCTCATTGCCTTAAAGATTACTTTTATTTCTTTGAAATCAACTTTATTGTTTACCTCCGTTGTTGATCTTCGAAAAGAAGGAAAAGATCTTCTAACTCAAGTGGTTAGTGATTACACTAGTAAAGTCCAGACAACATAAAATGAAGGAATTGAGAGCGAGATGTGTTTTTTGATCCTTCTTTCGTTCCTCGTCCTCGTACTTAAATGTCAGCGAACAAAATGATCTGAATCCAGTATGAAGAGGAGGCGGAGAATGGCGCCGGCCCTTTAGGCATTTGCATTTAAATTCCTCTTGGCGCCATAATAGAGAGAGGGAGAATAAGAAGGGAGGATGAGGGGGGAATGGATAGCGTCTATTCGCATCGCGACGCACATCGGCGAGATGACTTGAGCGGATAAAGAATTTTTTTAAGTGTATTTTTCTTGCGTGCTTTCAAAGAAGTTTCCCATTGACAAAAAATAGAGGAAAGCCTTTGGGGAAGTTTGTCGCTGGATTCCAAAGTTTTCTTCACTTCTTTTCTTCTCCCTGCATTTTCTGTATTACTATTGTTGATGTGGTATTTTTGTCGTTTCGACTTTCCACGTCTTCCTTTCTACCTATCTTGTTTCCGGTATTTCTTTTTCTTTATTTGTAGTGTGAAAAGAAATGCTGTAAATTCCTCCTGGTTCTCTATAAAAGGCGAAAACCTCATTTTGATATAAATGTATGATGACAGAAGGCCATGCTGACGGGAAGATATATTTCCCGTCTTCCCGGAAACAAACCTTTTAAAGCTTCCTCTTTATAACCAACAACAGAACCTCCAACTTATAACACTTCTTCATCTTTTCATTGAGTTAAAATTTTCACCGTATCATACATTTTAACGACAAGGACTTAATTAATAGTATAGTTGTATAGTAATGTACTAAAGTAGATTTGCAAAGGTACCAGATACTCTCTTTCATGCCATTCATTGTAGAAGACCAAAGGCAATATGGAGGTAAGTGTTTACACTTCCTAAACTTCGGTCATATAAGATGAGGTATAGTTAGCATTATAGGTATATGTCTAAGCTCCCGAGGGCAGCGCTTGCGAAATCGGAACTCGATCTCAACTAGGTTTGGGGCTAATAAATGAGCACAAACTACATTGATAATTGCAAGCAAGAGTCGGAGTGACCGTGAGCTACATTCAAGTTAGTGTACTCGAGCTCAAGTGAGCAAGAGCCTCTTTGAGGTTGATGAGCTCGAGTCCAAGTTAGTGTGAGTCCCATTCAGGTTAGTAAGCTTAAGCTCAAGTGAGCGTGAGCCTCATTGACGTTAGTGACCTCGAGCCCAAGTGAACGAGAGCCTCATTAAGGTTAGAGAGCCCGATTTTGAGTGAGCGTGAGGCACATTGAAGTTAGCTGAGCTCAAGTCCAAGCTGAGCTGAGCGAGAGGCCTGTTAGGTTAGTGAGCTGAAGCCGAAGTGAGCGGAGCCTCATTGAAGTTCGTAAGCCCAAACCTGAGAACTTCGTTAAAGTTAGTGAGCGCGAGCTTCATTGAGGCTTGTAGACCCAAGTTCGAGCCCAGGTAAGTGAGCTTGATTGAGGTTACTGAGCCCAAGCTCATGTGAGCTCTAGCCCTAGTGAGATTATTTAGTACGAGCACCATTGATCTTAATCAATCCAAGCCAGAGTGAGAAAGAGAGCTATCGAAATTAGTTAGCCCAAGCACGAGTGAGTGAGAGCCTTATTGAGGTTCGTGAGCTTAAGCGCAAGCGAAAGCGGTCCTATTGAGGTTAACGAGTTCGATCCCGGGTGAAGATGAGCTCAATTGAGGGAAGTGAGACCGAGTAAATGTAACCCTTAGTGAGGAATATATGAAAAGTGTCAGATGCAAAATGCTATCTCAGATAAAGGAAATACTTTTATCTTTAGATTTCCCCTAGTACCTATTCCATAGAGGTTGGGTTCTCAGCAGCATTAGAATGAGAAGAAAACAGGAAAATATTATCCCCCTCTCGGGTATCAAACTAGAGCCTCCCACATAGTAGGTAAATCCCTCACTTATTGCGGCACCGGGCGCTATGTTCTACACTCTAAGCGAACACTTTCATATTGGTTATAGATCCAGCTTTTGTCATAAAATAGAGATAATCTACCATTTTCGAAATGGATTCAATTAGCTATCTGTGCAATTAGCAAAGGAGATGGTGATGATGAGTAATGAATGAAATGGTGGAATAAAGAAAGTGGGAGGAAACGGGAGAGCCCCGAGGAAACCCACGTACATGGTGTTTGTCCACCACAAAGTTCACTTGGCGAGGCTGGGATCGAGCCCGGGACCCCAAGCACCAGATGTGAACGCTCTACCACTGAGCCAACGCGGCCCCAAAATAAAATAATAAGTATTTTAGGAGAACATAATGAATTTTATGAAATGAAATCCAACTATTGTTATCGGATACGAGAAAGTGATGCTAGTTAATCGGATCACCTGTGACAATAATGTTACATATTTATCGTAACTTTGAATGTTAAATGAAATATTTCCCGTCATCGAGGAAACTTTGCCCTTTACATAATTGTATTTGAAAGAAAATCATAGCCAATTAAATTATGCTTATACACGTAAAATGATTTTACTACCTGTGACAATATACAAAAGTTAAAAACAATGAAATAAGTCAATGCAGAAGAAAATTTAGTGGTATTTTAAATTGAGATCTTAAAGATGGCCATGTTCTCTGTCAATAATTGTGACAGAGAAATATTTCGTACAGAGTAATAATTTCTAACCACCAACCTACTTTCTATTTTCTTGTGAACTTTTTTGAGTTGTTAAAGTTGATGCTACTTATTTAAATATGTATAAAATTAATTAATATATTTCATATTTTGATTATAATTAACATGTGTGTAAAGGAGTATAATGATATCGTTAGAAAGAAACCAACAACAATTAATACAATCTGGCAAGACTGTATTTCGCTAAACAAACAAGAATTTCTTCTATAAAAATGAAATCTGTCAATTATGTATAACAAACGACGTACTTCTTCGCGGCACAAAAGTTAGTTTACCGATTTTCTCAAAATCTACGCATAAGAATTAAACTTCAGTAAAGTTTTATTCAGCTCTATGTTATGTATCAATTGATATACTTCCTATCTGTGGACAACATTTCAATCAAATATAAATTAAAATTTGAGATCTAATGAAAAGTTTAGACTATCTCTCATTAATGGTAGCTACAGAGTGGCAAGGCGAGAAGCAAGTCAGCCCTACGATCACTTCAGCCAGGACTAGCTCGGGAGAGTAATAGTCCCGGAAGTAGGAATTAAATACATGGTTCTGATTGGTTGGCGTTATCCCTTTCTTGCCACGTAGCATACATATAGCAGAAATCAAACGTCTGCTGCTGTCAGTCCTTGTGGCCGAGCTTGCTAGGGCTACGACCTAGTAACGGAAATCGGTTTTGGTGTGAGTTAAAACCCGTCCCAAAGGATTTTTTTTATTTTTTAAAAATTTTCATAAGACTTTTTCCATTAAAATATGAAAATAATACTCAAAAAGTTATTTACTTACTTTTGTGCAGATAAGTAGTAGTAGGAGGAGGAGGAGGTGGAGAAGGAGAAGTAATAGTAGTAGTAGTAGTAGTAGCAACGGGTTAGAAGCCCCGCAGGGCTCGTTTTGCTCCACCTTGACCCCCATGATATAAATTTTGTGACCAACTTAAAACAGCTGGCCAGGGTGGCGCGCGAAAGGTACTTCCGAGAGTATTACTCTCCCGAGCGGGTCGTCTTCAACCCCCTACTACTTTTCGGTTCTTTGTTGATATGTGTGTATTAGTGTGAGGTAAACTCGTCAGCCTTCTCAAAAAATCTTGTCACCCCTTGTCATAGCGTTCTGGCTACGGGCTTCAATCATACCACGTACTGTCTGTCGTCTTGCTAGTGTGATAATGAATAACTTAATGAAATTGTGTTTCAGTATCAGTTTTCTGTCAGTAAGTGGCACAGTTCTTGTACAGTAGGCATGCCAATCTCAATATTTCAAGTGAGCAAGATAGTCATCAGTTTATACTGATGTGGGCTGCAAATTAATTTACTATGTGATTTTCATACTAGAAAAATGTATTTAAAATGTGAATAAATACGTAAAATCTTCCGTCTATCGATCTAATACGATACCCACCTAATAATGTAGGTCTTTATAAATGGAAGAAACATAAAGAAATCTGGAGACATCTGATATCATTTTCCAGCAACCGTATTTCGGATGTCTGGAGATATGCTGCTCGCACTAGCAATTTTCAGGACAGAGAACATATGAATCTCTAGGATTGCCTGTTAAGTTAAATATCTGTTTGGGGATTCTTTCGTGTTTGATAAATGAGAAAAGTTGTTCACATTGATATGTAGTACTAGAACATAGAAACCACGTATTACCTCAGATACTAGTAAATCAATGTAAATGCTTTTCAAAAAGTAGTGGTATCCCACCAAAAATATAAATGTAAAAAATAGAGCCAATTTATGGAACATCTATCACTTTGGTGAGAGTGATACAGAGGAGAAAATGCAGATATGAAACTATGTCGAGTTCTGTTGAAATCCAGTAATTGGAATATGAAACCTGCAAGTTTAGCGCTAAGAAGAATCTGTTTGGGAAAAGCCACTCGGGGTGATGATGTACCTAGTATAGAACTTCTTTTCAACACTAAAGATACAAATTTAGTTTCCAGACTTTAGAATTTTCATAGAACTCGGCATCGTTTCAAATTTTTCTTTGAAATTTACAAATTCAGCTCATTGTTTTTCTATTTCACAATTGTTCAAACCGCTCTTGATACTATCTTTGACAGGATTGATAGCTTCTGTGCAAGTATTCTGAAATGATGCCAAGTTCTATGGAAATAAAAAAAATCGGAATATTAAATTTACAAGTTTAGTGCTGAAAACGAAAATGAAGTTTCACGTCCCACGCTTATGCTGGTTAGGTTAAAGGAGAGGGTAATGATGAGAAATGAATGAAATGGTAGAACAAAAAAGTGGGAGAAATCGAGAGAACTCCGTGAAAATCCTCTCACACGGTGTTTGTCCACAACAAAGCTACAAATGACTTGAGCTGGGATCGAACCAGGATCCCATGCAGTAGAGGTGAACGCTCTACCACTGAGCCACCGCGGGCACCGTGATGAAAGCAAGTTCTATACAGTATCGCCTAGAGATGCATTTGCCAAGCATTAATGTTGCAAATTTTGTATTCCTATTTCGGAATTCCAATAGAACTGGGCATTACTTCAGAGCTATATTCTCATTCCGACCCAACAAAGTGAATATGTACGAAAAACGAGACTTCATTTTTCACATTTATGTTTTTGGTGGAATTATTATTAAGTATTAAACTTTAAAATTTATATTCAATCATAAGATTATTTAAAAATATGGAATTGTTATATGAGATTGAGCTGAATAAAAGTAAGATGATTGAGGATAAATTCCGATGTGTAGGTTTTGACAAAATCGAAAAGAAAAACATTTCGTGACATTGAAAGAAATTGTGCTCGTTACCAATTATAATGTATATATTTTTTTTATTTTTACTCTAAGAGATTGTTCATATATTTATATACTGTACATGTAAAAAAAAATAAAAGCACAATCCAAAAATATACATGTTTTATATAAACCAAAGGCAAAGACCAGTAAAACCAGAAAATAAATTCTAACTAGCAACAGAAAGAAAGACAGAATTAAAGAAACGATGCTAGAGGTACTGTAAACTCTAGAGAACGTTCGAGTGTTGATTTTCTTCATCAGACGGATAATTCTCTAACGTCTGCATAATACATCATGCACTTACACATGTGTCATATTTGCATAGGTGGTTCAACAGCCCTACAAAGCACACATATACATATACAAACTCATTCAAAATTCTTGGTTTAAGTAAATAAACTATGCAAAGGTAAGGCCAGCACTACCACAAACATTAAACTCTTGCAATTGCGTTTAATTCCAACGAGTTCTCCGTTCTCTTTATGGTTGTTAAGTTGAAACCCACAGACGCATAAAACTATGATACATGAATATACAGTATACTCAGAAACTGCAAACAAAATAAATTTATAAAGTTGATGGTAATTAGGTTGAATTTTCTCGAGAGGAGAAACTGTAGATTTCTAGTGATACTAACGAACAAATACCACAAAGCAATTCTAAAGTCTTTTAATGCAGTTACCAAAAGCGTCCTTACACTCTTAAAAGAATCTCTCTTTTTATTTGAGCTTTTTCTCTTTTACAATTTTTAAAGTAACAGAGAAACAAAATATAATATCGAGATACAGAATTCATAGCCAGTGCTGTGCCGTGGGGAGGACGAGTGAGGCGACAGCCCCAGGCACCGAAGTAAGGGGGCATAAAATTCGGGAGAACAATGCATGTGCACATATATAAAATGTAAGGAAAAAGTAATAAAAAAAATGCTCAAAATCAAGGAAAAGCAGGGTTTATTTTTGAAAATTTTCTTACGCTTCGCGCCAACAATGGTGGCGTTTTGCGACTGGTCTGTCGACTTCACTCATATGTACGGAGGCGCCGTGTTACACTCTCGCCCAGGGCGCTGATTTTTTTACGGCACGGCACTGTTCATAGCGATGTTAGATTTGGAAACTGTCTTTGAGGCCATAATTTTAAATCTCGTTGAAACAGTGTTTATATTTATTAAATAACACCCGATTTTACTTTCATGCAGGTCGAATGCTATGGAACAAAGTAGTTAAACTCATTGAAGTATTGCTTATTAGTGTTTGTGACTTGGTTGATCGTTAATTATTTCAATCAGGCGGTCAAATAACGCCAACATAGCAGCAGGGTTCAGCAGAAAAATCGAACAGCTAATGAAATCGTACTAATCAGGTTGTAATTTCAAACAAAATAAAATTTGTTTTTACTTAAAGCAAAGAATAAATTCTTCTTACAGCAATTAATAAGAAATCTGTCTCTTATGAATCAGAATAGAAGTAGATCAAGAAAAATCTACGTTTTCAAAATGATTTTCACACAAATTAAAATTATTCTTGCAAAAGCACTCTCGCGATCTGTTACACAGAAAGTTGCACGTTGGTTTGTTGAGAGATAAAGCAGCTGAGAGATGGGGTACTCTATTGTGCACCCTCAGAACTCTCTTACATTCTGAACATATTACCGTATGGTATAGGGTAGCCAGCTTCTAAAATATGAAATGAAATGAAATCCCACGGTAATGCCGGTTACGCAAAAGGAGATTGTCGTGATGAGATATGAATGAAATGGTGGAATGAAGAAAGTATGAGGAAACATGAGAATCAAGAGAAAACCCAAGCGCACGGGGTCTGTCCACCACAAAGTTCACTTGGCGCAAGTTGGGATAGAACCAAGGACCACATGCACCATATGTGAATGAACTGTACCACTGAATCACCGCGGCCCAGCTTCACCGTAGTAGGACCAAATGTGGTTGAAGGAGATGGACATTCAATGACAGAAAATTCTGAATGTTACACTACCAAAATTCCGAACGTTACATTACCATGTTGCAAAATATTCTCTTATCAGAAATTAACAGACCAATAATTGGCCCCAAATGACCAGGTACATGGAAACATGCCAGAGCCACTTAGCTCATCGGATTTGTCGCTATGCAATTATTATCTATATGATTACTCAAATGGAAGAAATATCGAGATGTCCAAGGTACGTACCAATTGAGTCAGTGGACATCTCTTGGACATCGTAAGAAAATCCGAATGTCGCCTTATGTCATGAATCCCTATGTGACAATTCTATGCGCTTTGCTAAATAGTCACATGGCCACTTTTGAGCATCCAATAGAGTGGGACAGGCACATTCAGTTGAAATACAAAGGTAATCCAATGGATATTTTCATCGTGTTTAAAATTTTTCCTGTGAACTTGAATGTCACAGGACAACTGTAGGACCTATATTAGATCAAATGATGTCCTGTGGACATATTATGTTATGTGAATAGGGTGAGGAAAGGAACTTACCGCAAGTTAAAAAACTGCTGTGTACTTTCGTTCTCTTCTAACTTCTTAGTTTGAATATAAGAACTAGTTCTCCTTAATCTATGCACATGCACACAAATTTAAAAAAATTCCCTTCTTTTTGTTTTGCCTTTTGGTACACAAGAACCCGGTAGTATACGAAAAAATACATATCATTCCTTCATACAACAAACTGGACAATAGTGTCATGAATGAAAACAAATATTAACAACAGCTGTACATCAAATGTTCTATTGTGTGCTTTAGAAAAAGTGTATTCTATTTAAAGAATGAATCAATATTTACGTATAAACTTCGTAAATATTTTCTTTTCCTAGCATCTAAAAACAATTTTTTTTGTCATGAAATCTAATTTTGTTGTTGGATATGGTAAAGCATAATAAACTTTAAATTCAGGAGATAGAGACAGAGAGAGAGATGTCCCAGTGGTTGTACAACCAATTAGCGGAGTGTGTCATTAACCAATGGTCGTATAGAAAGCAAGATGCACAGAGGGCTACTAATGAACCGCTGTATCGAAAACGCTTAGCAATGCAAAATGGATGCAAACCATAATGATGAACAGAGACATGGACAATCAGAGACTGATCATTTCCAAACAAGCAGTTTCTGCTCTGTCAATCGAATTCGCATTACAAAATTCCTCTCGTAATTATTATAAATTTTTGTTTCTCTCTTACTTTCACCTTCTCTATTCTCTTCCAACCTTTAACCATACATACTATCACCGGAACCTAATAAAATCTAATCATATTTCTTATGTATTTTCTTTTGTGAACACAATTACTTTTTTCCTCTTTTACCTTTTGTATATTAGTCAACATATTGCTTAGAGAGATATATAAACTTTTCTACCTTCGCAGCTCTCAATTTCAATAAAATTTAGTTTGATAAATTGTGTATTATGTAGTATAAAATACAGTAGATTCTAAATGCAAATAAATTTTACGCCATTTTCGTATTAGAAGCATCGATAATTTTACTGATTTCAGTCTACATTCGTAAGCACCAATTCAAAGCTTAGACAGAAATTGGCTTTCTCATATTAAAAGTCTATTGCATTCTCTCTGAGCCTCTATTATTAATATTGAGGGAAAAGTTTAGAAATTCAAATCTGACCATCAAATGTTTACTACTAATAATGTCTGATGAAGGCATTGATATGTTGTCGAAACTGTAAGCAAACACTTAATATTATTAACGTGTGATAAAGGATTGACGTATTACCGAAACCCTAAAGAAACACTTCATACTAATAACATCTGATAAAGGCATTGACGTATTACCGAAATTGAAGGCAAATACCTAATATTAGTAATATCTGATAAAGACATTGATATATTTTCGAAACTGTAAGCAAACTCATAATATTAATAACGTCTGATGCAGTCATTGACATATTGTCAACACGGTAAGCAAACACTTAATATTAACAATGTCTGATGAAGGCATTGAGATATTACCGAAACTCTAAGCAAACACTCAATATTAATATATGTTTGATGAAGGTAATGATATATTCCCAAATTGTAACACATATTATAAATATTAATGTTTACCTTCGTCAGATTTTCTTTGTGTTTAAATTATTCGTAGTTCTAATGGTAGAACGAGAAATAATCAAGGGAAAATTGTGATGTGTGAAATTAAAAGAGGGATAATAGACTTTTAAAAATCTATGACAGAATAGTTATTCCTGTACAGGAGATAAAATTATGAGTACGCAAATACTAAACGCATTGTTTGAGATCAATTTTACTATAAATATTGTTGAACGTACGAAAAGGAAACCAACCAACCGAAAATAAAATAAGTAAATATATTATTAGAATTATATTACTTGATTCATAGCAAGGTAGATAAGAATTTGAAAGACAATAGGAGAAGTGTTTAAAAGAAGTAGAATATAAGAAAAAAAAGAATTGCTCTGGAATGTAAAGTTGGGAAAAGCAGGAAAATCAGCTTACTGGAAAATACAAAAAGAGAAGTTTGCAAGCAAAAGCCAGAACAACGTAGTGCGCAAAAGAATGTGTAGTATATCTACGTGTATTATTATAGAAGAAGTGTTGTTGGTTGGTAGAACAGGAATATTTAGACACATAGAATAAAGAATAAGAAGAGTAACAACTGAAGGTGTGGAAAGAAAGAGAGCATATTGTAGAGACATCTGAAAGGAAACTAATATATATATAAAAAAAAAAGAAAAACGAAAGTAAGATAGTTTAAAGGAAAGGTACTACAAAGGAAAGAAACAAGATAAAAGGAAGCCAGAGGAACTAAGAAGTGATAGAATTCGAGCACATATATTAGCAAGCAAAATGTTAAGATTAATGAGGAAACAATTACACAAGTATACAATACAAAATGATCGTTAAGCAATATTGCAGTTAGCGAAGGAGAGACATAAAAAGAACACACCACAAAAATTGAAAAGGAAGGATGAAAGATCATATGCGGATAATGTGAGAAGCACCTGTGTAAATAGGAAAAACATGGAAAAGAATAAAGTAGATGATTGGATTAGATAAGGATAATGATAGATCAAAGAGTAGTAGCAAACAATCCTAACAGACGGAACACGAAGTAGCATAACAAAATTGTAGGAATCTAGTGAGCATTACAAGAAATGGTTAAAAATGATGAAGAAAGCAGAAGAAGAAAGAAAGGTGAATGGAAAAGAAAATAGAACCAAAAAGAAAAGACAGAATACATAACAATGAGCACATATGTACATAAAATATGTTCAGATCTTTATACTTACGAGCAGAGGTGCCTGTAGCCGACAATGTATGTTGAGTAGCATGCAAAAAAGATGAAGCATAAAATGTTAAAGGATGTATCAATGATGTAAGATGTATACCATTTACTTTGAAGCGCGCATGTAAGCTTTAAACTAATAGATTTTAAGAAAATTACATTTTGTGCGATGTGAATATTTACAGACAGATATTGTTAGACCTATTCTACAATAGTACCATACTAAGAATGTTGCCAACATCGTATAAATTTGTACTGTTTTTAAATGGCATTGTGTCAGTTTATTGCAAATGTCAAATCTACATACAGGGCATCCATAGAGTCCCTTAATATGTCCAATTTACACAAACTTTATAGACGTACCATAAAACAGATTAAGAGATACTTTCGCGATGAACATGAATCAATATTTTCTAACAAGGTTGTCTGATAACTGTAACTACCACTCTAACTAACTCACACATACAGACATTCCTACTGTAAGAATTCTGTAAACTTTAACGTGATGGTCTTGTAAAACTACACATGCTTCACAGTGGTAATCTGCGGTAGAGATCAAGCCAGTGCTCGAGTGGGTGTTTGAAGCCATACAACAGCGTTGAGAAACATGTGTAAAGTTACAAAGCCATCAGGTTGAAATTTACTGATTTCTTACCGTATATATACCGTATAATAAAGCCACCTACATTTTTTCTCAGTGTAGGAACATTATTTGTTTCTCGAAAGAAGTGATTCCGGAGAAATATTTTAGATAAGTATGACATTTAATCAAGTGAATGGTTTTTGAAAGATTATAAAAAACACAATCCCTTTCACAGCAATTGATATGTCAACCCTTCCGAAGATATGAAAAATAGAGCTAGTGATTGCTACAGTACTTAAAATAATATATTTATGGAAATTATTCTCATAAAAATTGTTGTTGTCCATGTCAGTAACAATTTTTGATATTTGTAATTACAGTAAATTCTCTGAATTACATGATTTTAATCAGTGGGGAAATTGAGTAATTTTTATAATTTTCGAAACACTAGACTTTTGAAAATAACTTCAGATTCGTATTTCTAGTAAAATTCTAGCCTAAAATCATGTGTCGCATTCCTATCTTCCTATTGAAATATTGGACCTGCAGTCAAAATTGTGGATCTCAAGATGGCCGCCATAATGCCAAGTTGCACCGTCTGGTGAGCCCGCACCCCAATTACCAACATCCAAAATTTAGTCATATTTTCTCAAGCCGTTTCCAAAATAAAAGGACGGTGCTGGACTTTTGCTCACACTGTATATAAAAAGTGACATCGATGATCACTAATATGGGAAAGTATTTGATCACTTGGAATTAACTTTGGATCCTAGATTAAAGGCTGGTTTTATCACGCTACTTTCATTACTAATTAATGAAACTATTGAATCGTTTGAAAAGATTTTTAAAAAGTGGTTAGTATTTCGATCGACTTGAGTCTTTATCATTACACCTTGATTGGAATGAGTATCAGAAGAAATAAACGCTGCGCCGCTTGCAATATTTTTTAAAAAATATATTTATCACTTGGGTTGAGCTATTTTTTTTAATAATTTAATATTGATAAATAGACGGTCTATGGAGTGGAAGAGGGTTCAGATATATTTTTTTAAAATGTCTTCCATAAAACTATTTTCCCGTGTAAGAACGGATATTTCAGCTAGGCTAATACAACCTTATAGTACGTAAATGAAGAAGAATGTTCATTTGTTTCACTACGAATAATGGCAGTCTTGAATTAGTGCCACATTTGAGCATACTCCATAATAATTAATACGGAGTATTGTTGGATTATCCAGACACACTCACGTCACCTAATACTTGACAACTGCTGAATTGTAGGCCTCTTGCCTGCCTCTGATCACTATTTATGAGGGGAGTGGCTTACTCGGATAATTGAGGAGGACCTGTACTGCTAATCATTTTTATTGTTCCTTCATCCGCTAAAGAACCTGCAAATGTGTTGTCAATCTGATGACTTCCTACTTTGTTGCAACTGTATCTTAAATGTCCAGTAACGTCATTATTCCCTGATGAAATAAGCAGTAAATTTTTCTTTTACATATAATTAGTGTAGCTTTTCAATATTGCTTTCTTGATTCGGTTATTTAGGGCAAATAGATTTCCTTAAAACATTGATTTTTTTTATAAATAAAGTTGTTAATGTAACAAAATTTTACTTGATATGTTCTATGCTTTTAAACCAGGAGAATACAAACTATTTTAGCTTCCGATATGTGACACCCTATTTCTTTAATATTTGATCACACTGTACATTATCTGACGCTAAATATTAATATTAAGCTTTCACTTGCAAAGAAAATAAAATACTTGGCCTGCTAGATGGCATGTGTTGCAGTCTACCATGTTTTGTCAGTAGGTAGAATCTCTAGTATATAAAACTCAAGCGTAAGTCAAACTTACACAAAGTTTCTTTACATTATACTGTATGTAATTATAGAAAGGGAAAAATGATGCAATCAAATACTATTATGAGAAGAAAAATCCACTATGATCTATAGAAGGATCAATGGAATCCTAACCCCGACATGCTTGATTTAATAGTCTCAAAGGCACGTTTCGGTTTCTTAGTGTTTGCAATAACAAATAAATAAAATTTTAAAAAATCACAAATAATCAACACGTAAATTCAAATATACATTAAAATTCGGGAGAGGGTAACACATAGTATGAACATAGAGACGATATCTTAGGAGTTCTTATATATTCTCCTGGTTTAAATATGCTTAAATGAAACAACATATATTATGTAGCATTATTTTACTTTTCAAATGTTATGTGACTTTCTGAAAGTGTACCGTTTTAGATCGTTGTAACTAATTTATTTGCTCTCTCTTTTTTCTTGTAGAGTGGGACTTTCAGAAGAGAGCGTGGCGAGCGAATTCTGTTGTTCCCAGGCAAAGAGTAGGAGCTGGATCATGGACAGATGTCAAAGGTAACTGGTGGTTATTCGGAGGCCAAAGTCCGGAAGTTGGAACAATCAAGGCCAAATCGCGTGGAGGAAAACAACAAATTAAATACTACAGCGATCTTTGGAGGTATAATGTTAAGGACAAGAAGTGGGAGAGACGTTTTCCAGTAGACGGAGACAGTCTTCTTTCTATGTCATTTCCGGATAGAGTTGCTTTTCCTGTTGTGTGCGGACTCACAGGTAGTACTGTAGCAATTTATGGGCCATATTTACACACGGATACACTATGGCTATTTGATTTAAATAATACACTGTGGACTTCATATGTATGCTGTGACGAATGTCTTCAAGATTCAACAAACATTTCTCGGTTTTGTCCCGATTTCCAACAACAATCACGGCAACCATTAGTGTGGTGCGATAACTCTCAGGAATCGTTGCATGCTCTTGATTTGCGACCTTCAGAACCTCATACAGTGCATCTAGTATTTTGGCGGTTTGATCTTAAGACAACTCGTTGGATGGAGGTGAAGCTTAAACCTACAGCTGCTATTTCTTCATGGCGTTGTGGCAATGGTGTTATTCGTACGGCTACTACTGACAATAGTCTATATATTCTTTGTCCTGAACAAAGTGGAGGCACGAAAAGATGGGTGTATCGTTTCAATCCCAATAAGCAAGAACTAGAGGAGCTTGGAGACATGCATTTGAATCCTTTGTTCGCTGACGTAGCTGTATGGAAACCAAATAAGTCAATTTTGCAAGCTTCCTTTAACACCCGAACTGGAAATGTGTTTCTTCTTCTAGCATACCAAAAGTTACTCGATTTATGGATTTTGGAAAATGGCACTGATCGGTTTCTTCCAATAGAAAACATCTGGAAGGGCACTACCTTGAAGAACTTCCAGTCTATTACAGGAATGTACCATCTGCAATTAGATAATGAGTCAGTGTATATGATGAATCCACGAGATAGCGCGGAAACTTTTCAAGAGCAAGGATTTTTTATTGTGTCTGTGGCTGAAGACGATGGTGCATTTCTACCTGCTAAATCAGCAACATTTCGTCAACCTATCAAGAAGAATTTCCAAAAATCCAAATTAACAACAGTTACAACAACTGCAACTGCGACCACGACCGAAATGTTACTAACGACAACTTTGAAAACAACTTCAGCTACAACTGTGGGAAGTAGCAGCACGATTTCTACCGTCACTACAACAGTATCATCGACAACAAAGGATAGTGGGACAACGACCGTTACACTGATCCCAGGAACAATATCGTCTACAACTGAAGTTACAGAAGTTGCATATGTGAGGAATGAAAGCAGTAAAAGAAGTAGTAGCGATAACATCAGTACTTCTAATATCATGACTACTACAAGTAGTAGTATTGCAACTACTACGAAACGACCAGCCGGCACTACCGATAGGATCGTGGCTACTACAATGAATACAACTGTAATTGTGACCCCAACAGCTGAATCCTCAGTATCACTTGCGGAACACAAGGAAAACGTTACACTTACACCAAGTGGACAATGGAGTGCAGAGCTTGTCCTGGAAGTCAACGAGTCACAGTGGAATATGTCTTCCGGTCCTGTGCCAGCGGATAGAACATTACTTACTCTGGGCTCTGCCGAAATAGTTATTGATTCCTCCGATGATATCCGTCCCATTCCACAAGAAAGCCGTGAAAACTACGGTTCAATGCTCTTCTTCGCTATCTCACTTTCTATCTTTGCTGCTTTTGGAATTGTTTTGTTTGTCCGCCGTTGCGTCAAGTGTCCCCCAAGGAGAAGAAGCGTCCTTCTGAAAGAACCTCCCCCCATCCGCTACAGTGTCATACCCGATGAGTTATCGTACTCTTCGTACCCGTCCGCCTAGCTGGAAGATGGCGCTGCAGTCGCCGCATTCACAGCTGCTGCCGTGCCAACGTTATCCAGTGCTGACCTCTTTCCGCCGTGACCTGAAAAACACTGTTATCAATAAGAATTATAATTATTATCTGTTGTATTTTTTCAGAATAATAATATAAAAAAGAAAACTTTTACTGTATGCTCAAACGTAAAAAAAAGATCCCGCCCGGCCGTTGTTTATATAAAAACAAAGTGCTTTACCATTGGTGACTGAAAAGTGTGTACACACAGCTTTCTATCTATAATAACTGCAGCAACCCTGGATGAATATGTGTTAATATTTATGTGATTGTGTGAGTGATGTGATTATTATGTGCAATGCTGCAAGAACCAAGTTCATCTTGTGTCCATATTATGTTATTTTTATATATACATATATAAAAAAGAATTTTTGAAAGTCTCTTCCTGACATGACAAAACACAGCTATATTTAGTTCTTAGAAAATAAACAGAATATTAACACAGGCTCATTTAGAAACAGAAATGTTCAATGAAACTCATATACGTTTTATGTTCTAGGCCTAAAAGTTTCATTGGCAATTAGAAGCAGAGACTAAAGGACAAGCTCAAAAGACCCACATGAAATTTCAGACAGGCCCAAACCTAAGATGGCTAGTGGAGGTTACATCATCCGCTTGTAGTTGATCTAATTAAGTTGATAATGAGTACAAACGGATAAGAATCAATTACTCAGTGAAATGTTATAAAGCGAAATGAAATAATTCGTGTCCTTACGTGTTACATCAGTGATATCTCACGTAGCTTTACGAAGCTAAGGAAATTATTTCTTTTTCAGTAAGATATCGCAATTCATTATCAAAGTGCATTTATTCTATTATATTGAATAAACAATAGAGATTCTGAGCTCGTTTAGAGATTCCGAAGCAGTGGTGTTTAATCCCCTTTTAACATAGGTGCGATAAAAAAATTATGATTACAGAAAAGCGAGTTTTATGGTACTTTTGATCCTTAAAAGCGCCATTTTCCCGATCGAAATGATTTTTTTAAAAAAACTGGAGTGCTTTCGGTGTTGAAAACACGGGAATACTTTTTAAAAATTTGTGCAAATAATATTTGGTCTATGGGATATTTTATGGTGTTTCATATAGTGTCTATGTAAAGTTGCGCGTTGATATCTGCAAAGTCCACTAAAAACAGATAAAACCAAGCGACGAATGTCAGCGTACTAGCACTTTTCAAGTGCACAAAAAAAGTAAACAGTTCAAAACCTGTCTACCTAAACGTGCAAAGAAAGCTCAAACATGACAATAATTATGGCGTAACTCCGCGTGCAAGAAGTAAGACAAAAAGTCCAACGCTAGCTTACTATGACAACTAGCGGGAAATACAGAACTTCATGAGTGAAAGGGCATCTTAGCTGATACGCAAACTGCTTTTCTATGTCCGAACTAGAAACTACATGGTGCAATACAATTTCAAAATAAACTTTACATATATGCAATGCTGCGGGCTAAAGGGTTAAATTGAAGAACAAATTCACTGATTCTGTTATTTTGTTTCATGCTTAAAGAACAAATCTTAAAATCTCTTAACTGAAAGTACGCAGGAAAATGATGGTTTAGTAGTTTTATCTCTAATGTCGGACAAGTTTGTTAAGTGGTATAGCTCTCAGCTTTAGTGCAAGAGGTCACTAGTTCTGTCCTAGTGAGTTTGTAGTAGAAAACATGGTTTTCGTGCGTTTCCTTGTTGTTGTTTTTTTCGTTTGCTCTTACATTATAATTCCAGCAATCTTTTCATAATCTTTTACTTTCAATTATTATTCGTCTCATTTAGCCTGAAGGGTATAATCGTTTTGCCTGTAAATACAAATTCTTGAAAAGAATCTATGTCTTTAAAGAGAAATAACAATTGAAGAAGCTACCGTAATAACCAAAACTTTCTCATTAATATAAAGAAATTAACAGAGTGCCCGTTCTTCGCATGGGGAGAGTACGTTCAAAAGGACACCATAACTATCACCAATCAACTTAGGGGAAGAAAAAATATGAATTCGACGCTAATATTGCTTATTTACAAATATTTTTTTACATGTTACTACTCTCCCTTCGGAGTATACATGGGGCTAAATTTGGATTTAAAAAGCATTAGAAGTGTCACTATTCGTTTTAGAGAGCCAGAAAACTATGGATTCAACACTAATATCGGTCATTTTTGATAATTTTATATATATATATTTCGCCCCTCCCCTTCCCGAAATTGCACCGTGAA
This sequence comes from Thermobia domestica, assembly GCF_964235325.1. Taxonomy (NCBI): domain Eukaryota; kingdom Metazoa; phylum Arthropoda; class Insecta; order Zygentoma; family Lepismatidae; genus Thermobia; species Thermobia domestica. Next base: position 100,801,076 of record NC_137463.1, on the reverse strand, counting down.
AGTGAAACGATAAAAACCATCTCAGGACCGAACCTCATCTATATTGAAAATTTGATCGAGATTGGTAGGGTGGTTCAAGAATTATTAAGTCACAAACAGTCCCTTTCATTTTTCTTTAGATACTGTACATAGATCGATAGATAATTTGCTAAACTATTAATGTGTTTTGTCAAGTCTGGATCAGAATTTCCCGACAGAAGTAAAACATATATCAACTTTGTTTCAAATGAGTAATTCAAATTACACAATTTAAGATTGCTTACTGCAGGTTTTGTTGTGTTGTCGTTGTTCAAACGTTATGTTTTGGTTCCTTGCTTTCTTGAAGTGTCAAACCTAAAATGAAACAGGTAGTTTTCAAATGATTTTAGTAGCAAAAGTTTTAGTGTTAGTATTGATTAATATTGGCGATAATCAATGAATGTTAGAGTTTCCCTTTTATTTTTATCCTATCTATGTTTACTTATCCCTCTATATATCGCTCTGTGGAATAGTGTAAGTGTTTTCAGGAACAAAGTCCGCAACTATGAGAAACCAAATGGACACAAATGGTTAACATAATTTTATTAATGCTAAATGATCTCTCATTGTTCTTCTACAAAGAGCTTTTTCTCCGATGTTTTTTCACATAAACATTTTTTAAACTACAGCTGCTGTTGCAAGTGGAAAAAAGATAATGGTGAACGCTATAAGGGAGTGCCAAAGGAGTGTCGAAAAAAGAATTCTTTAAAAAGACTCAATTTTAAAGAATGTTAATTTTTTTAAAATCAATGTGTATTGTAAGACACGTGAAAAAGACTGTTTTCAATTTTGTTACTTCTTCTTTAATTTATTGGTAGACAAATGAATGTCCTCTCATCGATATTTGTGAAATGACTTTATTACCCCTGGTGTATCAAATTGTTATTTTGATTAAACTAATAGGTATGGTCTATCTCGATATGTTTTCGGGGGGAGGTAATTTGTTGAGAGTAATGGTTTCCAAACATTTTCTGACTTAGGACCCATTTTACGGAACGCCCAGAACATCGCAACATATTTATTTGGTTTTTTTATTGATAATAATATAAATTATTGTAGTGTAAGATTAGGTGAGGCGTTCCAGGTAGTAAGGGCAAACTCGATATTGGGCAATTTCTTTCACTTTCAAGAGACGATAGAAGATAAGATTTTAAACTTAAAGTCTTGTAATAAAATTTCGCATGGAGATTTTCGAAACATTTTCCTATCACCAAAACCAACGGTAGTTAATTACGGTTAATATTAAATAAATTCTAGTTTCTCGAAAACATTTTTATTTTTAAATTTTCTTTACATTTTACACATCAATATTTCATTATCAACCCTATACTGCAATGTAAGTCATTTCTCTGGCAAAAATTCAGAAGGGGTAGTTTACTCTTCTAAGTCGATTTTCTTCATACTTCATAAACGTTTTATTAATAACCTGACAATATGACTAAGTCATTTGTCCTGAAAAGATCCAAAAGCATTACTTTACTCTTACGTTAGAGGTGAGTTGTTTTTGATCTCAAGAACGACTCAGGTGTTTTTGTTCGTGTTTTTAGATATGAATAATTCATTAATAGTTTTACAGTAAGGGATAAATGATTTCTCATGAAATATCCACAGTAGTTTATTCTTCTGGATGTTTTGCCTTCTTTTCTATAATTTACTCAAATAGGCAATTTAGTTCATATTTCAGAAACAAATATTTCATTAATAGCACTAATATATGGCATAAATCATTTGTCATTAAAAATATCACAAGGAGGACCTTACTTTCGGGGGCATGGTTTTCTTTGTATAAAGTTTCCTGGAAACATTTTTGTTCTTAGAAAATCGCCCCAAAAGAATTGACCCCAAGCGTAAATTAGTCCCTGTGAATCTTTTCATAAGAAATAACTGATAGGTTTATTAGTGGAACATACATTTATGAAATATGAATAAAATCACCTCAGTTGTTTCCGAAAAAAGTCGTCCGAAACTAACTCGATGAGTAAACTACCCATGTGGATGTTTCCACGAAAAATAACATCTCAGATTGTAAGGTTATGGATGAAATATGAAGAAGGCCACCTGAGTCGTTTTTGAGAAAATATTCCCAAGAATAAACTATCCCTTGTATAGTTTCTTAGGATAAGAGATTTTCAGGTTATTATTGAAACGTTTATGTTTTTAAAATAAACAAAATCGTTTGAGTAAATCGTTCAGAAATAATTAACCCCGAAGAGTAAACTACCCCATCTAATTTTTTTCGCAGGAATATGACTTACACCACAGGTTTCGATTTTTAATGCAATATTGGTGTATGAAATAAAAACCAAATCGCTAGAGTTGTTTTCAAGGAAATCCCATTTTTTTATTTTTACCCTTCAGTAAACTATCCTTATTTTTGGTAGAATATAAATTCGAAATCTTTCCCATTCGCAATCGTATAGAAACTTAAGAAACCTTCCCTCATATCGTCCTTTGAAAGTGAGAAAAATGACTCGATGTTGAGCTTGTTCTTGCTACCGGAACACTTGATATGTTTCTACGCAGTAGTGGGTATTGAGCATTGTAGCTGCAACTGAAAGCGATGACTGGTATGGTTTCTCTCAAAATTTTAAATTTCGAAACATATCCTGTGGAACTGCGTAACACACCGGTTGGGAACCACTGATTGAAGGAACAAAAGAAAATGGGTGAAGGAGAAAAGGGGTAGTAGTCTATTGTTGATTGCCGATGCTACTAATGGCGCACTAAGAGTAATTTCAAATGTTGCAAACAGTTTGTACGGAAAATGTTTGTTCCTCATGTGGTAGAATGGAAGTTATAACCCCATTTGTCAACAACTATAGTTCAAATAATTAAATAGTGGTCTCCAAGACAGAAGGGGCATTGCTAGAGTAGAAAATAGTGTTATAGAACGGCATTCAAAAAAAGACTTTCGAGCGGTTCTAGGAGAAATTATACATATAAAATGAAATCAGAATTAGTTCTAATTGCATTGAATTGACAAAGGATAGAATCACTTACAGACTTTTAGCTCTGTATTGATCATCCTTCGGTTTCTTTAAGAGGAATCAGGAGTACACACAGTTAATATGAATTAAGAGCTTCGGTTTAAGATGGGCCAGAAAAACTTTTTATTACACAGGATATTAATGAACTAGACAAACTGCAAGAAGGCACAATTTCTCACATCAAAATAAAAAAAGTGAAAGTGTGAAAGAAAGTGTATAGTTTAAGAGTTAGGGCTGTTCAAAGTTGTGGAGTAAATACATCGCAACACATGTTATTTTGAATACTAGGACCCATATAGTGGTGATCTGTATCAGATAAAAAAAAGTAACACATATGCCAAGCAAAAGTTCATATTTCAACAATGTGCAATTAGTGCGCAAGCAATTACCCACAGGACATAAAGAATTTTCAGACATGCTCGGAACTAAAGGTGGGTCCAAAATAGGCGAAAAGTAAATCTTGACAGTAGTAAAGACGGTATGTGTCAGAAGGAATTCGGAAAGTTTAGGAGCCGTCAGCTTCATAATTCCTTGTGCTTGGATCAACATGTCATACAATGTATTTTTTCCTGCATTTGAACGGTCCTAACTGCGAAACAATGTACTTTTTCCACATCCTTTTGGGTGTTCTAAAAATGACGCCTACGGACAACAGAGTACTATTCTCCAGGTCAAAGTAAAGCAAAAATGCTATTTAACTGTATGCCCTCCGGGTCTTCCTTCAGCCGCTATGGAAAATCAAAAGTTACAATATATGGCAACTTGAAACGATAAGCCTTGTTCTACGAATCTATGAAGCAGATACCTCGATTCTTACACTAACAAGCGGTGTTTATGTCAACGTCTATTAATTTGAACTGTCATCTGAAAAGAATGGATGTAACTATTTGATGGACTGGTAGATCTAATCTATAGTTCTTTATCTGTTACGTTGCCACATAGCGCAATTAGTGTCAACAGACGAGGATCCGAAAGGTATACAATTATATTTATTTTTTGATATATAAATATATATATATAATGAAAAGTGTTTATGGCCCAAAGAATATATTCCTCTTCCATTCCTTAAACATAGGTGTAAACCATAAGGGAGTATGGTAATAATGTTAATATAACATTAATGGTAATAACAATATGGTAATAATAACTCTTGTTCAAAATCTTGCTATTTTAAAGAACCAAATCAGGATAAGTACCTCATCTTACCTCCCTCCCTTTCGGACGCCCATGTGATATTTTATTGCTAATCAATAAGACGATAATAAATTACAGTAAAAAATATATGTGTAAACCGATGTAAACAAGTGCCAAAATGTATAATTTAAGAATAATACTATGATTTGTACATTATTTACATATTTATTAACGTTCTATTTCGTCAATGTGTTTCCTAATATAGTCAAACATCAGACTTAATTAAATTCCCATAAACTTCATATTTAACGTAAAAAGTTCGTATAACTCTTGAATTTATTTTCATGATAAAAACTGCGAACAATTATTTTAAATGTATGAGATTCGTCTATCACCAATACTTAGATTAAGATTGTTCTTGTTTAAATAATGCATGTATATATTCGTATATACTAAATGTCTTTATCTCAATATTTGGGAACGATATAGAAGTTCTGTTTATTAAATTTAACTTTTGTGTTTGTGTATGTTTGCTGGCGTGTAGAAATACATTCTTGGGAAAACCACGTGTACCGAACTTAATTAAAATAAAAGATATAGCTAAACTAAGAAAAAAGTATTTTAACTTTGCATTTTATTACAATTAAAAGTTAAGCGCAGTTGCAATTCTATATGTCAAAAAAGGGTTTATTTAAGTACAGTGGCAAATTAATACTTTAAGATAGTACTTTCTGTAATGATGTGTATGTCCATCTGTGGGAAATACTATAAATAGTAGAAGAAAATTATTTCAATACGAGTCTATTGAGAGTATGAAGTATGAGTCAGTTACAAACATGTACACTTCATAAATCTACTACTGTTATTTTAAATTCCAATGTAGTTTTTTTTTTAATTATATGTATTATTTTTGCCTAAACAAACATTGTAATGAAACTTTACGAAGTGAGAAGAGTGATTTTCTTTCTTATTTATTTCCACATAACAAATTTCTGTATTGGCGGGAGCGACCACATCAGAGATAAGGAAGCAAACACATAACAGGTACAGAATGTAACGTTACCATACTCCTTTTTTCTTATTTCAGTATTTTCTTCATACTATCTATTTTATGTAGAAGTACTTAAGTTTGCACGAAAAGATCTAAAACTCTTGTCAGTTGACAGAGAAGGTGTAGTTGGCAATTATTTTCAATAATTGACGATATTGAATATCTAAACAATTTTCCTTTTATAGCCCATGAAGTTATTTGGGAAATTATTTTTATATTTTCTTTGAAATGAACTGAAATTTTGATTATTTTTTACATATATATTTCTACTTCTTCTTAAGTGTTCCTAGCTTTCTTTAAACGAATTTGCATTATACCATATACAATTTAGTATTAAAATAAGAACTGAAGTTTCCCTGATCTTATGATGTATATAATTATTCTCGGGATACCAATCAGTTATATTCTACCTTGACCAACCTTTCGAGAACTGATAACATTGTTCTCATTTTCAGAGTACTTATGAGAGAACCAAAGTAAAGCATTCTTTATATAGATGATGGGAAAAGAAAGGGATACAGGTGATTCGTCAATGGACACGACCAAGCAGCGTCAATATATGACCTCATTCTAATTGGCGGTTGTCTGAGTTCGTAAGAAGACCCTAAGAGGTTGTGTTGATCTCATTGTTGTTACAATGAAAGAAATACATATTTGACTGGGCTACAGGACAGTGTCGCTATTGAGATTCTTGCACTCTTTCAGAATAATGAATTTTGATACTGTATAAATTAAATTTAATTATTAAAATACTAAAATAATGTTTTTAAAATATCACGAAGCTAAATATATTTGAAAACGTTTGATGAAGAAATAATTAAAAATTCCTGTTCATTTCAAAGTAAACATAAAAATAAATCCTTATGTAAATAAAATAGCAAAAAAATGAAACACAATGCAAGTGTTTAACACCGTATATTTAAGTAAGAGTTGCCTTGTATTCAAAAGTTTATTTATAAAAAAAAGTAACAATTATGTGAAATACTGCATTTACTATTCAGCAAGTCATACAGCTAACAAAATATCAAAAATCTATTTAACTCGTAATGTGTTTCCTAAGCAACCAACTGCCGTGTTATATATTTTTACAGTCCTAGGAAGTCCTATGGTAGATCAGCAAGTAAGGTGATTAATAATGTAATAAAACTTCCACTCTTTTACTTTGCCAGATGAGCATTGATTTTATATAAAAACAATTATAGTAATAATATTGTAATAACATCTGTAAAATATCTCAATTGGTTGTGACAGTTATTGTTAATAGCATAAATCATTAGTTGGCTAGAAGAGAACTGGTACATTATGGTTCGTATTAATCACGCAATTGCCAAATTGTTTATATCTACTCTGTAAGTTGCGTACGCGTAAAAATAGAGAAATGTGACATAGATTCTGTTGTATATAGTATATCAATAAATATCCCTTCTGATACACATAATTTAACTTCGTAAGTTAAGTCCGAATTTGTTAACGTCCTTTAAAATCGAAGTGTTACAACCTGAAGTTGAAGTCTCCCTATAATTTGAAGTTAAATCTTACAAACTAAGAGTACAGTACTTTATTGATTCCTTATCAGTTTATTGAATCAGTGGGTATTACTCGTAACAGTAAGATGTGTGTTTGTTTATACACTTCTCGTCCTCGTACATACACACTGAGATAAATAGAACATTAGTCGTAGGTGTTTAAATAGCAGCTGCGTTTAACTTACAGGAAAAAAGTCAAAGACAAAAACCATTAATTGTTTAATACTTTATGTACATAAACATTAAGTATGTAAATAAAATAAGTTTTTTTCTACAGTGATTGCATTTTATTTTATCCCTTTTGATTCAATCTGTTGAAAATATTTAAAACATAAATATTGCAAGGGTAAAAAGTACGTGTTTGAAGATCAAACAACAATATTAGAAATATGTATGACAAAACATAAGAAATTAATTGCATAAACAAACGTATTGTGTAGAAGACAATGATGTGGCAATATCTTATTGATCTAATTTTGTACGAACAAATGACACAAAATTTTAATGTTGTCTGTATACGTTATGCTTTTTTAAACACAAAAGATAATTTTATTACGAACCTCCAGCTCGGTCTGATTTATATATAGTGCTTATTGCTTATTCACACCGGAAGCTTGACAGAGCCATGGTGAGCTTTTTACAGACTTTTGACAGTGATTCATGATATAGAGGAAGTCCGAAAAGATCAAACACCATTTAAGAGTATTATAGTGTACGTCTAAAGATATGTTCGATGTGAATGCTTCATAGCATGATATAGGCTAAGGCTATGGAATGGCTCAACCAGTCGTGCCACACATCTGTCAAGTTGTTCATCATTTCCCTATTTCTCAACATAGTTGTAGCTTTCAGGAAGTTTGTGGCAATTCGCTTTGATTGGAACAATAAAATGTATCTTGTCGGTGAGCAGGAGATCAACTCAAATTTATGGTAATGTTTTGGTTTGAACTACTTGAAAAACTTCGCACAAAGAGTGAGTAATTATGATTTAGTTTTTTAAATAACTACTATTTTGTCGGCATCAGTATTGTGTATCAAGAATATGATGAATACTAATTTTATGACAACATTCGCAGAGATGACGCAAAGGGAATTTCCGTAGACTTGAAGCAAACTTCTTCCGGTGTTTTCTGGAAATTCGATGATCAGGATGATCTTAATACAGTGCTCTACAGTCATTTTGCATTACGTCCTCTGCAAAGAATCAAAACATATTATCCATATGTCGATCAAATTTTAGGATGCCATTGACAGTCTGCTATTCATTTACAACCAGTATATTTCCCCTTTATCATAATAGATAACGCTTCAGTAGAGAATTCTGAGCAGAAAACCTCTGGAATTAGCAAATATTGGAACAATCATCTTGGAACCGTAAAAAACGTATGAGTAGCTGCTTGGACTGATAGTATTTTGCCTACTTCCCAAATAAACCTAGAATCAGTATTAGAGCTGAGAAATCAATTTGAAAGAGGTGAATCATGTTGGATTGAAATGTGCGAACCAGTTGACTAATAAATGGAAGCTAAATTGAGACTTTTAATCCTGCACGATAAACAAAATACACCAACAAATATGGTTTTAACAGAGACTACTTTATAAGATACTTTCTTCTGTGGTTCTCTTTTCTTCTGTCCCTGAGAACGCTTTCATACGACTTTGTATCTCTGGTAGATTTTCATGTTTCTCTCTCTCTCTCTCTCTTTCTCTTTTCTTCTGTTACTCTTGTCTATTAAAACCTGGCACAGAGAAGTTAAGACGCAAATTAAATTATCGTAACTTTTGAGGGAATCGAGGAAAAAAGAACTAATTAATTTGTTAAGCAACTTTCCATAATGTAATAGAAAAATCCGTGTAGTTAGTATCCCCACTACATAATATGCTTCTGTTCATAATGATGGCAGTCCGGTAGCAGATGGAAAGGTTGTATATGTATACTGTTTTAAATGATATGGTTTTTGTTGCGAGATCTGAATTTAAAAAAAATAATAAAAGAGCTTCACAATATGAGGAAAGCTGTTAAAAAACCTGGAATGACAATATACGTTATAAAGGTAAAAACAGCCTTAGATGAAATAAATCGGTCTCTATTAATGTCTGTAAGATTAGAAGAGAAGAAAGTAGAATAAGTAACAATATTACAGTACATAGGTAAGTAGTAGCAATAAAGGTTCAAGTGCGAATGAGAAATCGAAAAATGGCGAATAAACCATTGAGGTAGATTATTCAGTGAGTTTATCGCACTTTTTAGTTCTATTGAATGACTCAAAGACAAGAAAGAATATAAAAATAAAAAGTTTACTAGATTTGTATCTGTAAAATGCTGTCGTCAACACAGATGTGTATTTGAAGTATAATAACATTATCATTTTTCCTTTCAATACTTTTTATATAGAGCAGAAATTTGAGTGCCAGATAAGTATTACGTCATGATACGTCCATCCAAATTCCTGGCATCCAAGGAAAGATATTAAAGCACATATTACTTTATTTAATAGTAGATACTAGCTCATTTTCTATTTTTGTATATTTTTCAATGACTTTTGTTATTCATTAAAATTAAAAAAAAAAAATAGTGAAGAACGTAGCAAAGATCCACAAGGCAAAGATATTCATAATACACAAAAGCAAAGAAATACAATCAAACACTTTAGAAATATAGCTAACGAAAATGTTGAAAAAATTATGGTCGAACAAAAAATGTAATGAGAAAGTGTTAGAAATATAATAGGAGAAAGAAACAACATTGGAGATTACTAAAAAAAAGGTAAAAACTACTGATTACTCGTTTGAGAAGAAATTAGTCTGAGGAACAAAACAGAATTCACATTGAAGAGGAAAGGAAGTTTGGCGGGAGTAAATGACTAAGATTGATGGAAACTACTAAGACTAATAACTATAATTGCTCTGTACAACAGAAAGATGTTAGTTGAAGACAATGGTATACAAAGATTTCTCAATTTCCAGCACTGAACCTGCTAATTTTAACATAATGCTTGTGAATGCGAAAATTTAAAGATCAATTTACATTTCGATATACTCTGATAACTGTTTTTGCTACTCGCCAACATGAAATACTAATTTAGTGACAATACATTGAAAAACAGATCTCTTACTAAAGCTTTTTCAGCACTCACTAACCCTACTAAAAGCAAAAAATTATAACAGTAAATCGCTTGAAACCAGAGAACAAATTCTTACCATTATCTATAAATAGTTTGAAGTCTGTGCCAGTCAAACGAATACATACCTCATAAAATTGCAATTTTATATTAGATACTAATTTGTTTCGCTTGGCACAGACTTCAGAATTCAAATTGTTAAACGCTAAAAGCTTCTCTACTGATGGACAAGTTCTGACATTGAGAATGGCAGGACAAGTGTTTAAGTGAATCATAAATCCTTTCTAAAATAGCTTATTTTGTTCTCGAAATACAACAAAGAACTTATCGATGCCACTGACGAGAGAACGTAACATTGGAAACGGTCCTGAAACCGATGTTACCGTTCCCGAAACTGAGAACCATTCGTCAATAGTTTCTTTTGTTTTTGAAATACATGGTGTCACAAACACTATAGGTAACAACAGAGAGGTTAAACGAATATCATTAAAAAAAATAGAAGAATACTAACTGACTTCGACAAAAGCCCTGCAAACCAGATAATAATAATAATAATAATAATAATAATAATAATAATAATAATAATAATAATAATAATAATAATAATAATAATAATAATAATAATAATAATAATAATAATAATAATTCTATAAATATTGAAAGGTCACTTGCCGCAAGTGAGAAGCTTCCATACGCCATAATCTTGTGCTAACCTCTTCATCTTCATGAACGATTTTTCCGTTTTAATATCGTTCATCATTTGTGGCCTCCTTTGCCTTCCTCTCTTTCTTGCCACCTTATTCTCTAGCACGTCCCTCATGATACAGTTTCTTCTTAGCCAACGTCCTAACCAGTTTCTCTTCTTCTTCTCAATAGTATCTAAAATTGTTATATTTCTCTCCACCATTTCTAACAGCCTCTCATTCATTTTCCGTTAGACCCACCTAATTCTCTCCATTCTTTTCTACACCCACATTTCGAAAACATTCATTCGTTTCCCATCATTTTTACTTAATGTCTGTGTTTCTGCCTCATACACTCCACATCAAGCATTTTATGAGTCTTTTTCTTAACTCTTTATTATTCAAAGTCCCACTTCTTCCTCCTAAAGGCTTCTTTCGCTATTTCTATCCTTGCTTTTATTTCAAGTTCGCATTTCATATCATCACTAATAATACTACCCAGGTATCGAAAACTAGTCATCTGTTCTATTTACTAGGTTTATAAAACCACAGCAAAGACATACTCTTTCAAACAAAACAAAAATTAATAATCCGTGTACTTATGTCAGAAATATGCGTAACCATACACACAATTATAGTACGAACATTGCCCAACGAGGAATTTCATGACCTAGCTCTAACGACTATAGTTATATCCTTATAAAATTTATACGAGACCATTAGGAAAGAATATTTTTCAAATAGAAAAAATAATCAAAATCGATACATCTATATTGAAGTTACGCATAGAAAAATGGAAATTCGAAGATTCTCGAATTTTTTACTTTGGGCTCAAATTTGAGAGGAAAATTAGACACTCAGAAAAAATTGCCATGAGGACAAACTGTGGTCTAACCATATTTGGCATAGGAAAATTCATCTCGATATCTTAATTAGTGATCACACAGCAGAGGATTAAGAAAATGGAACACCCGTGTGTGCAAGAGGTGAATTAGAATTTTTTTCACTACACTTGTTAAGGTATTTTATAGTCTAGCTCCAAAGGCTGTCATTATATCATAATAAAATTTGTATGGGACCACCAGAAAGGTACAATCTTTCAAACAAAAGGAGGATAATCAAAATCGGTAGAAGTATAATGGAATTATGTGTGAAAATAGACTCAAAACAGTTATTTGTTTCTTTCTTCTTTATGAAGTCTTTTGAAATGATGAGCATCCTATAAATATAGTCTGGTAAGTCCTGTCTGTTTTGCAATACTAAGTTCAATTCCCATTAATATATTACTAATTTCTGCATTAATGTAATACTTCATATACTTTTATTGTATGAATATTGAATAATTTTTTTAAAAAATAGTCTAAACAATTCTTTTTTCTCCTTTTCTACAGGATCTGTGGCCCTAAAAATGTTTGTCGATAAAGTTAATTTGCGTCTCTGTATACTGTTTAAGTTTTAGCAGGGAAAGAATTCAGTAAATGCCACTATATCTTTGTGCGTTGTGTTTGGAGAGGAAGCAGTATCTGAGCGTACATCCAGAAGATGCTTCAAGAGAGAACTAACGTTTGAAGATCAACCACGCTTTTAACTACATTTCGTAATTGATGATTATATTCGTCGTAAGGTTTTGATATTAGATGCTTTCCTGACTGAATAAGAAACTACAAAGATCCTTGGTGTTCGTCAACTAACACTTTCTGACCATAACAGTTCGTTGGGATTTGTCACAAAGTATTCCAAATTTATTACACTTAAACTGTCTGAGAAGAATAGACAAAGCTGAGAAGAATAGAATAGTCATACAGATTATCGGTTTTTCTTTCTTTGCTAGCAAGGGACATCACCCAATTGTCCGGCTCCGATTTCAATGAAATTTTTATTGCTGATAGAGGACATGTATTCATTACTTGTGATGACAGAAATTTTTGCCATGGTGCATGTTTTCTATTTTTTAATAATTTTTAAAGGTTGTGATGTGGTTAATAGAGATTATTGCAGAAGTCCCTTACTACCCTTTGTAAACGAAGTGTTAATGAAAGAACAACCATGTAGATACGTATAGGGCCTAGAGGGAAGTCGTATGGTACGTATGACCCTGACGGCAGCCATCTTGAAATCCGCCATTTTGAATTAAGGTCAAGTTTTTTAAATAGGAATAGGGTAATGTGATACATAATTTCGGGTTAGAATTTAATCAGGAAGGCAATGGTGAAGTTAGTTTTAAGATGCGCCCATTTTGTGAAAAGTTACAGGCATATTAATTGTTTATACTTACTATGTGCGTAAGTCCCTTACCTCCGCTTCTAACCCGCGTATTAATGATAATAAGTGAATAAAGGTTTCGTTAATATATATTATGCCTAGAGGGAAGTGATACGATAAGGGTATCATTGACGGCAGCCATCTTGAAATCCGCCATTTTGAATTAAAGTGAAGTTTTGAAAACTGAAAACCATAGCATGTGGCACCAAATTTTAATAGTAAATTTTTCCCAAAAGCATGTGGTATGCTTATTTTTGTTCTATAGTTAACCAGTATGAATTTATGACTCTTCTAATGTGCACGAAACGTCCATTATTCGATCTTTCAAATTGGCAACACTCCTAATTTTCATCGCATGTTTTAAGATTCCAACTGACACTTTACAATTGTTTCCATCGCTCATGTTTTCTAAATTTATTACATTTTTTAAGAGTTGCGATTTGTCAGTTTATGAATAGTGTTGGGATAAGCATCCAGCAATCTTTCTGAATTTTGAAGACTTGCCATGTAATTATTAATTTCCTAGGCAGTGTAATTATTTATTTTAACCCAGAGTACATGAGGAACCTATGGACCTATGTGATGTAAAGAAATACAAATGAAATTGTAAGAAATTGGTGTAACACGAACTCAAAATTATCATGAAATGTATGCTACAAGGTGCGCAAACGACAAAAAGTATTTTTTTTAAATAAATACAACTTTAAAGGAACAGCAGCAATGATAGAAAATATCAAAGAGACATAATATGACTGTTCCCAACATACTGTTTGTACCATGAACAAAATATGAAAACAGGTAACTTGTTTATAGAGACGTGTAACTTAATCGAGTTCCCGATCAATATTGATTATAAATCTTACAAACATGAACCATCGACAACAATCGCTAGAAAACGAATGACTTTTTTGTCTGACTAGCTAAAATATTGTCATAGAAAATAAATAAATAAATCTATTATATAAAAGAGAACGCACAAATCCTTTGTTAGCTCATCACGCTAATACGGCTGAACCAATTTCTTTCATTTTTGGGGGGTTATTAGGATTTGGACCCTAGATGGTTTTTATCATATCACTTTAATTTTTAATTACCAGTGTCTTGAGATAATTGACCATTCAAGTGTCCATAACGTACAAATCCTTTGTTAGTTCATCATAGGTATAAAAATAAACGTATTTATATGCAACCCGCATGACCGTGTCACTCGGCGGGTTAACATAAATGACAGGCGATATAATGTTAACATTTACTGGAATCTACTATGGTTTTTATCATATCACTTGAAAGCGAAAAAGTAAAAATTATCTAAGTAACAAAGTTTATTGCGTTCCGGGGTGACCGCAGCGAAGCGGGGCGGGTTAACATAAATGACAGGCGATATAATGTTAACATTTACTGCAATCTTCTATGGTTTTTATCATATCACTTGAAAGCGAAAAAGTAAAAATTATCTAAGTAACAAAGTTTATTGCGTTCCGGGGTGACCGCAGCGAAGCGGGGTGAACGCTGCTAGTCTTCAATAAACAAATAAATATATAAATATAAAACAAAACAAAAGACCATTGATTTACTGATTTCTCGTCTCATCTACTATCCGTTACAAGCTACGTTTTCGGTATTACCTGAGTGCAAAGCTGGAGTTGTTTCGTTGTGCGATGATTCATGTCAGTAAACGAGTTTTTGAAGGGCAGGTATAAGAAATAAATAATTACATTGCCTATGAAATTAATAATTACATGGCAAGTCTTCAAAATTCAGAAAGATTGCTGGATGCTTATCCCAACACCATTCATGAACTGACAAATCGCAACTCTTAAAAAATGTAATAAATTTAGAAAACATGAGCCATGGAAACAATTGCAAAGTGCCAGTTGGAATCTTAAAACATGCGGTGAAAATTAGGAGTGTTGCCAGTATGAAAGATCGAATAATGGACGTTTCGTGCACATTAGAAGAGTCATAAATTCATACTGGTTAACTATAGAACAAAAATAAGCATACCATTGGCTTTTGGGGAAAATTTACTATTAAAATTTGGTGCCACATGCTATGGTTTTCAGTTTTCAAAACTTCACTTTAATTCAAAATGGCGGATTTCAAGATGGCTGCCGTCAATGATACCCTTATCGTATCACTTCCCTCTAGGCATAATATGTATTACCGAAACCTTTATCTACTTATTATCATTAATACGCAGGTTAGAAGCGGAGGTAAGGGACTTACGCACATAGTAAGTATAAACAATTAATATGCCTGTAACTTTTCACAAAATGGGCGCATCTTAAAACTAACTTCACCATTGCCTTCCTGATTAAATTCTAGCCCGAAATTATGTATCATATTACCCTATTCCTATTTAAAAAACTTGACCTTAATTCAAAATGGCGGATTTCAAGATGGCTGCCGTCAGGGTCATACGCACCATACGACTTCCCTCTAGGCCCTATACGTATCTACATGGTTGTTCTTTCATTAACACTCCGTTTACAAAGGGTAGTAAGGAACTTCTGCAATAATCTCTATTAACCACATCACAACCTTTAAAAATTATTAAAAAATAGAAAACCTGCACCATGGCAAAAATTTCTGTCATCACAAGTAATGAATACATGTCCTCTATCAGCAATAAAATTTCATTGAAATCGGAGCCGGACAATTGGGTGATGTCCCTTGTAGGTATAGAAATGAACCCGTACACCATCTAATAATTAAGACTGAAAAATGGATCACCTGCTGCTCTTACAGATTGCCACTTCCTTTTCTATCTTTAAACTTTACTAAATTAGAAAAAAAGATAAGAAATGAAGACGATATGAAAAATTCTGCGACACAATTTCTAGACTCTAGAGGTGAGACATTATATAGAAGAGGGTTGAAAAATTGCCATACATATGAGAAGAGGTTACGAATGGCCAAGGAAATTATATGAAACAATGAAACAATTGTGATCTTGAAAATAATATTACCTTTATATGAGCTACAAAATGAACAAAACTTTTCGGTAGACCTTTTGCAGATGTTACGGAAAATACTAAGTTACTTTTCAAGCTTGGCATTGAAACTTCACGAGTTTAATTTAGTAGAGTCAGAACTTGTGACTCAAGCTTCTTGTGACTCACAATAAGCTTTCTACCATTTAAATTTGGATTTGGCCACCATGTAGCTTTGTCTTGCTTATTACAGAACTATGGATGAAGTTTAAAACGTAGTAACTTGTGGAGGTTTTGTTCAACAGAGCCAGAAGAGTGAATTTGTCAAGATACTTCAATCCTATAGAGATATTGAGTACCTTAACAAGCACATCCAACAAACTTACACAAGTTGGCAAGCTGATGGTAATATGCTTTTATTCTATTCCAGGTACACAGAGAAAAATGCCATGTATGTATTGGCTGGATAAATCAGAATATTCGGATTCTGTAAGAATTGTGTGGAATACCCTCTGTCTGATACATTCGCAGTATGCCACACCATTTGCGGGATGGAGTCGCCGTCTTCTTGCTACTGTATATATGCCTTTCTCCCAGAATCAGGTTGATACAAACGTAATATGTATGTAGAGGGCGTATAAAAGTATAATACAAAATTGTAATATACGGACAGTTTGACAAAGAATGGGGAAACATGGCTAGACAGGAAAAATTTAGGAAACACCCATACTGAACTTAAATGATAGGTACAATATCTGTAATGTCCGTAGCCTACAGACAGATGTGTTTTACCCCATTCTTTCAGCTGTTTCCGGTACGGAACATATCCCAATTCCAGTTGTAAGTGTGAAAATGGTGTTGACACACAGCCATTTGGTGTAGCCTGATGTCAAGTGATGATTTGACGTCTGTCTTACGAACTACTGGCGTTTTAGACATGAATAAATACACTTTAGAGCACAGTGGTCCCATAAAGATTTTTTCTTACTTTGGCGCTCGACAAATGCAATAAGTGCTAGCTTCTTTACTCCTTTCATAGTTATCCAGCGTTCCAAGTTACAGAAAGCGGGTTTCTGGTGCATCGGGTTTTCGGTTCGATCCCAGCTCCCACCACCAAGTACGTCTGCTTTCCGTACATTTCATACGTCGTGCAGTATACGAGCACAACATATAGTAGTATATTCCTTAAAGCTTTACGTACGTATGTTTCCTACAGACAACATTTTACATTTGCTGCATGACGGTTGGCCGCTTGGTACTGAAGTTACCAAATTAATGTATGGCTCCTTCAAATTGCAATGTATCTTTTCGCTCTTTCCTTCTAAGGAAAGATCGAAATGTTGAAGCTATTTTTTGGAGAGCATTCATTTTAGTTATTTGTACTCTTAAATCAAAGGCGTACGTTAATAATGCTTTCAGTGCTGAGTTTGTACGAACTATGTTTAACATGTCCATCATGTTGAAGATAAACAAACAGGGATAGAATTTGACAAGTTTTCGGAAGTAAGAACATATGACTAAAAGTGAGAATATAAAATGCTATATAGCATTTAACACAATGTTACGTTTCATTACAGCAGGTGCTTGTGGAATTAATTCAGGAAGGGCACTACAGAAGTGGTACGTTGCAACATCATGAGAAGTAACTCATACTATGTACTGCTGAGACTTGAATTCAGTGTACTTCATGTTGTAAGGTTGTCAAATAGACAGTATGTTCCTCCTTCAAAAAATGCCAAGACATCCCAAATCTGCAGTATTGAAATACATCTGTTTACTAAAATTCTTAGTGAGAAAAATTGTTATTGTAAGAGCCAACTATGTTATGGATTTTTGATGTTAAATATGCAGTATTTTCTTAACAATTGTTGTAGTAGAGAATGCCCCAAAATATAACCTTGAGATATAAATTAATCGTAGGCTGATACACAGAAATGTAGATACATATACGAACACCCCTATTGATCTGCCCGAAGCATAATCACGATTAAAACAATTTCAAACAAGTAATTCCATGAGAATCACAGAGATACTACATGATTCTTGAAAATCACTTACATGTGCTTAAGACCACAATCAAAAATGGTCGGATTAGATATGATCAAACAATCGATCCAAATCAATCCGTCGTACAGAGAAAGATCAAGACTATTTGTTCAAAGAAAGAACAGGATGGAGTAGTTTTGATCTTTTCTTAAAAATAAATAACTAGTTTAAATAAACACCTTCAACATCAAGTTACGGACTCCGGACGCAGCCTGTAAAAGATGTAAGTATCATTTGTAAATATAGGAGTTTGCTCCAGAATTAATCTTAGAATCGTTCCACGAAGATGACGGTGTGGCCATACACAGGGCCTTTAGGGAAAAACACTCATATTCATTCAAACAATCACTTTTCCTAGCCAAGATTTTATACTATTCAAAATTTATTTCTTTTGTTGTTCTTTAGTTTTTTTTTAATCTATCTCTGTTGTTTACCGTAATTGTAAGTTGCAATACACCCTGTTTCAAAAAGAATCTACGTATTACGAAGAATTATTTTGTCCAAACTATCGATCGCTGCGCCTCGGATCGGCTATTGGAGAAACGAATACATAGTTTAGTTTATATTAATAGCCGTTAGATGTCAGTTGTCTTTTGTTTTGCTTGGTAACCGTCATATGTTTAAAATGGCTACTCCGCAGCAGAAATAATTTTGTTCTCGAGTTCGCGAAGTGCAATTCCGTGCAAGTTGAGGTACCAAATTGATCATCCGAATGGATGGAACATTCGGAGATGGTATCGACAGTTTGTAGATACAGGATGTGTATGTAAAGGAAAGAGTCCTGGCCGTCCTCGTGTTCCTGAAGAAAATTTTGCACGAATTCAAACTGCTTTCCAACGTAGTCCTTCAAAATCAACTCGTCGTGCCAATCGGGAGTTACAAGTGCCGACAACAACAATTTGGCGTGTTTTGAGACATCGGTTCGTTATAAAGCTGTACAAGTTACAGCTGTTACAAACTCTGCGTCCTGATGACAAACGCAAACGTGTGGCATTTTGTAACGAGATTGTTGATGCTATTGACAATGATAACACTTTTGCACAACGCATGTTCAGTGATGAAGCGACTTTCCGTGTTAGTAGTCAGGTAAAGAAACAAAATGTTCGAGTTGGGGGCCTACAGAACCCACATGCAGTCATAGAACATGTACGAGATTTGCCCAAAGTCAATGTGTCTTGTGCGATATCCCGATCATCTGTTTACGGCCCATTCTTCTTTAATGGAAACACGGTTAACAGTCAGCAGTATCTCGCTATGTAACAAAACCGATTGTTTCCGATTCTGCACGAAGACAACTTTATTTTTCAACAAGATGCCCCCCCCCCCCACTCTCACTGGAGTCGCCAAGTGCGTGAATATCTGAATGAAACTCTACCGAACCTTTGGATTGGTCTGAAGGAGCTGGCGACTTAGGATGTCTCAGCTTGCCTCCACGGTCACCGGATTTGAACCCGGTAATTTCTTCCTGTGGAGTTTCGTTAAGGACAACGTTTATGTACCACCACTCTCACAGAACCTGGAAGATTTGAAGAACCGGATCCTTACTGCCATAACATCAGTGACGCAGGACATGCTTGCCCGAGTATGGGAGGAATTTGAGTATCGATGTGATATTGTTCGTGTCGCTGATGCAGGACATATTGAACATTTGTAATTTAAACTTTGAACTGTAATTTGAACTTTGAACTTGAGTTGTTCGTAAATATGTCTGTAAAATTTCATATTCGTATGTTTTAAAGTTTAATAAATATATGCATTCGAAATATGTATATTCTTTTTGACTTTGGTGTACTTTGGGTTCTGACACCGTTTGATATTTTGTTAACTCTTGTACGTTTATTACCTTCATCAGTGATAAAAGAAAGTGCTATATTTCAATGTGGTTGCTGTATTTTTTTTTTTTTAGATGTATAGCTAAATTTTAGAAACGGAAACCAAAATGAGAAATGTAACATGATTCAAAGTTCTGGTTAATAATATTTTAGTAAAATATTCTCGTTACATTGCAATCTGTCCATATGTGAAATAACTACTTTACAATCCTTTCACACAGTATAAAAATACCCATCTGGTTGTAGATTTTTAAAACTATATATAAAAAGGCATGTCTATATATAAATTCATCCATTTGTAAGTTTTGCGGTTAATGTTTTTTTTTCATAACACAATGTCGTTGCTATAGATTTCCCTATTCAAAATTTAAACACATCTTTATCATCTTTGTAGATATTAATATCTCTTGAAATAGATTTTCTCAAAATTCATGTAAACCAACCCATTTCTACTCCACATTCATATTTGTTTCCATATCTCTCCACAATAAATACTCTCTCCATTGATACCCTCGTACCAAATTTCTAAAATATACCTATTAATAGTTTCCCCCTTTCTCTTTTTCATAATAAACAATTACGGCTCTTCGTTTACTAAGCTAATATATAATATATTAATCTATGAATGCAAGGGGTCTTTCTCCCAAATATCATTAAACTGTCACCAACAGGCCCTAACTCCACCAAATGATTTACTCCTTTGTTTCTTCGAAACCACTAATAGCTTCTAGCGAAAGTGGCAGCTCTAGCTCTGGTCAACTATATCACTAAGTTTGTTGTAAAAAATAGTCGTATTAAGTATTTAATTACATTCAATAGTATTCCTTAGTTACAAAACAAGCTGGAACCAAAATGCACTGATAGAATTCCGAATCTGCCTGTACTAAATTATGGATTGAAGCAAAGTAAAATATATTGACTTAATGGCTACGTTGACTTGCGGATATGAATTAGTTGAATTACATATCGGTATTATAAAAAGTCACTTAAGATCATAAATTGTCGATAATATAAAATGTATCAAATACTTAAGGTATATTAAATAAGGGTTCAAAACTCTTACTACTTATCTGGTCGCCAACTTGTCGCACCACTGTTTACTCATCTCTCCCAGTAATTAGCAATAAATCCACAAATGTTTTAGAAAAGTAAGTAATATGTAATGAATATATAACCAATTTTTGCTCAGTAGCGCTTTCAAATCTAATACTGGTATTTTGGATAAATTAAGGTAAGTAGGATTTAGGATTTAGATTTCTGGGCTTTCGACATCTATGGCCATTTAGCCCCTCACGTTTGAGAGATGATGTCCCTGAGCGAGCACACTATCCAAGAAAAAGGGAAGGAAGAAAGGATTAGGGAAGGAAGGAAGCAGCCTGGAACCTATAAGCTAGGTACCAACCCGGCATTTGCTTGGTATAAATAAGGAAATCCTCATTCAGGATGGCTGGATTGATCGCTTTTCGACCGAGGGCTCCCACCGGGAATCGAACCCGAAACCGCTGGTTAAGGTAAGTAGGAGGATAGGCTACCTATAAACAATGCACCTAATTTCGAATCCAAAGTACTAAGATAAACTAGTATATTCTCAAAACCTTTTAGTTCCGAACTCTTTTCGAGAAGATACTCCTCTTCTTTCTCGCACTTCCGATGTGTTCAAGGTCCATTCTATTGGTTTATAAGGGAAAGATGTGTTGTTCACTAAAATGAACCGCAAAGATGAGATTACATAAGTGATTGCATGTAAATGGAAAACACAAATGAGAGTCAATTGTACTTGATTTCTAACCAACAGTCTGATTAAGGAAAGGTTGTACATTTAAGCATTTTAAGAGATGATAAAATTTTGTGATGAAATAATATTATTACAGGGTATAAGTAGGACTGATCACTTTAATTTTGTGAATGTTTTATACAAAATTAATATGTTAATTCTTTTTACATTTCCACAATTCGAGTTTAATGTATTACCATAATTTATTGGAGCTTTCATAGTTTGTAGAAAATCTTATGCTAATACTGTATTACTTATGATTATTACAATATTTATTTATGTGTTAAATTCAAATTTACAACTTAAATTTCACGTATTTTCATACTATCTAGAGGACAATAGAAAATTTTCACATAATATTTACCCTATCTTAGTGTTAGTTGTGTGATCGTCAAGAGTAAGTGGAAAACGAAACATAATATAAAAATTAATATCTACTACAGAAGTCAAATATGTTTCTTTTGTCACGGATTCAAGATCCATTAATGGTGATATACATATCCTCTAAAACACGTAGAGTGCCACTTTAAGTGACGTTTCTAGATAATCATAGATCTCTCACTCTGCACATATGATAAGAACATCGCATCGAAAACAGGACTCTTTGCTTATACTCATAATGAATTATAGCTAATTCTCCTCTAATATGTATAACAGACTTTAATCTTCAATCTCCACACGAACGTCCAATGCTTTTACTCCTAGTTCCATTCCTTCGTTTTACCACTAGTAAAATTATTTTGTCATTTGTAATATATTTTATGAAAACGTTGATTATAAACAATTTTCAAGTATACTGTACACTTTTGCGTTTCAGTATGTTAAAATGGAGTTTATAATAGTAATAATAATAATAATAATAATAATAATAATAATAATAATAATAATAATAATAATAATAATAATAATAATAATAATAATAATAATAATAATAATAATAATAATAATAATAATAATAATAATAATAATAATAATAATTATTATTATTATTATTATTATTATTACTATTATTTAGTTTCATGGCGTATGGTTTAGCTTTTAGGCTAAAGTATATGATTGATTAATGAAAGTGAATGACTTGTAAATTACTTTTTCTTCTCTTCCACCGGAAATCACACCCACGACCATGGGCACAATAGACACGCGCTAGCTACTAGATCAGCGGGGAGTGCATGTGTAAGATATGTATAAAGGTACAGAAGGTTCTGTTATATTCTGTATTTAGGCATTTAGTGAAAGCCTTGAGCATACTTAACACTTATCATAAAAGAATATAACTATTTCAAATGTTTAGTATTCACTATTTTAAAAAAATGAGATTTAATTTTTATTGCATAGTAAATCTTCTAATTTTAGTTCTTTACATGAAATTGAATCGCTTTACGTGAAAGGAAATCCATCTTTTCTTTTTTTTTAGATTCTGATTTTGTCCTATCATTTTAGCACTCGTTGGTTGAGTGATTTCCGTCTTGGAAAAGAAGCTCCTTGTAGTATCTCTGTCTACGATCATTTTAATTTCCGATCACTTAACAGAAATAGCATACGACTTGTCTTGCCTATGCTTTCGTATCAAGATTTATTCATTTCTGAATCACAGCTTTCTCTTGCTCTCTCTCTCTCTCTCTCTTCTACTTGGTCATAAATAAAATGAACTTTGAAACGTATTATTTGTAGAGCATTAATTTCTTTTTTTTTCTTTTAAAGGTAGTATTTCACTTCAGGATATTATACATATATGGTCATGTTATCCTACCTATTCTTTCTAAGTGTTTCAATGTAATATATTCTTTTCATAGGAATTCATATTTTTTGCAAAGCCAAATACTGTTCTCATTAATTAATGAATAGTAAACCCCTGACTTGCGTAAGCAGTTTGTTTCTAAAGCTTTAAGTAACTTAATTTTATGAAATTCGGATTTGTAAATTGCTTAAGTGTAATTACGAACTGTAATTTGGACAGTATTATTTTACAAATTGTACAAATAAAAGATGTGGCAATATGTACTGGAATATAAACTATAAAAGTATGGCAAAGTATATAATTAAATTAACGTAATATTTAGCGTACAATTATATTATAGTTTTCAAAATTTACTACGTGACTGAATTGACTCAAATTGCATATTACCCGTACGAAAATCATGAGACGGTTGGTTACTGTCGACTAGTTACTCTTACATTAAGCATACCCTACATATCTTGGTAAGATTACTAATCTTATGATGACTTAAAGCAATTGTTGTTTTCCACTATACAAATTATTCGTAAACAGCAGTAGGAAGTTAATCCTCACATGAAACCATAAAACAAATTATGGACCAACATGCGTGCCCAAATAAGTCACTCTGGTGTTATGGCCAGCTGAAAATTGGTTAGAACGATATGAAAAGTGTCATAGCTCGATAACCAAAAAAGTATGAAAGTCGATAAAAGAACAAAAGTTTATTTTAAGCCTAGATTCCCCTGGGTGTCTAAAATAAGTCCTATTTCAAAACTGTTATTATAAAAAAATCTACCGTACATATTATGAGTTTTTGTGACACATAGTGCATACATCCTTAAAGTTTTGTGGTATAATGAAGACCTAACATCAACTCAATGTGAGTATCATCTGTAACAAACATTGATGCTGTAATCTAACTCTTGCCGGACTCTGATTAATATGTCTGATATGACCATAGCTACAGCTCTTTCAATCCTCAATCGCAGTTCATGAAAGTCTCTTGGAAGAGGAGAGACTTAAATAGTCCTTAATATAACCTAACAAGAAAAAATCCATCATGCAGGTAGTTGCGAATTTCATTATACAAAACTCATTCTTCAGCACATCAAACTGTATTAATTGTTGCTTTGTTGAACAGCTCCTCATGTGGCCAACTTTGGTACTGCAGGAACCTTTGATTAAACTAAGAAACCAATTAACGATCTGTGCATCTTATGCATTTAACATTATAAACTAAAGTACAATAGTTCTCTAATAGTAAAGTTTCTAAAGTAAAACTTACTTTAGAGACATTCTATATCATTGAATGTGGAACAGGGGTAGCGACAAGAACCTTCAGAGGTTTCACTGTAACAAAAATATTAAAAGTGCAAAAAATATTACACAGGTCTGCAACCAAAAATCTGCTTGCATAAGTTTAGCTGATTTTTATGCTTCTGGGTGCACCGAAGTCGAAAATGATCCCTGTTTCTTCCTGCGACGTCAAGTGTTTGCACGATCGAATGTAAAGGGGCCAAACAGGTAGTTGGAAATCGCTAAGTTGCAAACGCATCACACGGAAATAAAAATAAACATGAAAGATTAAATGTATTTGTGAGCCCCGAAACATGAAAATACTTGTATATTTGTGCGTATGGGGAACACTGACACTTATCGTTGTGTCAAGATTGAGAGTACAAGATTACAAAGAAAACTCGAAAACAATAAATCTGTTCATAAAACAAATTTAGTAAGATTACATCTTAGTTTTGTAAAGCGTTGGTAAATAGTTCTGGCTACACTGTTTGTTGCTCAAATACTACGAGTACGCGAGTGCGCTGGTTTCTGTTGGCCTTGATATTAGAAAACTCATATCCGACAAAGACTTCATCAGATCAATGACTCCAACCCAAAAAGAGGCTTGGGTTGCCTTTACTGTAGTCATCAAAACGTTTTTGGGAAACCGTAAGGACCAACAGTACAAGGAAATGGTGGGAAAATGTTGCACGCGTTCCGAAAGCTTGGTTGCTCCATGAGCTTAAAAGTCAATTTTCTTAACTCCCACCTTGACTACTTTCCTGACAATGCGGGAGCAGTGAGTGAAAAGCAGGGGGAGCGTTTCCATCAAGATATCAAAGAAATAGAACGAAGGTATCAGGGAAACTGGAGTGTTACGATGGTGGCAGACTACTGCTGGATGTTGTTTAAGGATCTTCGGGCAGTCATCTACAAAAGGACAAGCTCCAAACGAAGTTTGACTTTAAAAAAAGACGATTTCACAAGTAATCTGATTGAGGGTGGTATTATTATTTGTCTTCAGGTGTGTGCGTGTTTCTGTACATTAATTTGTGTTACGCTGTTAATGGGTTTCTGTAAATCGCATATTTGTGTTCATATTTTTTTCAAAAATGGCCACCCGTTTGTTCGAAACCCAGACGTCACAGGACAAAACGGTTGTCATTTCTGGATTCAGCGCATCCCAATACATACGAATCAGTTAACTAAACCGAAACACCTTAGCATTGTTTTATTTTTGCAGACCTGTGTTACCGAAATATCTAAATAATAGAATCCAAGAATAATAAATAACAAAACTAAAGTAGAATTGCTTAGATAAAACAAAAACAAACATACTATTTCATGTTTCAGAAGATGTCATGAGTATTGATGGGTAAATTCCCGGGAAGATTCCCAAAAATGGGAATTTTCCGGGAATTTATGTACAATCACAAAGAAAATATCATTCTATTACTACATTATGATTTCAAAGTTAAATTCGTTTTTATATCGCAATATATTATTACTGTTGTCCCCAGGGGAGTCTTTAGAGAGTATATTCTGAACGCTGCTATGTTATTTTATTAATATTTTATTATATTTACAGAGTACACGAAATGGATATTTATTTACAATATGTTCTATGAAAGTAAATATGTTTCAAAAATGGTATAGTAAGTCCACATACTTTTAAACCGGTAAACTGTTTAAATGTACATGTTAGTGGATTATCTAAACTTCTACTACTGATATTATAAACATATTAAATTTTTAAATTTTATAAACAAATTAGGTTGGGTAACTGCCAGAACACACATGTCCCACCATTTTGTCAACATTTGCGCATAAATATGTATGCTCACAATATTTGCAAGATACTTTCCTGTCTTTATAATTTTGCATGTAACATTGCCACACACGACTTTTCTTCCTGACCATTTCTCGAAATTCGATACGTTAATTCACATGTAAAAGAAATTCGAGTACCTCTTCAGAAATTCGAGTCAGAAAGAGGAAACAGACTGACGAATATTATTAACGGTGGTTCAGGGTTTATTAATAGTACTTCATTTCTATTTCTACATAATTCTACATTACTTTACAAAATGGTTTCTTTCCATCATTTGTAAATTAGTACTTTGCTACTTTTGGCGGGTCAGATTTTGCACCTACTTTTTTGCAATATTCTATTCCGATGTTGTTGTTTTATGGTCTCATTCGTTAAATTACGTTACCAACATTAAATTTAGACAGCATTGCCGAGCGACCGTTAGCGAGTGAAAGCGGGTTAGAGTCCAGCAGGGCACGTTGTTTTCTATCTTCGTTACCAACAATTCACTTTCTTTTCTCCTATAAATCACTTCGACTTACCTTTACGGTTTGTAAATATTCCCTACTACCCCCAAAAATGTGTTCGATACTTTCTTGACTACTTGAACACTACTATCAACTCATTCCTTCCGTAAATCATCCTACTTCGTGCTAGTTTTGGCCTAACAATACTGAACAATTACTCTTTTTAGTGCAAATGGAAATGAAACTTAAAAAATCATATTATTAGTTATATAAAGTACTGTCAAAGAATTTTAGATTTTTTAACCTCCAAATTCTTTAAAACCTAGAAGTAAGTAATAATATATAAAAATAAAGTAATTAGTCATATAGTTCTTATAATTTGGAAGATAAAGTAAAGAAATGGAAATAAATTCCTTCCCGGAAATTTATAGGCCAGGGAAAAACTCGGGAATATTCCCATTTTTTAAATTCCTTCCCATCGGAAATATTCCCACTGCCCATCACTAGTCATGAGGCGACAAATCCCTAAGAGTGAAGTTACTTTGAACGACTTTACCGAAAAATTTAACTAGTTATTTTTTTCATGCTGTTCGTTACCAACTGTTTCTTCATTGATAGCATTTTTAAAATAATTATTAAATCTGTGATTTGATAGTATTTATTAACAAAGATTGCATTTTTAAGTGTAGCCGATGTAACTGAATCTATATTAGTAATAGAATCTTGAAAACGTACAAAAAAGTTAATATAGAAGAATATTACAGTGTTGTAGCGTTAATATTGTTATTCGTATATTTTTTATAGAAAAAGTCATACAAGAAATTATTTATTTTATTTACCTTCAACAGAGAAAAAAATTCTCTGTATGACAGGGATGTAGTCATCCGACATATAGTCGGATATGTTTGCCATCCCAATATAATAATAATAATAATAATAATAATAATAATAATAATAATAATAATAATAATAATAATAATAATAATAATAATAATAATTCTGTATCAGAAAGGTCAACATACGAATACTTTCAATATTATCAGAAATGTTTCATTATTGCAAATTAATTTTGATCTTATTTATTCAGTAATGGAAAAATGTTTGTCCTGCAAGAAATGAAGCCTGTTTTAAGTGTAAAGTTTCGGGACAGTTTATATATGTCTGTCAATCTATTGACAAAATATAACAATCTGCAAATAAACAAACCAATCTAGATGTGGAAACTCAGACGAAGCAAAATAAGTAGGGAGAAATAAAAATAAAACCAGGAAACCAAAGCGGCTCAGCATTAAGCAATCGTCTGGAACTGGATGAAAGAAATGCAATAATCAATTCAATTCTAACAACTACAACAAATGAAGTATATATCGCATCAAAAACGGGTACGATTCGGACCGATTAGCCTAGAGAGTATATTGCAGTTCAGAAAATTTCGTCATCGCCTTCAGGTAATAAGAGGTAAACTTGAAGAAGAGAAGCAAAGAAAGATAGAATAAGAAGCCCCATTAGAAGCACGAGTTGGAGATGTTGAACTTATCCATAAGTTTAATACTGTTCAGAAACTAGCAGCATAGTAACACCCACTACAAAACGCATTTACCTAGTTATATTTGAAGTCGAATAAAGAGATTAATTAAAATAAAGTTTAAAAAATGATGGGAATATAGTGGTATTTTTTATAGGATTAGTAGTTGGAAAAGAAGGTTAAAGTAAGGAAAAAGGAAATTAGGAGTATGTTGTTAGGATATTAAGTTGTAGAAATACTGAAGTTTTGTTTAAGTTTGGTTGACCAATAATGAATTGTGCCTTAGAACCAGTTAGTATAGCAATAGATGAAGATAAAAGTAATGGATAATATGAGGATGAGCGATATGCTATTTTTATGAAGACAAGAATATAATTCCTGTAGTAATTGTAATATGGAAGATAATTAAATATGTATACTGAAATAATGATGACGTTTGTGATTAGACGACGTGTAAGAAGATATAGTATAAACAAACAAGACAAGAATTGGATAAGTTTATGGTAGTTTGAACGTTTTCCAGCAACTATTAGGGAATTTATTTGTACTAACCTTTATATATATATATATATATATATATATATATATATATATATATATATATATATATAGAAAGCCAGTTTCATAAAATTATTTGCTTTTCATTCATGTTTGTATGAGTATATACTGATTTCGCTGGTAACTCGCTAGCTCGTTAGAGAAACATGTGCTTCTCATTTACAAATCCCTGTTTACGAGCCTGCCTAAGTAATTTACCTCGAAACTTAGCTGAGAGCTTAACATCAATGCAGTTTTTGGACATTGGAAAATACAAGTAGAAAGTGAAAAGTACAATGGGTAAAAAATATTTCAAAATGTTTGAAATAATTACCTTTGGATTCAACAAAGCCAGTCTAATATTTTACATAGAAATCAATTCTATATTACGCTCAAAATGCTATTAGATCTTTCAGTTTAACGTCTCACGTTTATGCCCTTTAGGATAAGAATAACAGATGGTAAGGAAAGTGAATGATTATGAAATAAATAGTGGAATGAGAATGTGGGAGGAAATGGAAGTACTCTGACAAAACCCACGTACACAATGTTGTCCACTACAAACTTACTTGTCCGACGATTGAATCAGGGACCCAAAACACTAAAGGTAAGTGTATTACTACCGTATCCCTTTCGTGAACGAAAGTGAATAATGATGAAACAATTGATATAATGATAAAGTAGGAAGTATCCAAATCCCACAGAAAATATATGGACAAGAAATTATGCTGTCTTAGTTCCAAGAATTGCTAAGGTGATTTTAAAGATTTGTTGACCATTATATGGCAGCATGTATTCCTATCTGCCAAATGTATTGTGATAGGAAGTGACAATATTCGCAACAATTTAGTCAAAATCAAGTGATTGATTTTGAAACTTTGCTCAAAAAATAAATTGAGTGAATAATCAGAGAATACTTTACCTCAGGTTCTTTATACCTTGTTTCTTCATTGTTAAGACAGTTTCATTATTGGATTGCTCTCAGCAATGAATGAAGCAAAATATTTAAAAGCTTCACAGCATATTTTATGGAATATTCAAGTTGTCTTTGAATAAACTTTGAATATTCTTCTCTTGAATTTGATCGAATTATTCTCACTTTGGAAATATAAGCGAAATGTGTTGCTACTTGTCTACGATTATCAGGCTTTTACACTTACCTTAAAAGATTTTTTGTAAGAAGAATGGTCTCTAGCACAAAACTAATTTTTAGATATTACTAAATGCAATTCTTAAGAAGTAGAATACGTATCAGAACAGATTTTATCTTAGATGCAGATAGTGATGTACTATTCAAAAATGAAAAACCAAGATATTATTTGTTTTCGGACGTAATAGACAACTCCAGTAGTGTTGGCATCTTGACCTATGCAATGCCAAGTCCTAATCCGACATGTATTTATGCTGCTATCAAATCATACAAACTCTTTAATAACGAATACAAAGTAACTAAGTAAACAATGAACTCTCAATCTTTTTGTAATGCCCTTTTATTCCTCTGCTAATAGATACTTTTACCAGTATCATTAGTTTAACCATTAGATTTTTTGAAAGGTTAATAGTTGACCCAATTTTATCATATTTTATACACTAATTTTAATGTATATTATTAACACGGACAATTTGCTCTCTTATTTCTCACTAATTTCAACCACAAAATTTGGGTTTATGTATCTAAATTGCAACAAAACACACACTATGTTTGATAAAAATCTGAATATACAATATGCAAATGTAACTATTGTTTATACATATTTATTAGCACATTTCTCTCGGATCCTTGTCTATGTACAATCCAATTGCTTATCTTTTCAACATTGACCTTCACAATTTTCATGGGTTATATTTTATCTAAACAACTACTTCTGTTTTTGTTCACAGAAAATAAACAACGTGCTTACTACTCAAAAGTGAGCAGAATAATGGCAGCGAGGATTCCAATTGAAAAAGAATTGCAAGCACCGCAAGAGAAATGAGACATCTTATAGAAGAATTAGACAAGGTATAAGAGACAGTTCTGAGGCGAAAATCATTGCTGCACAATAACATGAGTAAACTTGTCAGTGCAATAAACGGATTCAAACACCAAAAGTCGAGAAACCTATTAGAAGAACAAGACCATCTCAAAAATGAGGATATTCATATTAATACAGAGATTTCGGTTATTTAGTCCTAATAGTGTCTTATTTCTTTCACAAGAGAAAGGAAGATATTAGAGGTGGAAAGTGCCTTACTTAATGTTTGACACTAGCAGGACGCAAAAATGAAAGAAAGGCGTTGGTTATATAGATAATAATTATACGTTTTAATAATGGACATGCTCAGTTAAATTCGTCGAAACAGTGGAAGCAAATTTTATAGATGAAATGATTGGGATATGTGATATGTTTCCAAAGTATTAAAACACCTAGTTTAACCTAAGCTATCATTACAGAATAACGAAATAAAGTTAACAGGCTAGGCATTTATTCCGAAGTTGGTTGTCCGCCTGTTTTCGACAAAAAGTATAATTTCAGCTACGAAAATTTTAAAATCATAGATTTTTGGAACCGCTTTAAAACGGATAGTAGTAGGATCGGGCTAGCTTAGTGTTAGGGAAGTTTGGACCCACTCTTGTCTTTGCGTAAAAGTGCCAACTGGAGCATTTCTGTACACCTGCAGCCATGTTCAGAATTCAAATTCTTGTTACTTTCCCACAATCCAACCGTGCAATAACCTTGCGCGAAATAGTTCCTTCCGCTTGCCAAATAGTTTCATGTTTATAATCCCTTATTAAAAAAAACTTCCGCTCTCCTTATATGTTATCAAGCACACAAATGAGTGAATTATCCATTTCTTTCTGGTTTTCAAAATTTTGTTACAAACGGACGGTCAACTTTGGAACTTTGAACTCAGAAGCTGAATATCTAAGAAAGTCTATGATACGATGTTATTCATCACAAACCCACATGAACAAGAATATGATCAGGAATCTCTCGCATTAGAATTAAATACTTCTTTTCTGAGTCACTCCACTAGTCTGATCACAATAAGACCACTAAGTACTATAAATCAGGGATAGGTGTGCATTTTTATTAATGAACCAAGATCGTTCTTGTGACTGCATTTAAATTTAAAAAGAAAAATTCGATGTGCTAATGAAGCCTCTTAATGGTCTGTCGAGCAATTTTGTGAAGGTAAATTCATTATCAATGTTTGAATTAAATTCTGTTTCTTTTTTTTAATTCTATCTCATCTATTTCTGTCTGTTTTACCACGATCACTTCCTTAAATCCACTGTTATAACGACGAGAAAAAATTCCTTGGATTTATGTGCATTGCAAGGTTATCACAATTTGTTGCCCTTTGACCTTTCCGTTCTACATATATAAGCAGTACCACACAATATATATATATATATATATATATATATGGAAAAAGAGAGAGAATAAGAGACAGAAAGGAAGATAAATTATAGTATATGTGTGTATGTGTGCATGTGTGTACATGTGACTAAGGAGAATGTATGTGAGTGGGTATGAGCTATATTTGCCATATATATATATATATATATATATATATATATATATATATATATATATATATATATATATATATATAACAGTTTTATTCCCGAGGCAACCAATGTGATTGGTCTCCATGGAAACTGGCATGTATCCCTAGGGCAAAAAAGTATATATCTGTGTGCGTCCACGGCTGTATGTGTGTTGATATAGTTATGTTTAGACAAGTAGTTATAAAACAAACCCTGAAATTAAATTCATTACAGCTTTCTAAAAAGCTCATTTTACGGAACAATAGCTTATATTATGGTACATTGTATTATTCTTTTAGTTTGTTTTCTATAGACCTTTCTGTATCTTGTTGTGGTTGTAAATTCCCGGAAAGGAAAAATTATACAAAACTAATCATATTCTTTATCTAACCATACGAAACATCTAATGCTCATGAGGCTCAAGATGATAAATTGAAATAAATTAATAATCACTTGACGATTTTCATTTATTTTTTAGATTGATTTTGATTTAACGACCCCATTGATTTTGATTTAACGACCCCTTTTAGTATCGAGGTGTTATGGCACAAGAGAGAATAACTATTTCGAATAAAATTTATACAAATTTCATAGTTTTGTCTTGCATCAAGAATTTACTATTATATTTATTTTTCAAAGCTTTGTTGTTTCCCATTGTAACCAACCTTTTTTCAGAGTATATCTAGGAGTGAAGTTTGAAATTATTAGAGAACATAAGAAATATATTCTTTTAACACTAGTATACGTTATGCTAATAAGCAACTTATCCCAGTCAAAATGTAGAAAGAGGATCTGCATAACTTGTATCCTTAAGGGTTTCAGTTCAAATTTATAGCTTTTGATATTCATTATAGTACCAAAACGAAAATCATAAAAATAAAAAAAAATCACATTTTCCAACAAATGGTATAATATGAATGAATCAAAGTTTAGAAGTCATCTATTGCTAGGCAATAAGTTAGTTACGATATCATACGCTATGTATTCAACAGTTCTAGGAATTTACTCCTGTAACCGCCTAGAAACAGTTAGATATATTGGTTGCGCTGTTACTAGAATGAGTTTGGCTAGCAGTACTCAACAAAATTATCATACGTTGAATGTTGGTCAAAATTACAAAATTTGTATTACTAACATATCTACCGGTATAAATTGCATTTAACATTCAATGCAAATACTACTGAATTAATGTTCTTGAATGCAATCAACATTATCATCATCATCAGCTTTTTTTCCACACATGAAGTCACTTACCACAGATTTGGATACTTCCATTTTTTTATTGTTTCATGTCAATCAGTTTTCTTTTAACAATAACAGTATGTCTTTCGTCATATCTCAGTTTCAGTTTCCTCCCTTACGGGAGATTTATAATCCCATTCATATAGCCATGTGGACAGCTTCACTAAATTTGTTTTGAATAAAATTATTTGAATTAACAGGTTGACTGCCACGGGGGTAAAGTTGTTTCCTTAGCTTGGGGCCACGCCGCGAAATTTTAAAATTACCATTATTTCTGTGATTTTTGTTTACTTCTATATTGTAAACACATACTATAAAAAAATCCACGGGCTACGATCACTTTGCAACTTTCTGAGGCGAAACGGATATTTCGATTCATATTATCAAGTACGAGGTGAGATATTGATAAAGACCTCAAGGCCTGAAGCAGTTGTTGTAGTGAAACCTGAAAACAGGTCTCGTGGCCTACACATATGTATGTAAAACCAGATTTCGTGTCTCATGGCAGACAACCAGTGTTGGGTAAGTTACTTGTAAAAATGTAATGCGTTACAAGTTATTTTACTTTCTCTTAAAATGTAACGCGTTAGTAACGCGTTACTTGCAACAAAAAAGTAACTGTTACCTTTAGGTCCAAAACTTTAAAAATGTGAAAAAAATTATGACTTCAATTTTTCGAACTACTATTTCTACCGCTATTATTATTATTATTATTATTATTATTATTATTATTATTATTATTATTATTATTATTATTATTATTATTATTATTATTATTATTATTATTATTGCACGTTCTGAATCGCTTTATGTAAATGCAAGGACAATTTTTTACTTGATATATGAACATTTTCATATAATGTAACATTGATAAATTGCCATACTGCGTTACTCGTAGAGATGGACACGAGCAAGTTTTCTTTGAAACTCGATTCGACTAAAAACAGACATCTTTGAGCTCGAACCGGGAACTAGGCTCGAAAAATTTCCTCCAACTCGACTCGAATTGGGGTCGATTTTCGAGTCGAGTCGAGCCAAATCCGGTGTGTAGTTTGCGAGTACATTATTCAAGTATATTACATAGACAGTATAATTATTATCAATGACACTACTATTACTACAACTTATTATTATTATTATTATTATTATTATTATTATTATTATTATTATTATTATTATTATTATTATTATTATTATTATTATTATAACAACACTTTATATAAACATGAAATATAGGCGGTTTGTATTCGAATACTAAAAAACTAGTTGATTGCCAACCTCGGTAGTCGTGAAGTCTACGAGTCAAGGACATTGTTCACTAAAGTTCATTCAAGGAATGTTCAGTACCTCATGTAAACAAATATACGTGGTGATTGTTTGATTGTATTGGATAGAGAGCCTTAGAACATCCATGCGGCAGAAGAAAATGGTCCTTGCTCATAAGGCTCATTACCAGAATTAAACAACACTTTATCTAAGAACTAAACTAAATTAATGCAATAAAAGAGAATACGCATGCATTGAAAGTGGTTTTGACCCAACTTTAGCACGAATCACAGTAAACAATATGGTCACATGCGGGGAATAAGTAAAACATCGACAGGGTACAAGCACGTGCTTCTCGAAAGAAGCGCTGACCGATAGCCAATCATCCGGTGACTGGCGGAGTAAAATACAATTCTGTAATGTTTACATCAGGATCAGAAGGTTCGTTGAATGAACTTTAGCTTCTGAATTTGGGTTGAGGGTCTAGGTTGAGTATTTGGGCTCGAGCCAAACACTATTAAAAGTTATAGGGCACTGGCCAAATATCTTCAAAACTGCTCGGCCCGGATTTAGAATTGTCAATGACTCGAGCAGCTCGGCTCACAGCTCATTCACTATAGACCCAAACCGAGAAGTAAGCCGAGCCAACAGCTCACCCAACCGACTCGGCTAGAGCACTCTGCTCAGTTGAGCCGGACCGAGCAGATGGCTCATCCCTACCAAGCCAGCTCGAGCCGATGGTTCACCCGAAATGAGCCGGCTCGAGGCATCTTCTCAGTTGAGCCGAGCCAAGCTGAGCTTGTTATAAAAGACGAGATGCTAGAAGTGTCCCCTCTCGTAAGCAACACTAAAAGTATTCCATATTACTGTTTAGCTTGCATTTCTCATGGCTTTCGTTTTCCAGTGTAATCAGGCCATGATTTCAAGACGAGTTAAAACGAACGAACCATTTATCAAACTCGACTGGGCTCGAAACTCGACTTGAATTCGAGTCGAGTCGAGTTTTATCTTGACTCGTGCTCATCCCTATGAGTTAGAAGAATGGTTGCTTATTATTATTCTGCTAAACTAATTATATAATAATAACAATACTCTTATGTAAAATTAAAAATACAGAATATAGAGAAACATCACACTACAACTAATAAAAGGAGAACACATGAACTTGGAGTGAATCTAAACGTGCCAGTAACTCTAAAATCGATACATGCTTTTTAAACTAGTTTCAAACTCTATAATCAACGGGACTCCAGGATAAGCAAACTGATCTGAAAGAACTCCAATATTACATGCCATCAGCTACTATTTTCTAGTAATAAAGTAGGCCTGCTCATCAGAACACAGTTTATTCATATTAACCTCTTACTGTAAATCGTTAATTATGGCACCCTAGTTGTTGATAAATATTTTCCACCGGGGCACTTCAGACACTTTACTTTTAAATTCTGTCCAGCATCATCCTCAGTTCTTAAGAAAAAGTATTCTTTCAAATGTTCGAAAAGTAAAATATTTTCGTTCTCCATCTTTATAAAAAAGACACCTACCAAAGGAAACTAGACTACCATTGCACTCCTAGTTCACTCACTGAATGTATTGATTGGAGCTGTCAAAATCTACGACAAAATCTTCCAGGTGCTTGCAATCAGTACACGTGATTTCCCTAAGGCTGTCCTCATATTCCAAAAACGGCACTACGAGCAAGTGGCACTACGAACTTATCTGTTTCTCTGTGTATCTGTAACTGTCGATCACTGACATACGTAGTTCATGCCCGATTGTTTTATTCTAAGAAATTCACTTACAGAAAAGAAACATTTCCCCCAAAAATATACATATATTGAAGTTACTCATCCGAAATGTAACGCGAAAAAAGTAACGCAAACTAGGTAGGTTACTTAAAAATTTGTAACGCGTTACCGTTACAGTTACTTTGGAAAAAATGTAACGCATTACTAGGAAACGTTACTTAAAAAGTAACGCGTTACTTGCATTACGTTACTTCCCAAGACTGCAGTCAACATATGTATTGAAGTAGAACGTGCCAAAATGGCCGAATTTCCCTGTTTTAAATATATTTGTTTATCAACTATTACTGTAATAAGGAAGGATAAGCAGTGCATGAATATAGTAAAATTGAAAGACATTGTATTAAGATTGTACTAAACAGTAAAATTGTCCAAAATGAAAAAATGATAAATTATCAATGAGGCTATGTTGTTTCTCATTGGCACATTTCTCCTCAACCACTCTTGAGTGGTCTTAGCCTTATGAGCGGCTGCCGAATCCTACTGGAAGCCTCAGACCTGCCCATGAAACACTTACATCACTGCTCTAGGACAAGTTTGAAAATATCCCCTGCTACTTTTTCTATTTTCCGTAGTGTTATTACAGCAACACGGTTTTCACATTCGCCTCACCCCATTACGACTGTTTTACAAAAAAAAAAAAAAAAAAAAAATCACTTCTGCACCTGAACCAGCAGTGGCTCATGTATCCCTGAACTTCCCAAGGAGGCGCTACCATTAATCGCATAGCGTACAGCCAGTGGCGTATTTAGTGAGTGGTTATCGGTCTCAATCCCCCTTCCCCCGGAAATAATTACAATATTATTTTTTGGCATTATACGTACAACACAAATTCTTCTTACTGGTTCTCTAGTCCCCCCGAAACAAGATCATAAATTCGTCAGTGCGTACAGTCTACTTCAAAATTTATGACAGTAACAAATTTATGGTAGTATTAGGTATGTTATAGATTCCCAAGAAGTTATATGAAATGCTTATTATTATTATTATTATTATTATTATTATTATTATTATTATTATTATTATTATTATTATTATTATTATTATTATTATTATTATTATTATTATTATTGAAGTGTATCTGTGTGATAAAAGAATTATTCAATATATTCCTTAAGTTGAGATATTGGGAAATTATTTACAAATTATTTCGTAAGCTAACAAAGAATGAAGTTAAATGTCTCCAATTATGACTGCATTTTTGTAAACTGGCAGGTTTTGAGATATTATTTTACAGAATGACATGAATGAAACTCCATCGTCACGTTTGTAACTTTGTGAAGGTGTGTTATGGTGATCGGAAATCAACATAGTCATATATTTGCCTATTCTTTTTTGATAAAAATTCCTCACGAAATCACAGAAATCAATCACAAGTTTTCCTCGTAAAATGATCTTCACTTTTTTCCTCAATAAATCCATCTTATTTTATTCATCTTTTGTACCATGACCTTGAATCTCGACCTCATTGTGGATGAAGTATGACACATTACGCTTAAATATTCCATCAAGATTTTGGTAGTTCCAGCCTTTGTTATAATATAAAAACCAATCAGTCTGTGAGTAATGGTGATTCTTAATACAATATAGCCAAGCTAATAGGTATCGCCATCTCAGTTACTTGACTGCCTGATGCCAATAGACACTGTTTGCGTGCAGATTGTTGACTAAAGCTATGATGACGATTTAATTGCAACTTTAAAACTGGATTGATTCAATTTAATTATTTCAACAGGCTGTAACCATTAGATAGGAACTTTAAGGTGGATCACTAGGTGCTCCCAGTGCTATGCTAAACGCTATTTGAATAGTGTGGCATTGCCAGATAGTGTCGAGTGTTTACTGGTGCCAGATAATAAAGGGAGTAATCATCAAATTCTCCTTGGATGCTTACTAGAGAAATTAGTTTTCGACTCTTACCGCAATTCCGCTTCTCGAACTGCAACGCTAGAATCCAGGAATTTCGTTATTGTGACTACTACAGTAAACGTTCAAATCTAGCAACAACGCATTATGGTGTTCTGGGCAAATTTCGTCTCAAAATCAATTTCCTTAAATGTAAATAAATATTTAAGTAAAATATGAAACATAACACGAAAAATGGTCAAACAATACCTCTATTTCCTTAGAAGATAGTTACTTTAAAATACTTTACACCTACAAATAAACATTTCATAGAACGAAGCACTTCTAGTAAGATCTTACAGCAAATGCCATCTTGTGTGCTCATTGTAAAACGAATCAAGTATTTTGTTTTATTTGTTACATTTTTCGATCAGGAGACACAGCCAAATGAATCAATGTCTTGTGCTGTAGCTGAAACATTACCCTATCTTATGGTACAATATTTAAAATATGTAACCTTTCATTGCGCAGGAGTTAAGGTAATGATCTAAAATATGTACTGATTTCAGGGTAGTGATCAACCTTAATATTTGTGTCTTTATACAATGATACTATATTGTGACGACTTTATTGCAACTTTAACAGTACTGTTTCGGTTTAATTATTTGAAAATGAATAATTAATAAACTGAATACGAATGTGCTTTCCTATTTATTGCAGTTTATTATATCCACATAAAGAAATACAAGTTTTAATTAAGCATGATAAAGCTATAGTGCACAGCTATAGTGAAGGCTTCGGCACAACAAATAGTTTATATGAAACAAAAAAACTATAAACTACTTTGCATAACTTATTCATTCTATAAAAGTAACTAAGAAAGTTCTCTCCCTTTTATACCCACCATTTTCTAACATCGATATATCACCTAAGACGTGCCTGGAAAATTAACGATAGTCCCCATCAGCATCAATGACTTTCTGCCAACGTTCTGAAAGGCCATGGATTTCATTGCGGTAGAACTTGGTGGGCCGCGAAGCGAAAAAAGTATCAAGTGCATTCTGCACCTCTATTAGGGATTTTAACTGGCATTATCTAAGACGATTTCCAAGGAATATAACAGGTGACAATCGGACGGTGCAATGTCGAGGAGTATGTTGGATGCAATAGTGTTTTCCATCCAAGGCGTAGAATGGTGGCGCCGGGTCATCCTAGCCACGTGGGGATTAGTGTTGTCCCGTAGTAGGAGGACTCCTTTACGATTCAGAAGTACTGGCTCCAGAGTTTTGAGTTTTTCTTGTACACGGCTCAACTGCTGAGAGTATACAGTTGCACTGATGCTCTGATCAGCTGGTAGCAGTTCCCGATACACGATACCGCGAGCAGTCCTCAAAACACACAGGAGGACCTTCTTCTGGAGCAGTGCTGGCTTCGGTTGTTTTGAAACCGGTTCATGGGATGCTAACAAATGAGGACGGCGCTATGGAGCTTTGTACAGGTCCCACTTCTACTCACATGTCAACACCCTGTCCAGAAATGGCTCCTTCCTCAGACGAGACAGAAAAGAAACACAGGTGTCTGCTCGCGTTGCCTTCTGGCCTGGAGTCATATCATGAAGAGCCAATCTACCCAACTTCTAGTGCTTCCCGAGTTGATGGAGGTGCTGCCGAATGGTTTCTTCACTCACACTGAATTGTAGTTCCAGCTCCTCACATGCCAGGCCAATTTTCGCCTCAATTGCTGCCTGAAGATCTTCATTTTACATATGTGTTGGTCTTCCGGCACGTGGTGCGTCTTCGAGTGTTTCGTTATCGTCCTTAAACTTGTTAAACCACCGCTGCACTGTCTACGTATTCACGACACCCTCACCAATGGTCTTGCATATCTTCCGCTCCGCTGCAGCGGCGTTTGATCCCAGTTTGAACTTGTACAGCATACACGTCCTTATGACGGTCTGTGGAGGTCCCATGTTCACTCTGTCCTTACGCAATTTCACGTAAGTGTAACTGAATAGAACTGCACAACCAGGTGGTGGTGGATATACCCACAGCAACAACTGACCTTCGCCATATCTCCATTCGCATTCAAGTCACGGTGTGAAGGCCAATTAAAAATAAATCTCCACAAAAAGCGATAGAACTTTTTTGGTTACCCCTATTACAGATATTGACAACGTACAAAATTTTGCTTAGCTGTTCACAAGTTACGAGCTGAAATCATTAAGTATTCAAAATATCGGGCCATCCACTTACTTCAAAGGCCATATTCTCACAATGAAGTGTAGAAAGTATTAATACTTTGGTTTCTAATAAAGACCTCAACTTGCCAATTAATATTCATATTTATTTTGTTTAGTTCCATCTTTAGGTAAGAATATACTCGTAAAACTTTCTGAGAGAAGTAGAAGGCTAAATTATATTACTTTTTTTTAAAAAAAAAAAAAGAAAAAAAAGAAGACTGTGCATGAAAGAATAGAGTAACAATGAGTGGAAGAAATAGAGTAAATAAAAAAAATATATCATGTTAGCATGAAATACAGGAATTTGAGAAGAATCTATTATCTATGATTTGATAATAAGCATAGATCACTCTAGGAATGAGTGAGTAATAATTGATAATTACGTTTCCTATCTAGGTTATTTTAAGAATGTCCACGTAATATTAAGAACTTGATGCATAATAACAAAAATGTTGTTGAGGCAGTCAACATTATAATATCTATCAAATGTGGAGATCACTTTACGTATTGAATCCCTTATAATTTCAAAACCAGAAAAGTTTACATTAAAAAGAAAAAAATCAGGAAATATCTTCTTCCTCCCCTTGTCAACGCATTTCGAAACCGGCCTATATTTTATTGATAGTTTAGTTAAAGTCTCCCCCTGTTTTTAAAAACATATCCTAAAACTGGTCAAAATTCCATTCCGATAACAAACCGAAGTTCTGGGTTCACACAGATTCTAAATATTGAAATTCTGAATGTGTTCAAATTTGAGCTCCGTTATGACTACATAGTTAACGTACGCCTTTCCAGTGCGAGAGACTTTGATTCGATTCTAAGCAGGAGCTCATCTTGTTCCAAACCCGCGTTCTGTTGTATCTCGACGTTTCATATAGCCTTGCTGTTGAAAGGGATGCTTAATTCGAATGCAACCATCTAATGTGTTTAACATTATATGTTAACTATTAAAGATCAATAAACTTCATATAAATTAAAAAATGCTTTTCTAAATTTGTTGTTTGTATATATATGTACTTGTAGTTAGTTCAATTTAGTTGTATAGTTGTATAAATGACAATAAAAATTGCAATAAAGGAAATAGTGCCTTTCAAAGTTAATACATCAAGTTTAAATTGTTGCTTAGAAACGTTAGATAGACCCTATCATAGTAGAAAATCCAGTTAGCTAAATATTTTCTGATAACGATACTGCTGCCCTTGTTTACTTAATCCTTTGTTACTTGTGCTATTGGAAGAACACAAACAAATGACGCAGTATGAGTACTGTTTACGAACCGTCGCATTAGCAGTGTCAGTCCACACTGCTTCCCCTCGAGTGGTTCCACCCACATCCCTTCACAACCTGAAAACTCATGGATATTGCCGAATTCCAGTAGCTGCGAGCAGGATGTGTCGAATACTTGTCCTTAGCGTCTAGAGTTTAGTGCTTTCAAGCACGAGATTAGTTGTGTGATAGAAATGGAAAACATTACATATTATGAAGTTTCTCAACTCACAATTAGGCACAATTGGTTGTGTAATGAGTTATTGTTGGTAAGCTGTATATCGTATCTCTCCTTTTTTTAAACTGTAATCAATGTGCTAATGAAATACGAAACTGGTTTGACATCAGCAATGTTACCTTTGATAATGAGGAATAGGAGTAAGTGACTAGAGAAAGTGATAAACTGAGTAGTGAAGAACTGAACACTGATTATGTTGACCACGATAATGATACTGAAGCAAATGAGAACGTTACTAGTGAAAGCTGCAAACGATACAGATGTAAGTGGAAGTGAAACAGTATTAGTAAAGATTATTACATTAGGAATGAAAAAGATTCAGAGAATTTTGAAGTTGCATCACCTGGAAAGATAAGATATAAGAACATTGTAAAACAAATGAAAAGTCAAAATGTGGTGCCAAAGGTATCACTGAAGAAATTGATGATCGTTTAAAATCTGTCAATAGTAGCATAATAAAAAATGTAAAATAAAATGAAATAAAATCTTTACGTCCCATGATTATGCCGGTCAGGCTAAAGGGGGCGGTGATGATGAGTAATGAATGAAATGGTGGAATGTAGAAAGTGGAAGGAAACGAGAAAACCCCGCGGAAACCCACGCACACGGTGTTTGTCCACCTCAAGGTTCACTTGGCGGGGGCTGGGATCGAACCCGGAACCCCAAGCACCAGAGGTGAACGCTCTACCACTGAACCACCGCCAAAATCCCCTCTCCCAAAATGTAGTGTACGAACAAGCAATTGGGCACATTATGGACAAGTTTCGGGAAGAAACGTGGTTGTGAAAAACATCAACATCAGAAAGTATGGTTAGGTTTCTTAATTGATTCCAAACAAAGAAAAAGCACATGCTGATGTATGGTAAATTGATTTCTGTACGATATAAAATAACTGCTAGAAAATACCCTGTATTGTCTCAAAAAATGTATATTGGAAAAAAGCAAACACACAAGTATCCACTTTTAAAACAAGGCGGGAGGAAAGAAAACTAAGTGAAGGTGATTTATTTCAATGGTAAATAACTACTCTAAATAGTTTAAATCTCTGAAGATTAATAAAAAATGTAAATAAAGGAAAATAAGAGTATTTATAAGAGAAATTATGATCAATTAATTTTCTAGCTAATCATTTAGATCTTGATTGGTGCAGACTATCAATATGCACTTTAGCAGGGACGTGATGTATGTCTTGTCACAAGGCTTGTAACAAGTATGTGTTACTCCTAATTGATTCCATGGCTATGCACGGCGATTTTACGTCGGAACAAGACTGCAGATAAGGGAATGGACATAAGTAAAGGACGAAGCAAGAA
This sequence comes from Thermobia domestica, assembly GCF_964235325.1. Lineage (NCBI taxonomy): Eukaryota > Metazoa > Arthropoda > Insecta > Zygentoma > Lepismatidae > Thermobia > Thermobia domestica. The sequence goes on along the minus strand of NC_137463.1, from coordinate 100,757,622 downwards.
AAGGTGTATGTATACTCCAATCTAGGTGACATGAACTGTATGCTTAAACATATTGAATAGAACTGTTAATCAATCCTCAGTTATGTCATATGTTAATTCCGTATTAAGTATCGACATTTAATCAAACTATACATGTCCTGCTGCATATAATTACATTGTGCAAAATCCTTAATATTTCATACATACATACATACATATATATATAGCCTTAGCAAGCAGAACTACATTCATAAGCATAAAATACACGCTTCTCATGAGTTACTAAACAAACATATCAAATATACATATTTTTGATATTGGAGTTTACAGAGATATGACGAAAAATAGTTGCTTGGAGCAAAATCAGTTAAAATTAGCAACTCATATTAACGTAATTTATAGCTACAATATTAAACATTAAACATATATTGCTCCAAAATTACTTAATTTATGACAAATAATTATTTTTATCTTGGATAGAATTAGAAACAATTATTAGCGATTAATCGTCATAAACTTATTAAACTTCTATCTTCATGAAAATAACGGAGTGAAAAAACATCAACTTTTTAATTTTTTAAAAAAACAAAAGAACGAAAATGGCTCAGAATTTAAAGTAATTCTTGGCCAATACCTTGAAACAATGTACAGTCTGTCAAACCGAATTTTAAAAGATCATAATAAGCTAATTTAAACATGAATAGACAAATAATTAATGTAAACAAAAGACCATCTGTAATGTCCCGTTACAGGTTATCCCGTCTTTGAAGAAAAAATTTTATTCTTTCAAAAATGTATCAAATTAACCTAAAAATGTTTTACTTCACCTGGAATATCTGGAGGATAGCGACTCAATGTGTATAGTTAAGCATGCTGCGAACGTGGATTTGTTATTCTAGACTGCACTATGACCGTGTAACGTGGGTTCCTGTCACCACGGCATGGCGCGTCCTCAGGTTGCGGATCGAGGAGAAGGCCTCTAGATATAGAAGTTAGCTGCGAATATACTGAATAAGCAGTCGCGGACAGCCGACTAGGAGTGGTCCTCCAGCTTGGGGGTTTGGGTAGGGCTAACAACCTCATCCTGTAAAAAAAAAAAAAAAAAAAAAAAAAAGCACTTGTTCAGAAATATTCACAAAAGCCTCGGACAAGGACTGATAACTTGGCAAGACCTCAGCAAAAGAAAATGGACATGAGATTTGGAACATGGAATATTAGGAGTCTTTATAGGGCAGGCGCGTTAAAATCCGTAACGAGTGAGTTAGAGAAATACAGGATGGACGTAGTAGGAGTTCAGGAAGTTAGGTGGGAAGGAAATGGATCTGAGAATTCCGGAAATTTTACGTTCTTTTACGGGGAAGGAAACAAAAATCACCAGTTAGGGGCAGGGTTTTTCGTTCATAAACGTATATTACCAGCAATTAAACGGGTTGAATTTGTCACTGACATACTTTCTTTTATTACTCTTAAGGGACGGTGGTGTGATATTATTGTTTTAAATGTACATGCCCCAACTGAAGATAAGGATGACGATATAAAAGAGTTTTTACGAAGAAGTGAACGGTTATTTGACCAACTCCCGCGATACCATATGAAAATTCTATTATGGGATTTCAATGCGAAGGTAGGACGAGAGGATATTTTCAAACCGATTATAGGGAACGAAAGTCTGCATAAGGAAAGTAATGACAACGGTGTTAGACTCGTAAATTTTGCAACATCCAAAAACCTAATCGTGAAGAGTACAAAATTCCCACATCGCGACATTCATAAATGCACTTGGACATCACCAGACGGAAAAACACATAATCAAATTGATCACGTTTTAGTAGATAGAAGAAGGCAATCTAGCATAATTGATGTCCGGTCGTTTAGAGGGGCTCATTGCGACACCGACCACTACCTGGTAGCAGCGATAATACGAGAGAGGTTATCGTTGAATAAAGGTAATATTCATTGTCCGAAAACGGAGAGATTCAATTTAAAGAAATTAGAAGAGAGCCAGGTAAGAGCAAAATACCAGATTGAAGTTTCGAATAGATTGTCGGCTTTAGAAGATTCGGAGTGCACTAGTGTTGAGGATACCTGGATTGAAATTAGAGATAGCATTAAAATTTCAGCAAAAGAAAAATTGGGACACGCGGAAATACGTAGGAACAAACCATGGTTCGACCAGGAATGCATAAAACTAGCAGAGAAGAGAAAACAAGCAAAATTACGCTGGCTACAAAATCCGAATAAAATAACTACACAAAATTTCGCAGATATCAGGCGGGAAACTTCCAAAACTTTTAGAACAAAGAGACGCGATTTTCTGAAAGCTAAAATTAAGGAACTTGAAGATAATAGTAAAAATAAAAACATCCGGGACATGTATAAGGAAATCAACGAATTTAAGAAAGGCTATCAACCCCGTGCTTATATATTAAAGAAATCTGACGGTACAGTTCTCACTGACACGGATAGCATCTTAAATAGATGGAAAGATTTCTTTGACGATTTGCTTAACACGCAACCGAAAACTAGTGTGCGTGGAGAAAAGGAGATACACACCGCAGAACCGTATATTCCAGAACCCAACCGAATAGAAGTAGAAACTGCTATAAAGAAATTAATGAAACACAAATCTCCGGGTGTAGATGAAATTCCGGCTGAGTTAATTTTAGCTGGAGGCGAAAAATTGTGGAACAAGATACACAAACTCATTCTCCTTATCTGGAACAAGGAAGAATTGCCACAAGAGTGGAAAGAATCAATCATTGTTCCAACTCACAAGAAAGGCGACAAAACTCACTGTAATAATTATCGAGACATCTCTCTTCTGTCAACATCCTATAAAATTCTTCAAATATTCTATTAGCAAGACTAATCCCATACGCAGATGAAATTATTGGAGATTATCAATGCGGATTTGGACGGAATCAATCAACTATCGACCAAATATTTACCATTCGCCAAATACTCAAAAAAAAGTGGGAATACAATACCCCGGTACATCAACTATTTATTGATTTTAGAAAGGCGTACGACTCGGTCACGAGAGAAACATTATACAACGTCCTTACAGAACTTGGAATACCGAGAAAGCTAATTAGATTAATTAAGATATGTTTAAATGAATCCCAAAGTAAAGTCCGGGTAGGAAAATTTTTGTCCACGAGCTTTTACGTCGAAAATGGCCTGAAACAAGGAGATGCGTTGTCGCCATTATTATTTAACTTCGTTCTGGAATACGCTATAAGGAAAATCAAAGATAGCAACCAGGGCCTAGAATTGAACGGTATTCACCAGGTTATGGAATATGCTGATGACGTAAATTTAATAGGTGATGAAGGAGAACAATAGAAAGAAATGCAAAGATCTTATTAAAAGCTTGCAGGGACATGGGTTTAGAAGTAAATGCAGATAAAACTAAATACATGGAAGTGCGTCGGGACCGGAATACAGCAAACTATGGATGCGTTAAAATATTAAATAATACTTTTGAAAAAGTGGATAGTTTCAAATACCTAGGAGCAATATTAACAGAGGAAAACATATCCACGGAGAAATTAAATGTCGACTAAAAGCAGGGAATTCGTGTTACTATTCGGTTCAAAATCTCTTGTCGTCGCGAATTCTATCGAGGAATCTGAAGCTTAAAATATACAAAACGATAATCATGTCTTTTGTTTTGTATGGCTGCGAAACATGGTCACTTACTCTGAGGGAAGAACATAGACTGAAAGTATTTGAGAACAAGATCCTGAGACGAATATTCGGACCCAAGAGGAACGGGAATGGAGAATGGCGAAAACTTCATAACGAGGTACTATATAATTTATATGGTTTACCCAACATTGTTAGGGTTGTGAAGTCTAGGAGGCTTAGGTGGGCGGGTCATGTAGCTAGAATGGAAGAAAGTAGAAACGCTTTCAAAGTCTTCACAGGAAGACCAATCGGAAAACGACCATTAGGAAGACCTAGGCGCAGATGGGAGGACAATATTAAGATGGATCTCGCAGAGATTGGAATACAAAGTAGAAACTAGATGCAGTTAGCTAAGGATAGAAGTCAGTGGAGAGCTTTTGTGAACGCGGCATTGAACCTCCGGGTTCCATATGCCATAGAGTTAGTTAGTTAGTTAGACTGCACTATAAACGTTGTAGTGCAGCGACGTGCAGCTTGACTGAGCCCGAATTACGTATCATAGACTGAGCTACATCCGAAATCGACCCCAGTTAACTTACACTGTCGATGTTGCACGGGATTAAGACATGATGCAGTCTTAATTATATTATGTGAAGAGAATTCATCATCATTCATGTTGTGTCCGTCCGATTCTTTATGTCCTAAATAACCATCCCACAATTGTATGTCTCAACAAACTTGTGTCGTTTTACCATGCCATTCACAAAGAGTTATATCAAAAGGTGAATGTTAATGCACTGAAAGTCAATCATATTGCACAATGTAAACCAAGTGCAGAAAGCTGTATGAGCGCCACTTGACGAAATATCGGTAGGTATTTATAGTTACTGTCTACAAAACTTCAATACTTCTGTATATCTGAGCAATTGTAGATTTAAATTCGAATAATTACATATAGAACTGTCAATGCAAGACGACGAAGTAATTTCGTTCCTCAGAGCATGATTTCACGTTTGTTGGTGAAGTCTGTTACAGGGAGAAATTAAAGGTATGTCGGGTTGACAACAATGTATAATATAAAGCAATGCTGCATGTTACCAGGAATTTGTTTTGAGGAATTCCTACAGCAACGAACTTCCAATCGTGTGGAGTTACATCAGAACACGGCGTCCAGCTGTACAGTCAAATCATCGCTGGCATTCTACAGACGAATGGAAGCTGGTACCTGGATTCGTACTATCCCCTTCACCGGTACACCTCCGATGCAAGGCAATGAAATATTGTGCCTGGAACATCGCCTTTCTTCTTGTAAAGTGCACACAGTTTCTTACCTCTAAAAAGAGAGAAAACAGGAATCGAATACAATATCCTTCCTACTTGCAAAGAAGTCTTCTACAGTGGAAAGTGCACTGTTGGACTAAAGTTGTCCAAATAGTAGTGCTCTAGCGAAACAAATTATCATTTATGCTTTCGTAATAAATAAAACTAGCGCTGTCTAAAGTAGGTCTAACATAACAATAAATCTGACAATGAGTATTAGAAAATTATTTTTGTAGTAAAGCTTCCACCTTCATTTCTCCCTGCTCATCGTATGCAGTGGCGAAGCGTAATCTCACAAGTAGGGTAGGCCCGACAAATTAATAATACAAGTAACATTTAATGTATCAAAATGTTTAAAATTACAATCAGAATTCTAATTCCTTATTGAGTTAAAAAAAACTTCCAAATCTATTTACTTCAAAGAGCTTTCTTAGCTGTATTTCTTACACTGTTTAGAGTTGAATTTATGTGCATGTATACATAGTTTTTGTTGTTGTTGTTTAATTTAATAAGAAAGAGTGAATATATAAGTGGACGGAAAGTAATCTATTATTATTATTATTATTATTATTATTATTATTATTATTATTATTATTATTATTATTATTATTATTATTCAACAAATATTTACATGAGGAAAACACTCAATATGTATATGATTGGAATATTCACATTTAGCTCCACTACAAATATTCTAAAGTGCAGTTCATACTTTCTTATGTCTGGGGGTTCAAACCCTGCTCCCGCCAAGTGAACTTTGTGGTGGACAAATACCGTGTGTGTAGGTTTTCTTGGGGTTCTCCCGTTTCCTCCCACTTTCTTCATTCTACCTTTTGCATTCATTTCTCATCATCTTGTTTCCTTTAGCCTAGCAGGCATAACCGTGGACGCAAAACTAAAAAATTTCATTTTTTTCTTCTGTCTGGGATTTTCAGGAGGTTGAGGGGAATTTTCTCCTCACTTGCTGTTTTATTTCCTGCATATTTGAAAATCGAGGGAGAGAAAAAGAAAGTACATTCTTGAACTACCTGTCAAATTTATTGGATAAGCGTTTGCTACTTGCATCCCTCACTTTAAAGTAAGTTCAATACGGCATTTAATTAATGCATCATGTGATAACGACGTCATTAGAAGTGTTAATGCTCAGAAGGAACTTTATTTGAATCAACGTAAGATATTTAATATTGTATTCTATGGAATGGCATGGAGCTGTCTTTCGGACGTAAGCACTCACCGAAATTTTATCGCAACTTTTTATTGTTATATATATATATATATATATATATATATATATATATATATATATATATATATATATATATATATATATATATATAGGCCTATTATAGAATTTTCACATTTCCAGAAATAAAGTTAGCAAAGCCCCTCCCGAAACAAGCAAAAAAAAAACCGAAACAAAATCCTAACTACCTTACTGATTCTATGAAATGGAAAACAACTAAAATTACACACAAATAATATTTTATCTTGGCCGTAACGTTTGGTAAATTTATACATATGTTTAATGTATCAGACTTATGCCCTACAAGCTATTATGAATCACACGCCATGTAGGATAATACAGCTACTCTGACTGTGTGTCAAGGAATTACGTTCTGAAACTCCTACAGGAGTTACCACAGTGTCCGAAGTGCAAGGAGAGGAGAGTGTATATATGTTTCTTTGAATTAGTCTTCTATGATATCAGTTTTTGTTTGCAAATGTTTGTTAAAACAGACATTTGAGGAACAAGTGTGAACTCTGTGTACATAAAAGATGTTTTCGTTTCTATTTTCTTTGCAAAAGCGATAAGAACTGAGGGGAAATCATAATTATAAAAGATTCAGAGTACAAAGTAATCAAGCTCCACAACTTTGTTTTGCATTAAAAATATAATGTGAAATGATATAAAATGTTCTATTTTCATGTGACTATATACTATACAATCTATCTTGTATTATTCTGACTTTCCTCAAACTATGTAAACTTTTTCCTATAATTAAACATTCCGTACAAACGCTACATAATGTAAACATGTGAGAATTACATGATGCTCTATCGGTTATTGGTTATTAATCTGTCTGATGTCTGAGGCTGGTGATTCACAGAAATGTTGCGAAATTTGAAACGAAACTGTGATGAATAGAATACACATCGAAATATGAATACTAAATATAGTGTATTACAACTAACAATTGTCAGCATAATGGTATGAAAATACTGTGTTTGAATACAAGATATTTGAAAACAATCTGAAATATTGAAAAAAAATGGCATTTTAACATTTACAGTTTAATAGCAAAAGTTGTAGATGTTCGTAAGCAGAGCTAGGCTCAGAAATAAGGTAAGTATAAGGTCTCTATTTTTGCCAATACAAGGCAGGAAGTATTTCCTATCTTTCCAATGTATTCTGTAACTTGCAATAATATTCACAATGGTTGAATCAATTTCAAGAGATGAATATTCAATCCTTGTCCAAAAAACAAATTGAATCAATAGTCAAAGAAGAATTCGTGTTCTTTCTGATCGTTTTGTTTTATTCATTGTACAGAACACTTAATTTTCATGCACAGTAACATGTTCCCAATAGTGAAACTTTTTCAACAATGAAAAAAGCAAATACTTATGTCGATAAGACAAAATGAGACGAGAAATAAAGTTTTCTCGTCCCGTTTTCGTAAATTTGTAGACGTTCGTCTCATCTCGATCCTTATAACATTTTTTTCTCGTCTCGTATTGAAAAAATTCATGTTCCGTTTTGTAAATTGATGTGCACAATGTGTGCTCTAATTTTTGGCTTAATTTCACAAAGATGTTCTCAAAATCCTTTCGTATCTCAAGACATCCACGAAGAGTGCGATATAACAAAACTTAAACTATATATATTATTAGAGTATATTGTAAAATTACTTTCGTACGTTTAAACGCTCATAGATTATCTTCATTATAATCGTATAATTACTTTATTCATTGACAATCTTTATGCTATGATACGTGTAACACCAAAACAATATTAGAAATCTAAGACTTGGGTGAACTAGTGTTCCTCACGATACTCGATAAATTGCTCGTATCATCTCGAACTTAAAAGACACTTCTCGTCCAGTGAGCAATACTAAAATATACTACAAAGGTGCATAAATTAACCCTTAATTACTGATTGACTTTGCAATTGAACAAAGCAAGAATATTTCGTTTCTTGAAGGTGATTCAAGTATTGTGAATATTGTCATACTAACATGAGAAGATAGATATAGGGGATCTGTTGACAATATCAAAAAATTTACACTCAATTTAAGGGCATTGTAGATAAATGGGAAGTTTTCGAAATTTCGAGCGTTGAAATAGACGGTGATCAAGTGTATGAAGAAATGATGCTACGCCCAATCTAGAAAGTCCCTTCATACGAAATGTTAGAATGGTTTCGGGTATTTTTTATATGTCTTTGTCTGAGAATTTCACATGCTTGTCTGGTAGAATAAAGTACGTTTTGAGATTGTCTTAACAATCTTAATTACATTATGCACACAACGTGACATAACGCATTCAATTTAGACAGGTAATAATATTTTATTCGGGTTAATCCTTAAATAGTTTACAACATACAACAATTTCAAAATATACAAATTACAATAATGTTGTGGTTATATTTTTTGTGTGCTACAATAATTAGAATAAAAGATTCACACAAATTCCAGTTTTCTATTGAATTTTTGTTTTAATTAATCAACCAACGATTTACTTTTTCAAATATCCATCCCATATAAAAATCTATTTAAGTAAAATATTGTTGAAACGAATTCATTAAAAACGAATAAAGAGTATACAAACTATTTCTAAATTTATTTTCAATTACCGTTCTTTACCGTCCTTATCTTAAGAGACAGATATAGCTGAGTTAGGAAAAAAAAGTTTTTTTTTTAAAGTACTGAAATAAATTACAGATTTCTTTCCACGAACTTGATATCAGGGAACAAGTCCAAACTTGTATGAGACAAAACCTTGTAGCTTGCCAAGATTTTCCGTTAGATGTCAGGGCGTTTCGATTTTCTGCACTTTTCAGCTCTGGCAATTACCATAAATCTCCCTCGGCTGCCTTCACTTTGTTTTGTGAGGTGATTTATTCGATTCAAGCAGAGAAATTTGCTTGACGATGACTTTGCTTTATTTCACACTAATTTATCTTCTAATTAAATAGTACTTACAACACATTTATTAAAGAGAATAAGCCGTTAGTTTTTTAGTGTATACGAGTTATTGACAACTTCTGTTGTCACTATTGTCACTACAATATTGAGATACTGCATTATCAATTAAGTATGGAAATAACTAACTAACTAACTCTATGGCCTATGGAACCCGGAGGTTCAGTGCCGCGTTCACAAAAGCTCTCCACTGACTTCTATTCTTAGCTTATTGGATCCAGTTTCTACTTTGTATTCCTATCTCTGCGAGATCCATCTTAATATTATCCTCCCATCTGCGCCTAGGTCTTCCTAATGGTCGTTTTCCTATGGGTCTACCAGTCAAGACTTTAAAAGCGTTTCTACTTTCTTCCATTCTAGCTACATGACCCGCCCACCTAAGCCTCCTAGACTTGACGACCCTAACAATGTTGGGTAAACCGTATAAACTATGTAGTTCCTCGTTATGAAGCTTCCGCCATTCCCCATTCTCGTTCCTCTTGGGTCCGAATATTCTTCTCAGGATCCTGTTCTCATAGTATGGAAATAACATGTTAAAATTTTTACAGTCTTGACTAATTGTCAACCAGCATTACTAAAATATTGTACCGGTTAACACAGACTTTCTCAACCTGGAGGTTGAAAAACTATGAGGAGGAGATAAATAAAAATAGAATCTAATCCGAAAATTATTTTAAACATTATTTTGAATTTTGTTTTGATAAGTATATTTTTATTTTTCTACATATGTTAAGAACAACAAAATGTAGGTCTATTTTAAACAGGTTCAGAGTTGTTCAAAAATCAATTTAAATGAAAGAGGTACGATACGAAACTAATGACAACTGCATATTGAAATGCTATAAAAATATAAATACAACAAAACTTGCATATTGAAATAGAATTAAAATTGAAAGCTGATGAAATACCTGAGAATGGTGTGATTTTACTAGTGCGGCAATGTCCGGTTCAATCTTCGTGACGCACATTTTCAAGTCATAAAAGTACTTAATAACTTCTATAACAACTGTCCAAATTTTTAAAAATAAAATTAGAAATCACTTTATTTTTTTACCATTATGACCCAAAATTAAGGGAGCTATGAAGTTTTAAAATTTTCAAATGGTCTCCATTGTGAAAGAATATGAACGATCGTATTCAATATTTTTTTGTAATATGAATGAAAGGACCAAATTTGGTTTTAATCCATTCGCTTTTAGGGAAGTTATTGCATCCACTATATACAAGAAATGGTTTCTAGTAGTATAGAAATAGATGGATATAAAAAATCCGGCAAAAGTTTATTACAAACCTGAAATTATAAGGGGCCGCTGACAAGAGGATGTGATAAAATGGGGGTCGTGATAGAAATTAGGTTGAGAACCACTGGATTAAAATAAATGAAAGGATAGATAGCAATAGACAAATTATGCTAGCGAACAAATTTAAACATTTCTGTCTGTTACATGAACGAAAAAAGATCATTTTTACTAAATTGATCCTCCTAGGCACGAATATGTCACTAAAAAGTTTGTAACATGAACGTTTTTGTGTGACAAGAGAGTTGGATACGAAGCAAAACTACAAATTAATTAATTTTATTCATACACAATTTCAACATCAGGCTTTGTCTTGAGTAGGGCTAAACAAATATTTCTGTTTCTGGCAGTTACTTAAACTTCGTTTACTGTATTAGTTAAAAAAATTTGAAATCTTCTAAACTACATTTTTGATTAATATTTCAAATTTTATGTAGTACACTAAGCTAACTTTTCTGAAAAATAATATTTTTTATGATTATTAATAATTCAAAGAAAAAGTTCGTATAGTACCAAGCCAAAATACATATCTAATGTATAAACTATTATTAAAATGACAAATATTTTTAGATCTTTCTTCTTTCTCTTCCAATGCATTTCACTTTCTTAAACTGTGTAGTTACCAATCGTGTAAGGATGCCATATATAGTCATTACAAATATATTCGACGCTTTTGAAACTTTCAAGAGATGTTAGTGAGATGCAGAGTATTTTAGAGGACAATCTAAAGTCCGTAGGTACTTCTTTGTAGTATTGACAAAGATGAAACAAGAGATTTTTTTTCTGAAAAATTTAATAAATGGTTTTGTTTGAGCTAAACTAACCGCCTTATTTAGAAGCTAGTTAATGGGTCGTTTGAGAAACTAAAGCAGATAAACAAGGTTACAATTCATTGATGTCTGATAATTCTTTTAACAGATTTAGAAATTCTGTAAAATACATGTTTTTCATTAAAACATATTTACACAAGAAATGTATTATAATAATTTTCTATGAAATTAAGGATGATAGAACATTTTTATGTCCATATTCGTCAGTAACACGCAAAACTGACTCTTTTCCATTTATTTTTAGCCATGTGGCATAAACTTTGTTGACTAGTATCAATGTTGAAAGTTATTCAGTACTCAACCTGTGAATCTAAAAATTTTTCTTCCACGGTTTTCCATATTTAGCTTCCTCTTTCTACTCACAATATTTCTTACATTTTTTCTTATCATCGACTAGCTGTGTATTTCTGCTTCATAATTCTTGTATTCCTTCCACTTTTTCCTCCATGGCGTTAAGAAGAAACCAATTTCTTTTCAACATGTGTCCAATTTAATTGAATGACTAAAAACTTCCTCTTCTCTACTACCCTTTTTAAAATAGATCTTATTCGATTGCTAATCTCGCCGTCTATTTTACCTTCTCTCCAGCACCACATTTTGAAGCTGTCTAAATATTTTTTCCTCTAACGTTCGTAAAGTCCAAGTCTCCACACCTTACAGTCCAATATTTCATATATAGCGTTTGAAAAGCTTCTCCCTTAATCCAATGTTAAGCCTATTACTTAGGAGTAATCTTACCTTATTGAATGCCTCTTTGGTTGTGGCAATTTTTGACCTGAGCTCTCTGGTGCATTGGTATCTTGTCGGGAAACTTTCCAAATATTTGAAATTATTAACCACTTGAAATTGTCTTTGTTCGACTTTGATTCGAAAAGGTCTGTTTCCTTCGGGCAACCTAATGATTTTTCGAAGTTGATATCCAAGTAACGGAAAAAAATGTGGGATAATTTAGTGGTAGTTCCTGATTATAGGGGCATGGAATGTTTTTTTGACATCTACAAACAGAATATACTCTTTAATTTGTGTTACAAGGGAAATATAATCTAGAATACAAAGTATGCATGTTAACCACCAAGTTCCAGAGTATCCAAGTTGGCAATGTTGTTAGAGATGGTGATATTAAACGTTAATAATTGATCCAGGTATTTCTCATACTGTTAGTGTTGTTCAAATAATAAAATTTATATATTTGTTATCTTGTTTACCTCAAAGGCGATTTATGCACAATGTAATTTGTAATAATTTCATATAACAAAATGTTACCTGAAGGGCTTTAAAAGTAAAGCGGATAACAGTTTTATGTTTAATACTTCGTAATTTTCATCTTGTAATTAAATTACCTTCTTTTCTTATTTTACTCTTTCGGTACTTTATATGTAACTGATTACAGTTTCTGTTGTTGGTGCTGAAGACTAGATCGCAATACTCAGATAAATGTAAAATGGTTCGGAAGCTATATGAACCTCTAGATGTTCGAATCATAACATACATGCTAAATAGTGACATTAAATTCCAAGTGAACAAAGAAACTAAATTTCCTATTAAGAGCAAAACCTAGAATTAAAACAATATATCTAGGATTATCCTGAATGTAGGAGGACAATTATATCGTTCTGTTATTTTTTTATAAGTAATTGATAAAATTGTGCAGTTATTTGAATACTTGAGCCAGAAATAGTTACTAGCAGCAAAGTTTAAATTTGCATTCAAAAACTCGAAAAACCGTCTTCAATTTCTGTCGAATTGTACGTCATTAGGATCTCACGTTATAGTGATTCATGTGTCATATATTTTAATGTAGAAGAAGGCATTAATATGAACTGTAAACATACTAAAAAGTCGTAAAAAAGTTACATAAGTTTTTTTCTTTTCAAAATAGGGAGAATTTGGATAGAGTTTTGTCTCAGCTGATCGTTTATTTCGAGGGTGAGTGCTAATTACCGAAAGCAAAATGGAATACTTTTGAGATAAGTAGGTTTTAACAAAAAGAAAATTATTAGAACAGTTTACTTTAGTTTTAAATATAAATGTCCACTTTTAGCCAGTAATTTAATTTTTTTTTTTTATGAAATCCAATTTTCAGTCAAGCTAACCTACGGTTCTATGTCAGATCCGAAACCTTATCTCTGAACTCCAAGTAGAAATCAAATCTATATCTTTCACCAAAGATTGGAATATTTAGAATTTAGGTATAAGAGTCCAATTAATAAAACCATAAATGCAAAATAAAGCTTACCTTACAGGATGTCTATACCACGAATTGTCCTATGGAATAAACATAAGATAACAGATAGATAGGAATAAGAAAATGCGCAGGATTGTGGTATGAATGCTGAGCATTTGGAGGGAGTGAATATGAGATAACGTTTATAGTCAATTCATAGGATACAGGTAAATAATTTACCCAAATTTAGGGAGATTAATTCTTATGTGGATCAGGTGGGAAATTATTCTCATAAACCGATATAGGAAAACTCTTCAATTAACACTTATCTGTAAAACGCAGAAAAAATGTTTTTCATGTTTAAGATAATAAAAATATCACAGTGTACACCACATAAAAGAGTTTGGTTTTTCACAGTGTACATAACGTCTTAGGAAGCTTAATTGATTGCAGAAAACTGCTTCTCGTTTTTTACTATTTTTTTACTACAGCGACCAACCTTAAAATCGAAAGTGAATGATTTCTGTCACTTTCGGTTTGAATAGAATATTAAAGAGACAAGATGGTACCTATTCTTAAAACGCTAAATAGATTCCAAAAAAAAAAAAAAAAAGACTTTCTATCTATCTCTTACCGTTTCTTTCTTTACGTAGATTAATAGTGAAACCGGAAGTTGGAATGGACTTCTATTATCTATGCTTTATATTTTATGTAAGTGAATGTTTGTGCTAATGAGGGTTAGATATCAAAGCAGAGAGCTCATATAACTTCTATACTCACAATTCTTATAGAAACAAAATAGAAACTTTATACAAGCATACGTTTTCCTGTTGAATTATGTGTATGTCAAAAAGAACTTCAAACTTGGAGAGAAGAATAGATTATGGGAGTTTATAAAATGAAAAATTTAAGAAAAAAATGTATGTTGCACATAAACATACACATTCGTGTTACGAACGAAGGGTTGAATAGCGAAGTATATATAACTAGGAAAAACAATACACGAAATATATAGACCATACGGATAAAGAGGTCAAAGATAAACTGGACGAGTTACTTCCAGTTCTATACAAAATATGCTCAGAATTTATTGAGTTCTACGTGGAAAGCTTTTTCTACATTAGCAAGAAAAAAAAAACGAAAGAGAATCTTAAGCAAGTTGGTAGTAGTGCATAGGGTATTAAATCACTATAGGACATTATCAATAAAACGAAATGCTTCAAAATAAGGTGAAAGATATCATTATTTACTTTATATATATACCACAAACTATAAGAGGCGATTCCTTAAATCAAAAGGAGAGAAAAAGTTCATATGAATCTTTGGAGAAAAGTGCATAGTTTCAGAGCTAGGGCTGAACAAAATGGCGAAAAAGCTAAATTTCAAGGGGCTCTATTTCAAATACGAGAGACTATAGATGGTGGTCCTTATCAGGTCCTTAAAGGAAGTCACACATACGCAATCCAAAAATGCATATTTCATTAATGTTTAATTGGTGTACAGAGTATTCCCTGTAGAGTGAAATTCCCAGACATGCCATCAACCGAATTTTGAGATATGCTCTGATTTTATTATTGGTCCAAAGTAGGGAAATTATAAGCCTTGATAGCAGTGAACATGAAATCATTTGACGCAATGTCGGAAGTGTCACGGTCTCTCGTACTCGGGAAAACGCATGCTGGGATGTTTTCTTTCACGCTTATAAATGGAGAAAACGTGAACTATACCATGACGAAACACATCGTATTACACGTTATTCCGAACACACACATACAAAGAAAAACATGGAACTGCCGGTTTTTAACACTTCCGACTCCCCTCCGAAGCATTGGATGTCCATTGTTCTTTAGGCTTATCTCCTGCCTACTTTGAACCCTCATTTGAAATCAGAGTATATCTGAAAATTCTATTGAGAGCATATCTGAGAATTTCACCCTGTAGCGAATACCATGTACACTTATTGAAAATTGATGAAATACGTATTTTGGATTATGTATGCGTGGCATCCTTTATGCTGATAAGGACCACCGTCCACAGTTTCTGAAATTCGAGATAGGGCCTGTTGAAATTTATCTTTTTCGTGATTTTGGACAGCCCTAGCTCTGGAACTATGCACTTTTCATCATAGGTCCATATGAGTTTAATTTTCACACTTGCTATTAACATCAAACTCTCTTCCCGACTCGACTATCTTCTAACGATGAAGTCTTATACACACTTTTATTAACACCTTGCGTAATTTCGAAGCATATTGAAATTACTTTTATCTTTAGTGAAGCATTGACACAATGAAAATCGTTAAGTTACTGATATATCCTATGTTGTTAAATATTCTGTTACATCTTTAATTCTAGCTCACTCGTGGCTAAGCAGTTAACATACTCGCCTTTTAATGTACGAGAGCCGTCTTCGATCTCCGGCGGGGGTTCCTATGGTTGGAACCACACGTTAAGCTATAGAACCTCGTTGCTGAATAGGACGCAAAACTCAAAATCAAATCAAAACAAACATCTTTAATTCTTTGTTGAAATAACTAAATAATTCAAATGCATACACAATGTTATGTCTCTTATGATCTGCAAACGTCTAATTAATTTTTAACTCTACAATAAACATAGGTTCAAAGAGAAAAAGAAATACTTCACTCAAAAATCAACTCTAGATTTGATTATTTTTGTAGTTAGGCCATTATCCTTTTGTACAGTCATCAAAGTTCCTTACAATCAGTATTTATACAATATACATAACCTTCAATAAACAATAGAGTTTCTTCTCAAATTGCTGCTACGTGAAAGGTAATAGACCAAATCGAAACTACAAAATACTGTTTTTTTTTCTTTCTCTCTTCATATTGCTTTTATGCGTCTCCAGAAACCAGGGAATTCGTATTCCATAAAGGTTCCACATTTATGATTTCCCCTGTGACCAACTGTCGAAACATATCATGTAAGGGTCGCTCTATAGAATGTAAGAGGCCACTCTTAAGCTATTCTTCTTAGGTAGAGAAACAAGTCACAGAAATAAATGGTTGAAAACTCACGTTTATTTACTAAATTGCCTTTACCAAAGTTAGTAATAAAAATTGGTGCACCGCATTCGAAAATGTTTACGAGACAAGAAGTGTTTATAACATAAGACGCAGAATTACTAATTTTAAGTCTTATGAAGTAAATATACAAATCAATCAAGTTTTCTCAGGCTTTGTTAGTTTCTCGAATTAAGAAATGAAATTATACGTATGATAAATAGAAATAATAAAAAATCATTTTATTTCGTACAAGGTACAAAAACTAAATTTCGATGCGCGTCATTCCACAGTTACATTTTGAGTTCTTCCTGTGAACAGGTTTTACAATTCAAAATAAACCAAATTTCAATTAGAAGTCATTATCGTTATATCTTCAGAATCGATGAACGAATGCCGAAATGTAACATTTTTCTCATTGATAGATTGTATATGTACATTTTAAATATTTCAGTGTCATAAAAGATACCATATCTTATGTATTAGTTTTTGTATTAGAAATATTTACAATACATTCAACTGCAAAGAACACAAAGCACATCGCATGTAGATATACGTCACGAGCTTGTGGGTGTCGCTCCAATTAATCTTTCCCGAGTAAAAGAATGAATAAAATTTAAATATGATCGACTAAGTTCTAGTTGTGGTAATGTGTCTTCAAAATAATGTATTATTCGTAAATATTTCATTCTGATATTTTTTTAAATGTTCTAGTTTTATATTCAGCACTATTCTATTTTATCTTAAGTTATTTCACTGTCATTGGGGTTATATAATCTTCTTTATCAGCTGAAAACAACTTTCCCGTTACTATTGTCCTAATGACTAAATAGATTATCCCCTATACATTAGGCAATCTCTAACTGTGATTATGAGTAACTGGTTTTAGTGAGAGAGCACATGGAATTGTACCATATGTTTCATACATCGCAGATATTGAGATATTGAAAAGAACGCAAACTAAAAAAAAAAAGTATTATTTCAAACACAGCACACTCATTGTTCAAGTATAAGACAAACATCTGTTGTTAGTAAACCCTTGCTAAAATATTATTTTTAGTGCAGTCATATGATAACCTGATATTTACTATATATACTGACGTTTCATAATAAAACCCTTTATCATAATCGTAACAACTAGAATTACACTATGTTGATACTATTATCGTTTACTATTAGTTTTTCAAACTGTGATATAGGTAAGTGTGGGAGGACTTATAGCTTGACTATGTCCGTTCTTTCGTTTGTCTGTCACTCTGTCTATAGGTATCAGAGCGAAAGACTTAAGGAATAGCAAGAAGCAGCTCAGTTCCTGGAGGTTCAATGCCGCGTTTACAAAATCTCTCCATTAACTTTTGTCTTTAACCAACTGGATCCAGCTTTTACTTTGTATTCCTATTCCTGCAAGGTTCATCTTGGTATTGTCTTCCCATCTGCTCCTAGGACTTCTTAATGGTCGGTTTGAAACTTCGAAAGTGTTTCTATTTTTTCCATTCTGGGTACATTACCTTCCCACATGAGACTGCTGGACTTGATGACCCTAACAATATTTGGTAAACGGTATAAACTATGGAGTTCCTTGTTATGAAATTTTCACTATTCCTCATTCTCATTCCTCTTGGGTCCAGATATTCGTCTCAATGTTCTCAAATCCTTTCAGTCTGCGTTGTTCCCTCAAAGTAAGCGACCGTGTTTCGCAACCATACAGCCCAACAGGCATGATTATCGTTTTATATATTTTAAACTTCAAATTCTACGACAGAATTTGTGACAAGGTTTTGAACTGAAAAAAAATTCTTTCTTTCAATTGACATTTAATTTCTCCGTGGATATGGTTTTAGTTTGTCAATGTTGTGTCAATGGTTTGCCAATATGTTAGATATTGGAAAGTATCCACTTCGTCAAAAATATTATTTGATATTGACACATCCATAATTTGTAGTATTACGATCCCGATGAACTTCCGATGTATTTACTTTTCTCTGCATTTACTTTTAGAACCATGCCCCTGCAAGTATTTAATAAAACCTCTACATTTCTTTCTATAGTTCTCCTATCATCTCCTATAAAATTTACATCATCAGCATACGTAATACCATTCAGCTCTAGACCTTGGTTGCTATCTTTAATTTTCCTCATATTACTCAAGAACAAAATTGAATAATAATCGCAGCAACACATCTCTTTGTTTCAGTCCTTCTCCAAGGTGAAAGCTTGTGATTGCTACTCGGACTTTACTTTGGAATTCATTTAAACGCATCTCAATTAATCTAACTATATCTTTCAATATTTCTATTGTGTAAGAATGGTGTACAATGTCCCCTCCTAACCGAGTAATAGGCCTTCGTAAAATCAATAAATAATTGATGTGTCGGAGTACTGTATTCTTATTTCTTTTCGAGTATTTGTTGAATGGTAAATATCTGGTCGATAGTTGACGGATTTCACTTAAATTCGTATTGATAATTTTCAGTAATTTCATCTCCGTATAGAGTCAATCTTACTAATAGAATGTTTGAGATTTTATTAAATGTTGACAGAAGAGAAATACCTCGATACAATCAGATTTGTCATCTTTCTTATGAATTGGAACAATTATTGATTCTTTCCACTCTTACACCGATTCCCGTTTGTTCAAGATAAGGAGAATGAGTTTACGTATCTTGATCAAAAATAAATAAATAAATAAATAAATAATAAACAAAATAAAATTAACCCAGCAGGAATTTCGTCTACTACCGAAGTTTTATGTTTCTTTAATTTCTTTATAGCGATTTCTACTTCTGTTCGGTGAGGCTCTGAAGTATACTGTTTTGCTGTGTTCATTTCTCTTTCTCCACAAACATTAAGTTTTAGCGAATTTTCCATCTATTCAAGATGCTATCTGTATCAGTTGGAATTGTTCTGTCGGCTTTCTTTAATATACACGAGCAAGGTACATAAGTTTTCTTAAATTCGTTGATGCCTTTATATATGTCCTGATTTTCTTGATTTATTTTGTTTTTACTCTTATTTTCTAATTCATTATTTTCAGTCTTCAGAAAATAGCGTTTGTT
Source organism: Thermobia domestica (assembly GCF_964235325.1). Classification (NCBI taxonomy): domain Eukaryota; kingdom Metazoa; phylum Arthropoda; class Insecta; order Zygentoma; family Lepismatidae; genus Thermobia; species Thermobia domestica. The sequence goes on along the minus strand of NC_137463.1, from coordinate 100,738,115 downwards.
TTTTTGAAAAGTTTTGGAAAATTCCCACCTGATGTCAAAGAAATATCTAGTTATATCATGTAGTTATATCGTTCTGATTTTTACAGCCAAAGCAGCGTTCCCATTTTTTCTTTCCTGGTGGTTTAGTGCATTCATTGTCAAGCAATGGTTAGTTCTTGTGCATTTCCGTCTGATCCAATTTTACTTTTCCAGAAATGTAAGTTCTATTCCTAAGTTCAACCAAATACCCTCAACACTAGTGCACTTAGCACTTTCTAAAACCGAGAATTTATTCGACACTTGAATCTGGAGTTTTCTCTCATCTTTTCTTCTCTAATTTCTCCAAATCAAACCTCTCCGTTTTCAGATGTTAAATATTATATTCATTCAACGATAATCACTCCCTTATCTCGGCTACAAGCTGTGATTAGTGTCACAGTCAACTCCTTTGAACGAGCGAACATCACTTATATTAGACTGTCTTCTTCTATCTACGCGATCAATTTGATTATGTGTTTTTCCATCTGGTGAGGCCCAAGTACATTTATGAATATTGCGATGTGAAAATGCTGTACTTGTTCACGATAAGGTTTCTGGGTGTTACAACGTTCACGAGTTTAACGCCATTGTCATTAATTTCCTTATGCAGACTTTCATTCCCTATAGTCGATTTGAAAATATAATTTATTCCTACTTTCGCTTTAAAATCTTCTAATAGAATTTTTATATGGTATCGAGAGAGTTGGACAAATACTCGTTCTACTTCTTCGTAAAACCTGCCTTTTACATCTTTATCCTTATGTTCTGTTGGGACATGTGCATTTAAAATAGTAATATTACACCACCGACCCTTAAGGGTAATTAAAGAAAGTCATTAACAAATTCAACCTGTTTAATTGGTAATTGCTGATATTATTCGTGTGATTTTATTAGAATCGCCCTAGTAAGTCACTAAGATTGTAGTGTTAGTACATACAAAAGAAAAGCCCCTTTCTCCACTCAATAGCTCTTCAACCATAGCAAATAATTTGAATTTTGTCGGTTTTACAATAGAGAGCTAAAGCTTTATATCGACCGAGTTCGTCAAGAAAGTCAATCCGTTAGCATCTTCGCGGGTTAATTTTACTGTGGCTAATCATATTTCGTACATAGAAATAGGTGCCTAGGTTATAACTGTTTGTTAGATTCAAAGGTAATATCCTTTTGAGGTTAACATTATTTGCTTAAACTTCAAAACTTAGCAAGGTTGAAACTTTATGTACTTGGGGTATGAGATGATATATAGAACCTAGCGTATTGTTGAAAATTGAAATGAAGTATTTAGCGTAATGCCCTATGCCCTTTAGGCAAAAGGCAATGGATGGGTAATGAAAGAGAATTGTAATGAATGTTTATTTTGTGTTCTCTTGCTGGTAATCGAACCCAGAACCATATGCATTAAAGGTACACGCACTAGCCTTAGACCAGCGGGAAGGGTAACGTATTGTTGTTTAAACTAATGCCATAAGATACTTAAAAAGGGTTAAACGATTTTAATCTTAAAAATATTGCTGAGGTTAAAACTTCAGATTCTTGGAGCATTTTGAACATTAAACTCACTTCGGGGATAGCTTCATGCAGTGTTTGAACGTTTCCCTATGATTTTGTTTAAGGCCAGTAATACTTCGAGGAAAATTTCGTACAGAGCTTGAAGGTTTAACTATGTTTATATTAAGAGCCAGCAACACTTCTGGGAGAGTTTTATATATAAAAGGATCGAGTTTGAACGTTAGGCGTCGTTATGTTTATTAATAATAATACAAAATGTTATTCTATAGACACATAAGATTAATTCCGTTTACAAGAAAATGCTTTATTATATATGTATGTGTGTTTTTATACGTTATAACCTCTAAAATAATGCCCTTTGTACAGCAATGAAGCGCTGCCAGCACCCCTTCCACTTCTGGTATACTCCCTCGAAGTCTTCTTTAGAATATGTCAAGCACTTTGTGTGATTCATGCTTGGATCTTCTTAATAGTCCAAAGCTGATCATCAAGAAAACGATTGGAGTGTAGAAATGATAAATTATGTTGTTTGTTAAAAACAGTTCGGAGAAGGCCCGCTGAGTGCATTGTCGTCATGAAGCATCCCCTTTCCTTTTAGAGCGCTACAGATCTGTCTACTTTCGCCGAATGTCCTCCCTCAGATGTCCTAAAACCCGGTCGTTATTGACGAGTAGTTGATACATTGTATTGTATGTCGAAAAAGGATATGAAAATGCATTGTTTGCGGTCGTGAAGATGATAGACTTCTCACTTGCGATGACCGTTGCTTCACCTCTGTGGCAGATTTGCCCCGTTTAACGCAGAATTTACGTTCGCTATTTGTTCCAACTCGAAGTTCATGATGAATTTGCTAACGTGGTAATGTACGTGGTTAAACTAGAGCCAATTGAAGAGCTCCCGCTGTGTATGCGAAGATGTATGTTAGCACACTATGCTGACGTGTGAAAGTGAATGAGTGTCCAGACCTGTGCTGGCATATGTTGTTGAGTTACAGAACTAGTCTTGAAACTTATTGAGAGGTCCTTCGTATCTACATGGTTAGCGTACGTGTCTTTTTTGCCGCAGCAGATACAAGTTCTATTCCTGACGGGAGCTCATGTAGTTCGGATCCCACATTCAGCTATAATTCCACGTCTCATATAGCTTCGCTGTTGAAAGGGACACTAAACTCAAATCCAATCGAAGTTTACTGATATCTCTTCTTATGCATGGCTCAGTGGTAGAGCATTCACCTCTGGTGCATTGGGTCCTTGGTTCGATCCCAGCTCGTGCCAAGTGAACTTTGTGGTGGACAAACACCGTGTGCGGGTTTTCTCGGGGTTCTCTCGTTTCCTCCCACTTTCTTCATTCCACCATTTCATTCATTTCGTATCATCATTGTCTCCATTGGCATAAACGTGGGAGGTAACCCTGAAAGATTTCATTTCATTTTAGATGACGTATTTATTACTTCACAAGTAGTATGTGAGTAAAGAAACATGTGTTTCACTGTTGGGAAGAGATAAACAACAATAGATGTAATCTGGTAGCTAGCAGTCAATTTTACTTCATGTATAGTACAGGAATAAATCACAGTTTCTTCCAGCAAAATAGGAACTGTGAATTATTATTATTAGCAACAGACGACACACCTTATAGCGCAATAAAAGTTTTTTTTTTCTGAATTTCTCGAAAGCAGAGAAATTTACCCATATCCATGTTATCTTATTCAGATTGATGTCATCTGTGGACTTATATGTTTAGACAATATGTTAGTTAAATAAAAATTAAAGTATAAAAGCCATTTTTTAAAGGTTTTAAGGTTAACCGTACTACTTTCTTTGTGCTAATCTTATAAGAAGGAGCTTAATGAGGGAATATTTCAGCATCAGTTTCATCTCAGTAAGTGGCATGATTCTCGTACAGCATTAATTTTTATGTTTAGAAAGAAATTCGTTTTCTTCCATTTACTCAAAAATTAGCATAACCTCTTAATTCACATAAATCAGATTGTTTAGCTCAATGAGTTCTTTGGGTGGTGACACGGTGGCTCAGTGGTTTTGCGTGTGAAAACTTTTTCCACACTTTAATTTTTTTTTAAAAAAAAGAAAAAAGAAAAATATATGAAACCTAGATAGTATGCAACCTGGACGATTTAATCTTACAAGGGACATGTTTCGGTTCGAACGCGAGGATCAATATAAAACTTGGTAGACATATACAGGACTAAGTACTGACCACTGTAGGGGGAGTCATTCCCGTGTAAAATTCGTTTTCCGCCGACAGCGCCACCTATCCTTCGAAACATTAGCAGTTAGATTCCGCGTTGTAGGCGCTGAGTGAAGATCAGTCATGTGCGTTAGTGTGTGATAGTAAGCTCCAATTAGTGTTAGATGTGGTAGACTGGGTCAAAAATGGGACACTGTGCAAAAATGGGATGGGCTATTGGCATTAACCGCCTTCATGTAGTCAAACTGTTAAAAGGCTAACTAACGCGCAAATTTAAGGATCAGACGTCAGTTGGAGTGAAAGATGAGTCATTTGCGACATTCTTGTGCAATGTAATTATCAGTGAGTACGAAAATGAATTATAAATGATACACAAATCGACACTCTACAGATATTATGAATTATTCCTGATATAATTCTTGCTTGTTTCTAAAGATTTTCAATGAAAGTCGGCGACATTTTGAACTCTGATAAGCCAACTTCTTTTGCCGTTTGGAAAGCCCAGCACTGTAAATGCCAGTAGTGTACTGATACACCATGCTCTCTGATGACTTCACATTTCACTGTTAGGAGTTTCATTTCCCGACTCCCTTTGAATGAAGCCAAGTTCGTAGACAGCACGTATCCATAATCCAAATATTTTTGCAGTTATTTAACGAAATAAGTTTCTTATGTCGTTCCAGAAGCTTCCTATAAGAGTTGTATCCTCCTTCATGATAATCTTTGTAGATACTCCGGATTTTCTCTTCCATAATCTGCAAAAAACATCTGTACTTTTCAGTTTTCGTGCTGGAGATACGTCGTATTCGCTTTGACTACTGTCTTGTTCCCGCTATGGAATACTGTCTTATTCCCGTTCTGAACTGCTATCATAAATATCTTCCTGTGGCCTGCCATTTTCTTCATAATATCTGTAGAGTGTCGATTTGTGTATCATTTCTAATTCATTTTCGTACTCACATACTTAAAGTGCACAAAATATGACAAATGACTCATCTTCCACTCCAACTGACGTTTGATCCATAATTTTGCGGCTTAGTTTGCTTTTTTAACAGTTCAACTACAGGAAAGGAGTTAATGCCAACAGCCCGCCCCATTTTCCACACTGACTACCACACCTAATACTAATTGGAGCTTACAGTTTTATGTTGATCCTCGCGTTCGAACCGAAACATGTCCCTTGTTAGATTCAGCGCCACAGGCGAATGTTTTTGAATCTCTTACCGTCGGATGCCGTCGAGTGCTCGTCTCAAGGACAATTAAGTCTTTAGAAGGAATTGTGAAAATGGGCAATAGCATTGTCTTGTTCTTCTTCTTATATAAAATACATATAGTCAAATATCAATTTAAGGTATTTGTCTTTCAGGGTCGAGATTCACTATATGAGAATAAAAGCAATTTAAATTGATTTTTTATCATTTTTTATATTAATTTACGATTTACTATTTTCCATCATTTTTCTAAAAGGAAACTATATACTGTATGTCTAGTCTCATATTATAAACTTTTGTCGTGGTTTATACGATCAGCGGCTCATAATGGAGCTAAACTCTAAGCACGTTACATGGTAGAGCACTGACTTTTAATGAGTGGGATCCCTAGTTGGATCCTCGGTTAAGTAAGTTTGTGGTGAATAACATCGGATCCATGGATTGTTTCGTTTTCCTTCCACTTTGTCATTCCAAAAGCTTTTCCATCATAATTCCCTTGTCCGTTAGCTTATTAGGTATAATCGTGGCACGTTAAACCCAAAGATTTCAATATGTTTTATTGATTAATATACGTGTCATCTTTGAACTTTCTCCCCTGTTAATAGCTAATAATATTATTGACTTTTACGTTATTTTCCCAAATTTCTTGAGGCATTTAGTTTAAAATTCATTTGGGGCCGCGGTGGCTCAGTGGTAGAGCGTTCACCTCTGGTGCTTGGGGTTCCGGGTTCGATCCCAGCGGGTGAACTTTGTGGTGGACAAACACCGTGTGCGTGGGTTTTCTCTGGGTTCTCCCGTTTCCTCCCACTTTCTTCATTCCACCATTTCATTCATCACTCATCATCACCGTCTCCTTTAGCCTAACCGGCATAACCGTGGGACGTAAAACTCAAAGATTTCATTTCATTTTTTAAAATTCATTAGAATTTACTTAGAAGGTTTGAGAACATTAAAACAAATAATACACATGTGCATTAAATTAAAACATTGTTTGAAAGACGTGCTGAATAGATTTTGTTTTTTATAATTTGAATAAAACAGAGGTCAATTTCTTATATTAAAAATAATAACATTATCCTGTGTTCCATCCTCCCCTCGTAAAGTTTATTGAATGTTTTAGTTTCTAGTCTCGATTTCTTCATGCTCACTAACATATAGAGAATAACAAAGACTCACATATATATTTTTTTTTAAATAAAGTTTCGATGCAAATATTTGCTGCAATAATAAACGATCAAACAAATGAATAAAGTGAAGGTAAGTAATGTGGAAAATTGCAATAGTAACAGATGATCTAACAACACACAAGATAGGAACTTTCTTTCCTGTATGGCAAAAACAAATCATCATTGATTTTAACCTATGTATATTATAATTACACATTGCGTTTACAACATAGTTAATCAACTCACTATAATCATTTACTTTCTTAGGACTCAAAGAAAACATATAACCGAATTCTTCCATCCATTTTCCCTTTAAATAATAGTCACATATATTTATATTGTTTTCGAAAACTTGGTAAATTCCAAACTTAAACTTTTACTACTCGTAACTTGGGAACAAAAGATTTACACAGGTAAATATTTGTTAGCAGTTCGAGATCTACAAATATGTTAAGTTTGATGAAGATTGAATGGCTTGGGAAGGTACGATACGTATATAAGTAAGGTACAATACATATAAGAAAAATAAAATGAACGAAAACAAGATGTAGATGTTTAAGTGGAGAGAATCATGTGTATCGCAATAAACCCATTGTGAACACCAAGAAAATCTTAAGATAATATAAAGCTGTATATTTTCCAGATGTGTGTAATATAGTGATAACTAAATACACGAAGTACAAAATAGGAAACAGTACCGATATTTTGTTTCTGTGGCGATAAACATGCTGTTTTATGATCACGAAAATTTACTTTCCACTTACGTTCTTCTCTTGCGTGTAGATAAAAAATGTGTATAGTAAAAAAAGGACAAAACAAGCATCCAAATTAGATGAAAACATACTTGAATAGCAGTTATATAACGTTTATCAAAAATTTACCTTGTACTGACTTGTTAGCAATTCCGCTGCGACATGATAAAACATGGCTTTGGAAGTAACATTACATTACAGAATAAAATAGAATAGTACAGCGCTTAACTTCACCCTCGACAGCAATATGATCGCAACCGGTTAAACAATATGAACGCTATGTTGTGCAACTTCAAACAAAGTTTAATTTAGTGGAACACGGGATTATTCTGGATCTGTTACACTGACAGAGTTGCATTGGTGTTGTATTTTACAGAACTGGTTGACAATGCATAGCAAAAGTTACTTTTATCATTATGTTTAAAGACTATAGAGCAACGGTTCACAAATTCGAAGGTATCAACTTACGGGCGTGGCAATACTTTACGACTGATTATGAGAATTCAGATAATTCTTGCAAATCTATTAACTTCAATTGTCAATTGTAAATCATCGTTAGGCATGTGTTGCTACGACTCATATACCTTATAATTCGGGACACTAACGCTATCTTGCGCGCAAAAGTCTTCATATTTTTTAGACTATCTGATATCAAGGACCAACATTGTGAGATCAAAACCATATTTACGAAAAATTAAGTGTCAATTCAAAGCAGGAAATTCTTGTTGTTATTCTAAACAAACCTTTTTGTCTTCTCGAATTCTGTGGAACAATTTCAATCTTAAAATATTTAATAAACATATATAATTATGCATATTGTTCCGTATGGCTGCGAAACATTATCGTTCACTTTTAGGGAAGAATGCAGAAAATACTGAAGTGAAAATTAGGACACAAAGGAGGTAGGAATGGGAAATGGCAGAAAACTTCATGCCAAGAAACTGCATAATTTATACCGTTTATCTAACATTTTTAGAATCATTTAATCTAGGAGGATCATTAAATCTAGGAGGTCATGTAGCCATAACGTGAGAAAGTAGGAAAGCTTTCAAAATTTCAACTGTAACCAGAATGGAAGGAAGACCTAAAAGCAACGGGAGGAAAATATTAAGTGGATCTCAGAGAAATAGGAATACTAAGTAGATATTGGATCCAGTTGGTTGAGGACAGAAGTCAAAGCAAAGCTTTTGTGAATTTGGCATCGAACCTTCGGGTTTCATAGACCATATAGTTAATTAATTTAAATAATTTAGACTTTCGAAGTATGTTATCCATAAGCGTTGAAGGTCTTAAAGATCTACTGTATTGGTCTGTTGGCAGGTATCAAAGAAAAAATAGAAAGAAATAACGAGAAATATTTGAGTGCGTGTGTTTAATATACCCCATGTGTTTCAGTATCCCCCTTTTCTCGCTATTGAATCTAGAAGTAGAAGAGCTGTCATTCAAGATTAGATCATTTTAAAGTCTATATAGTTGGGTTAGTCAAGATTAATTATATCGTAAATTAGGTTTCAAAGGGTTCAGTATATCTTGTTGATATAAAGGTTTCACCTTTCTCGCGCTACGAGAGGGGTAGGTACACAATTTGTCACTTCGTAAAATATCTAACATGAACGGAATACACCGAATAATTGTCAATCAATAGGCAAACACATAATTGCAACTTTTAGTAGTTATTAAAAATAACACCTGTCTGAATGAACTAAAATCTTTTCGTTTGTCTTCGCTACTCTTCTACTAACGCATTTCATGTCCATGTTTGCAGTAAGAAAACTCGTTTAATTTTTAGTGTTAAGTATTCTGAAAAATGAGACTATCAAAATCAAAACCATAACCTGAAACTGATAAGACCACAACCTAGAAAGAATGAGACTCTCCTAATGTTAGAAACTAAACTCTCGAATAAAGATCGGGATCCATACCGAAATTAGTACCTTGATTAGATTCCTCTTGATGCCGTAACGTGGAGGAATCGTGATCAAGAATATTAGAAATTTGAAAGTATATCTAATTACCTTAAATCTGGAATCCTCTACTTGTCATACTTTCTCCGTTTTAGGACACTCATTTGATAACATTATTTTGGAATATTTTTACACACAAAATTGTTTTTAAAATAAATTAAATTCAGCCACTAACTGACTTAGTAAACTAAATATGACTTCTAAAAATGGTGTCTTCCATGTGAATATATTTAAATTGGGTGAGCTAACATATGGTATTAACCTACCTAACTTAACTTCCCTTCTGCGATTTTCTGGAAACAAGCAAAGTGGAGGAATATATTGCACGCTATACATATGTGAATATGCAAGCAGGATACAAAACTTCCTCTCTGTTTCTATATGGACTCTACGGTGATACTGCCGGTTCCACTGAAGATTTTCTCCAGCCGACGCCATGGAAACGATATTGGAAAGCTGATTCGGGACTCCTTTTCTCTCACAATAACACAAAGAATTACTTTAACAGTAACTTGAGGGCAATGGTATGAAATTTCGAGATAACCGTAATGCCCAACTGAGTTTGATCAATTTATAACACAGAACACTTAAAAAAAATATTTATTTAAGCAATATATAATTACAACATTATAAGATGCAATCCTATAGCAACACTAAAACTATCCTAGAAGCTTTAGGAAAAACTATAAAGAATTAACAAGAATAACACTGAAAATTGCACATGGAACAGACTTACCTTCTCATAATAGTAATATATATCCCCTAACAAGTTTAGCATTTCATATCAATATTACCACGAACTTCTCTATTGTTTGGCCCAGTGATCCGGCCCGCAAGTATGTTTCATACGGCCCGCGAATAAAAATGAATAATACATTATTTGTTCTCTTTTTTAACTCCGGGCGTAATAGGAAGTATGTAGGGAGTGAAAAAAATATATATACCTGAAGCGAGAGTTGATTTTTAAATGTGAAATTATTTCCTTAACGTTTTGGCCCATTCTGCAAGGCCATTGGTACTGGTCTGTTTTTCTTTTTTTTCTTTCTTTTTTTTAAGAAAGATGTAAATTTTATATAGTTAGTTACAAGTGTTCGCGCCTTAAATTCTAATTGGCTCAGAACATGAAATGAGGAACGTATATTCAGAAAATCCTAGCCTCAATGGAAGGGAAGAAAGTGCAAAATGTCCCAAAATTTGATTTTGTTGTAGTCCACAGTGCGCTATAAATTGGCCATCACTTGTCTTGCCAATTATACATATACTTAATCAGATTATGGCTGCATAGAAAAATAAACTGGGAATAATGGATTTAGGTACGAAAGATTTCAAAAACTACATATGCCGCAGAAGGTAGCTAAGCAGGAGTGTACCCAGCAAGTTTTCCTTGGGGAGCCGAGATTTTTTCATGAGGGCCGGACTTTTACATACTAAAAGTGAACCAAACATCCTAGGTTGCAGGAAATGTGCCAATAAATTAGTCATTGACAAAAAATATCTTTTAGGAAGTTCATTTGTTTGACTTCTCCTTTATGTGTGAAAATATAAGGAACGGAACCCCGCACTGAACTTTATCACTCTAATTTTCTTACACTAAGTCATGTTATGCTACAATACAGAAAAAAATACACAAGGGAAAAGATGCGTACATTTGTAAGAAAAGCTTATTACATTTAGAATAAGAAATGAAAGTAATCGGAAACAACATTTTGACTTATGCTGTATTGCAGATTTCTGTTTCAGAAACAGGGTTATAACTACAAGTATTCAGGTATAACCTGATGTGGGGTATTTTTACATAGATAAATATCTAGTATTTATGATTTTCGTGCAGGTGGGTCCGTGTTCTATTACCGTGGAGGAACATGCGCAGTACACAAATCCAAGGAGCGTTTGTGTTATTACATTAAGAAGTATAGTTGCAACTACTAAACCCTGATCAATCAATCAAAAATCGTAAGGAACATATATCCATACCTGTCAGTAAGATTACAAAGTAAGTAGCTCCAAATTACGAAAGAAGTAATTTTAATGTTAATGTACTGTAGACAATTCTTAATTTGCCGAACCATGTTTCTTTTATTGATTGTTGGATTACATTTTTTAACGATAAATCTGAGAAATCGTTGGTATTACATTTTGTTGGGAAATGTATCGCGAAACCAGACAAGAGATAACAATTATTGATTACATTCTTTTATTTCCCAAGAAAGGACTAAGTTATCTTTCTTTCGAAACATTCTCTGACAACAAATTTGTCTGTTTTCAGTTGTTAGATGCAAGAGATGCAACAACGAAAGAGAGAGAGAGAGAGAGAGAGAGAGATAAAGAGAGAGAAAAAGATGTAGAATCACGCCTTTAAATCAGAATTCCATTTTACCTGCAGAGAACTCAAAACGTTTGGCTTCTAACAGCTTTAGTTTACCTTAGTTATCAGGGTTGACACGTGCAGCTATTTTTTGGATTTAGTTAAACGATACAGTTGATGTCTCTATCTGTAGCCAGTACGGTATCCAGAATTTTCTTCTGAAGGAGTACAAGTTATATTTTGTTCTATAAATGTAATACGTAATTAGTAACAAAGAAAGGGATAAACACGCATTTTTAAAGCTATCAGGAAAGTTCTAATTGAGAGTATAAATGGTAAATAATAATTGTAGTCAGTGGCATAGCAGCTGCCCCCACAACCCCCGCAGTGCGGGGAGGCGAGGTATAGGGGGCCCCGAAGTCTTGCGATGAATAAAGATTTAAAGAAGTAGAACTTCAGCCTTACTTCTGTCGGCTTTACAACTAGGGCTCCTTCTCTATACTTTGCGGGGGGGCGTAAAATGTGCTACGCCACTGATTGTAGTAATACACTTACATGGTCAATATAGCAAAATATGTAGAAAATGCAACTGTATATCACAAAACAAGTGGCAGCGTTACGTGTACACCGCGTGAAGAAGTTTGGTTTGTATGACGTGTGGTTTTCTCAATCAATGTTGAAACTGGAAGATAAAGTAAATTTCTATCACTTCCTAATTTAGCAGAAAGATTAGAGTGGAGAATATTCTTGAAACGCTTAATCAATTGCAGAAAAACGTTCTTCGCTATCTGCTACTATTTTTACTCTGTAGTGTAACGATACTCTTCGTCTGGGGCTCTTGATTCGATTCCATGGACGGACTTTGTTTATTATCGAATCCATGGATTCCATGGATTTACTTCATCAGCTACTTCGAATTATTTTATTTTTTTAATTACACAAGACTTTGTTTATGTAGCATTAAACTTCCTGCAAGCATTTCTGTAAACTTTTTTGTTTATTAAACTAAATGCATTAGCAGATTCCTTGTATTCATAATAATAATTCAACAACCTTCTTCATTATTTTTACCTTTTTGCATACTGTTATTTTCTACTTGTATCTGGCTACGTTTCATGACCACCAGATCACTGATCTGTGCTTGAGGACAACGCTCATATATTCGGCTTATCTATGTATAGTTTGAGCATACAATTGATACTCTTCTAGCTTCCTTCACCGATTTCATCTGTTTAAGAAAATCTCACGTTACTACGTTTGCGTTTATTTTAAAGCTGGAATTTGTAGTTTATTCCTATCTGCTGAGGTTTGGCTTCGAACTTCGACTTCCTCAGAAAGCTACCACGCAGGAATATGAGGTGATTTGCCCAGCTTTTGAGGTCTACGAATCATGAAGCGACCTGTCATTGTCTAACATCACGGAAGGTCAGAGTATAATGTGTTAACCATATATGGAAATGAGTAAGCACAGGAGATGTGGTTAGTATTTCTGTCCGAGGGACAAAACTGTATACTTGGAGAATATCGAGAGACTGTTATTAGGATTCCTGAACGAGCAACAAGGTCGTGCTAGAGGAGAGAATGGAGCTACAACTGTTGAAGAAGGTAAAGTGAGATCTTCGAAAGATACATGGTACGTAAGATTGAAGACAACTAACATATCTTCAGGTTATATCTGAAGCTACCATAATTGTTTTGAGCTTTTGCTAGTGTCAATATATATATATTTTATGCCTCTCCTATTTAAAAAGTTGAATTTGGATTTAAGATTTCGACCGACTCTGTTAAGTGACCGTCAACTCACAATGGCCATTTTGGTGATTGATAGGACTATGTAGACCTATACTTACACCACCGACTGTTCTAGTTTTTCGGATCACCAATTATTGTATATAGCAAAAAAAAAAAAAACTTTGATTTTAAGCATTTTCTTACGTCGATCAATCTCTTACAGCGATCTTGCAACACCATAATACGAAGATCTGATTCATCTAACATACTGTATGTTCTTAGTGAGAATAGAACGTATAGCATTCATGAACAATTGTTTCCCAATATTTACCAATTTATTCGTAAATTATAAGAGAAAGTCTAATGTTGTAGTTGATAATTATTATACCTATGTATACTGAAATACCCGTTCCCCGCACGAGAAGAATAAGGCTTATGCAATATATCACATTTGAAGATAAAGAAATAAGTAAAATAAGGAAATAAGGAAAAGTAAGGCGTTGTCCTTAGATTTCTTGTCAATGTATTACTACATGTAGAGGCGAAACCAGCCCATCTGTCGTACTGTTTCTCCTTCCTTGTTCTGGCACACAGATGCTACTCCTACCAGCATGGCGGTGGTTTTGTCTGATGGAACAATTGTTTTTCAACGGACAGGACTCCGTTCTTATCCTATTTTTGTTACCGAATTCATGGCAATTGCTATTGCTATTGTTATTGCTCATCCTACTCCTGTACAAATTTGTTGTGATAATCAAGCTGTTCTCCACTGTATCAATAAACGAAATTGTCGTGTATGGCATTTCTCCATGACGATGGGTGTTAAAAAGTTGAACGTAAACGGAGTGGCCCCTAAAATTATATTTTAATTTAATTTTAATAGAATTTTAAGAATTTGTAACTTATTAGTTAGCTCTTGTAATTTGAGCACGTTTTTGAAAGTAGTGTACTGATATTTTATTCTGCAAAGAAAAATGCAACTTGTCAGGTCAAGGAAGCAAGCTGGTTGCTACTTCCAACCTAAGAGTTTGGGAGTAAACCTCGTGTACCTACTCACCAACAGAAAGTATAATGAACGGATACTCCGTAAATCGGCCACTATATGTCATGGAAAATGTCCCACGACTGCATAGAATACAGTATATATGAACTGTTTTCAGATAACCTCTAGCAACTTTCTGTTGTCAAAGAACTATTAAAAGAAAAAATAGTTTATTAACCTCAGGACGAAATTTCACCCAAACTATCCACCATAATGATCATTCCTGGTTTCCTAAAGTCTTCAATAAACACAATATCATATCTGTTGTCGCTTCCATATCTCTACTGGATCCACAAGCGTCGTTTGGGCGACGGATCACCTGGGCATTTAACGTGGGTTTGTGATTTCTTTCTGTTTCCACCTTTGAAGGAACACCTTGGATGGTGTTTTGCTTCTTCAGAGACAATGGTAAAAGCTGCGTAGGCGATTTTGAAGGATCTCTCCAAGAGTGGCTTCCAGCATGTCTTTAATGATTGCCAAAAACGTTCGGACAAGTGCATTGCATGTAATAGGGACTACTTTAAAAGAGACCATCAACATTTGGAGGATTAGTGCAGGTAGTTTTATTCATTTATGATCATTTTTTATTGATCAGCCCTCGTATTACAATATATTTGTGGGTTGTTATTCACAAGTGCAAACGCAGACTAAAAGTTTTCGCAAATTAAAATTATATGACAATATTTGAAGTAGAAAAGAAATGAGAAAACCAATACATGGAGAAAATTACGAAACGTGAAACACTAATGTGTGCTAATCACTGAATAAAATTTAAATAATTAAACCGGTAAGTACGGAAACTGTATGAATGCTATATTTTTTGAAAATTTTCAGGGAAGAGATTCGTTAAAGAACTTCTCAAAAGTAAACTCTTAAAAGATGTAGAAAGTTGGAATATAATAATGTGTGCAGAAGCAAAGATGAACTTATCAAAATGGTTAACTTGAGAACTGGTTGAATTTGGTTAGCTCAGAATAGAAATTAACGCGTACTTTTGTGTCTACAACATTCAAGTTTCATGTTGCAAAAATCGTACAGTTAGTTAGTCATCTAAAAGAGAGCAAGAAAGAGAGAGAGAGAGAGAGAGAGAGAGAGAGAGAGAGAGATTTGGGAGATATGAACTTGCTGAGTGGTTAATTCAATTTAAACCAAACCTGTTCCCAATTACATTTTATTTTATACAAAATCTTTCCATTCTGAACAAAATAAAGCTTAACTTTTTCCGTATAATTTTCGTGTATCTGACGGTAGAAAAGGAAGATTTTCTCATTATGAGAGAGGAAGGGAGAGAAAACAGAGAGAATTTGTATACGTAAGGGAATGTTTTACGAAGAAAGAAGCAAACCTATGTTATGTTTCCATTTTGTACTTGGTTATTAAATTGACATACGAAGAAAATTTATTTCTCCTTCAGGTGAAAAAACACACACACAAATGCAGAATAATATGTTTCTTTCCTTTCTCCGTCTAAAAATAACTTTTGCAGTGCACGTTGTTAGATTAAGATTTCATCTCATCGGGAAAGTATCCAATTTTAAAATATAAAAAATTTCCTGATATTGTATACATTATTACTACACAAGATTAATAAGACTTTTCCTCTATCATCTTCTCTTCTTGTTCACCTTAATCATAGGTTGGTGGGCAACATGGATATTTTATCTTTTCTCTCCTTTGGGAGAGCTGTTTTATACTTTTCCTGTCTCTTCTTCGTAACTGCATCTAGGTATTTCATCCTTGATCTTCCTCTTCCTGTTTTTCCTTCTGTCTTTCCCTCTGTCACCACGGTGATCCAATCGGATTGCGGAATAAAATGGCCAAGCATACTGATTCTTCTTTTTCCTATTATCTTCAAGATCTGTCGTCCTTTATTAGCTTCCTTTAATACGTCTTTATTCCTTTTCCGGTCCATTATATGCGCAAACACCACATTACAAATACTTTCAGCTTGGATATTTCAGATTTTCTCAATATCCACGTCTCTGATCCGTAACACCCCACGCTCCATAGCAGTGTCTTAATAAATCGTTCACGAACGTCCAACGGCACATTTCTTGATGTTAGCAGTCCTCTTTTCCTATTGAATGCTTATTTAACCTGCGCTATTCTTGAACCTTCGTCTTGTTTGCTTCTTCCGCCCGAGGATATATGAAACACATTTATAATTTTGACATAAATTCAAAATTAATATATCTGCATAAAACAACCAGTTGAGAATGCTCCAAGAGCATTGCCAGAACGAACTTGAAAAGAATGGAGAGATGGAGCGGGAAGGATAACAGTCATTGTTCTTAGATGTAAAAGTAAATCCTTTTATCCTAACCTTCTTCTCTTTCTCGCAAAAATGATCAAAATATCATCTCACTATGACTTACAGTTCTCGAGATATGGCTACTTAAATATATAGAAATTCGAACTTTTTTGGCCAATATCTGGGGAACAGTGGCCAGTTGGCCAGTAGACAGTTAATCCCAGTGGACACCGGTTACTACTTGGTACCAAAATGTTTACCATCCTCTTAGGTAATGATCGACATCAATATGATCTCTGTGTGACTTACGGTTCCCGAATTTTGGCTCCTTAAATCTCCCGAAGTCGGAACTATCTTTTGGCCAATATCACAGGAACGGTAAGTTATAGAGAGATGATATTGGTGTTAATCAATATCTAAAAGTATGGTAAACATCGTGGTACCGATAATAATTGGTGGTCACTGGCCAAACCAGTGACTAGTTGGACAGTGGCCACCAGTTACTATGTGGAAACAAAATATTTACCATCCTCTTAGGTATTGATCAACATCAATATCATCTCTCAACAACTTATGGTTCCCGAGCTATGGCACGTTAAATATCTAGAAATTGGCCATTTTTCACCAATATCACGGGAACGGTATAAGTCATAGAGTATATACTGGTGTTAATCAATACTGGTGTTAATCAATACCCAAGAGGATGGTAAACATTTTGGTACCGACATTAATTGGTGACCACTGGCCAACTGGCTATTGACCAAACCAGTGGCCACCAGTTACTATTTCGTACCAAAATATTTACCATCCTCTTAGATATTGGTCAACACCAATATGATCTCTCTATGACTTACGGTTCCCGAGATATGGCTCTATAAATCTCTGCAAATCGGTCATTTTTGGCCAAAATGTCGGGAACGGTAAGAGCGAAGTAAAAAATTTATTCACTTTCTCTGATAGTTTTGATGCTCTATCAAATGTAGGGTTCAAAATTGAAAAAATCGCAAATAACAGACACACACATACAGTCATAATGAGTTCAGTAATGAACTTTTAAGTTCGTTGATAAATACTAAGATATGCAGCATATATAGATTAGCACTCATTAAAAAACTAAACTAGAGCTTCATACGGATGTGGTAACGCGGATTGATTTTATTCATTGATTCATTGTAGTGTGAGACATTTATAGGCACTGAAGCTATAGAGGGAGGGAATTCACTGCTTTAAATGTACTCATTTCACAGGGATTAGGTGAAATTCTAAGCCGCACTTGAATCAGGGTAAAGCATGAAAATATCCCCTTCTAATCGAGGGCCGAAACCAAACTGGCCTGTTACTAACTAGACGCGTTACAGACTAAGCTATCGCAGGTCTAATTTTATCAAGGAGGTACATGTTTCAGTTTTCCAAAATATGAGCATTTGAAGGGATTGTATAGAATAGTTGTACTGCATAATCAATCTACTCTATGTAACATGTTTTTAACCCATCGATTACTTATTAGCTCATATTTAACCCAGTATTTAAAATAACTTATTTTGTTATCAGAAATAACAAAAACTTTAATATTAATAATATTCAGATGATTATTTGCAGTTAATTGCATTCCATGTACTTTGAGTATACTGATTTCCATCTTGAATAATAATAATAATAATAATAATAATAATAATAATAATAATAATAATAATAATAATAATAATTTTCTACCAGAGTAGAATATTAGTATGAGTCTTCTGGAGCGCCTTTGCCCCGTTGTCACATAATAGTATTTGATCTAACTCGTTTGGGATCCAATCCAAGACCATGCACAGCAAAAATGAATTCTTTAACTACAATATTAAACAATAAATTTGCAGGAAGTATGGGTAATATAGCGTGACCGAAACTAGGAGATCTGAAATTTTAAAGAGAATTTCATAAATTTAAACCAAACATACTGTAGTAGTAATCTGCCACTATTCGTTAAGATAATAAGCGTGATTTTTCATTGGTGAACAGAGCAGTCAAAGAGAAATATAACGGATAACGAATGGGAAGCTGCAAAATTTGAATTTGAGTTCAATTAAATACACTCTTGATTTTATCTTGATGTTATCTGTTATATGGGATTGAATAACATTAATTCAACATAAAGAAAATTGACTATAGTAATTTAATTGATTGATTAGTGTTATGGTTTAGACAGTACTGAAGGTATATAAGACAAGATATATCGCATACAGCGGAGTCTGAATTACCATTCGAGTTTTACTGGTTACTTGAAATACAGTAAAAGCTCCTTATTCGCGCTTCCTTCATTCGCGTTTTCACTATTCGCGGATTAAAAAAAAATGCGACCCAATTCCTATATTCGCGGCTAAAGATTTCTTTATTCGCGGATCTAATCAGTACGTGCATACATAATAATAAAAAGGATTCCAATAGGTATCCAGCCCAATATCCTTTGTAAACGCCGTCAAATGGACTAATAAAATGTAAAATAGACCTTATTACAACTTTACCTAAAGTATGTTTTTAAATGATATCGCCGCTGTATTGGTTCGGACTTTGACATAAGCCGCCTTCACCGCGATCGGTGTTTTTGAGAATGTAAACAAACAGAATGAAAGAACCTTATTACTCAATGAATAAAGTATATTTTTAAATTCCGCCACATTATTAGACGTTCCGTCCTTTGGTAAGAGCCGCTTTGCGTGTTTTATTGTTTCGTCTTTCCATTCGTTACAAAAATTGTGATCGAGTAACATGTCTCTACCGCTGTCTTCCTAATTTATACAGTAATGTCAACTAAAAAGAAAATGAGAAACGAGTTTCGACACGAAAACAATCCGTGTTACTGCTTAAAGTGAAAATAGAAATGCTTGATCATTTACGCCTTGGAGAGTCGTTTGCATCCATATCACGCTCATTCAATGTCAACGAATCAACTGTACGATCGATAAAAAAAATCCGAAGATAAAATAAGGTCGTCTGTAGCTCCAACTTCACTGTCAGCGAAAATTGTTCGTGATCCAGCAATAGAAAAACTGGAAGTGGCGTTGTCATTATGGATCGAAGACCGCAACCAAAAAAGTGTGCCCCTGAGTGGTCCAATGGTCCGGAAGAAGGCAAAGCGTCTTTACGCTCAATTTAAAGAACCTGATGGTAGTTGTAGTGGTGAGTGTACAGATGGAGGATTTCAAGCATCGGAAGGTTGGTTCAATAAATTTAAGGTGAGACAATCATTGCATAACATTAAAATCGTTGGAGTTGCTGCATCTGCAGACACTGCTGCAGCAGAACGATATCCAGAAGAATTTGCAAACTTAGTAGCTGATGGAGTATACAAACCTGAGCAAGTATTTAATGCAGACGAAACTGCACTGTTTCGGAAGAGAATGCCAAACAAAACATTCATTTTTAAAAGCGAAAAGTCTGCTCCTGGATTAAAGGCAGCAAAGGATTGAGTTACACTGCTGCTATGTTCTAATGCATCTGGAGGTTGTGTCATTAAACCACTGATGCTTTACAGATCGTTAAATCCTCGGGCTTTAAAAAATCAAAACAAGGACGACCTGCCAGTGTTTTGGCGTGCTAATAAGAAAGCATGGGTTACAAGTGCTATTTTTTGTGACTGGTTCCGGAATTGTTTTGTTTCTGAAGTTTAAAAAACAGAATTTAGACTTTAAAGCAGTTCTAGTTTTGGACAATGCACCAGGTCATCCTCGCGAATTTGAAACTATGCATTTAAATATAAAAGTGCCATTTTTACCTCCCAACACGACGGCTTTGCTTCAACCTATGGACCAAGAAATAATCCAGGCCTTTAAGCTCTACTACATTAGACGAACCTTCAAAATCGTATTGGATAATATGGAGTGTAATCCTGATATGAATGTTATGGAATGCTGGAAGAAATTTGACATAGCAAAATGCATCGTAAACATAAAAGAATCATTGGAAGAACTGAAGCCACACACATTAAAGTCATGCTGGAAAAAAACTGTGGCCTGCTCTGACTGCGGAAAATGACAAAGAATGTGTGCAAATTCAAACTTTGACCGCAAACATAGTCGAAATTGCGAATGGAATAGGACGAGATGGGTTCGAACAGATAGAATCAAGTGACATTCAGGAATTGCTTGAATCGCAAGATGAAGATTTGACTGAAACCGACTTGGAGGAAATGTTAAATTCACAGCCCATTGAAGAAGAGGCTTCAACAAGCACTGGAAACGTGACATTTAATTTGAAAAATCTTAGTGAAGGTTTAAGAATGCAAATGAGCTTTGTGATTTCTTTATGAAAATTGATCCGTCTATGGAACGAAGTCTTATTTTTAAGAGGCAAATGGCTAATGCCACAGCTGAATATCATTCTGAATTGAAGGAGCTTTTATAAACTGCCAATCAAGAAAAAATTACAAAATTCTTCAAACCGTTGCCTAAGCCTGAAGATAATAATTAATAAATATGGTCAAAAACGTCAATTACAGTAAATTGATTTTTTATATATGTATTTTTTTTTTATTTTGTCACCTAGGAACTATCCCCCATAATTCCATATAAATTACCATTCCGTATTTACGGTTTCCGTATTCGCGGCATATTTATGGAACGTATACCCCGCGAATAAAGAACTTTTACTGACAGAATGAATTCGCTAACACACGAACAGAAAGTACGAGAAAGAGTACGCAGCCTACAGTAATTCTCCAGGAATAAGTGAAGTGAATAATTAGAAAAGAAGAAACGATAGTCTGTAAGATGATACTATTTATATATTTTTATTTGCAAACGATTTATTTTGATACTATCGAAACGAGATCGAGACTTGCTTCTCGAAACCAAGACCGTAATCGTAATAAGTACTTGTTAATCAAGACGAGGGCGAGAACAAGTTATGGGTTTTTGACTCGAGACGAGACCAAGATCGAGGCGGCTATTTCTAAATCAAGACGAGACTGAAACTGTATGAACTCTCGTCTCGTCTCGATAGCATTCCTACAACATTAATTGCTACAAATTTGTAAATGTCCATATATATCTAATACTATCTTTCTGTCTCTATGAACTTTAATACTAGTGAGATAGATAATCATTCAACAGTAATCAGTAGAGCAACCCACATTATGCTTTATTTTTTGTTCCATTATGCTTAATGTTTCTCTAAATTATGCTTTATTGTTAATTTCAATCATTGTTTCACATTAATCGTGTATGATGTATAATATTTACTATACATTAAATATTCCAAATATCTTGATCTATTTATTAATATTTTATGCAACCAGTTTCTTTCATATTTAATGCATTTTCTACTTAATGTACTATAAAGAGATATGCTTTACTCGAGTCAGTTTTCCCCATCACTTGTTGAGCCTTACAGGTGCATATATTCTGAAAGAGAAAGTAAATGATGCCACCGAAAATTACAGAAAGTGCTCAGTTCAAGAGGTACGCATAACAATAGAAATAAAAATAAGCTTTTCATTGTTGCATTGTTATATTCTCAAAGGTTTTGCATTGTAACTATTGGTTTAAAAAAAATATTAATATAGTATATTAAACTTGCAGTTAAAAAGAATTTTCCAAGAATTGTTCTAACAGAATTTTCTAATAATTGTGCTATATATTTTAAATTATGCTTTATTTTCTAAAATTATACTTTATTATGCTTTTGAAATTAGTTTCTTCTGGACCCTTAGACAACCACAACCATGTTCAAGGTACGTGTAAATTGCTGTTATGCTTTTGATTTGTCCTAGTAATCAGTAATCATGAAACTACAGTCACAGAAAAAAAAAGAAAGAAAAAAAATATAGCAACCCAAAGAAGCTCGTCGTATTAAGTAATAACATCAATCGATACCCAAAGAACATGGATTAATCTAGTTAGATACCCTGTTTCTATCTTTTATCATTTGGGACAGAAATTTACGGATGAAAGGTGAGAAAATTATGAAGAAATGTTAACAAATAACTCGCACGGTGTTGCAGAAGAGTAAAATCTCGCAACCAACAGAAACCAGCTTTCGACTAGCTATTGGAAAAACTACCTCTACTATTGGACCTTTATTGGAAGCCCATAACGAAGGACAGAAAATCGATCACCTTACTGCTAATACTAGTCGAAATAGAGTCACCAAGGACAAGAAGGAGTATCGGCTCAGAAATTGGTGTGGATAATGAAGACAGAAGTCAGCACTAGAAAACCTCTAATATTTCACGAGGGTTGATCTCTATACTTCATCATGACAAATTTCTGGTTGAGTTGAAATATTGATTTCGATGTGATTAGAAGCTAATAAATCTATAGTCTGTATGTCTGTATGTAAAAGTGCATATCACGATATATTTACAATTTATTTCTTCATTGCAAGTACTTGAGTAGTAAGAAGCAAAATGCAGTATATCGAGTAGATAGCTGTTGCAAAAGAAAGGAATATGTCCACCAGAAATTCAAAATAGTATTCTCTATTTCGTGAAAGTATGCTGTGTCATGATTATGTAAAAAAAAGATGGTGTTCTGTATTTCAATGTGAAAGAACATTATGTGTAGATAAACATGATGAGCCCGCTTCGAAAACTGCCACAGCGGAAGGAACATCATCATAGTGGGATGAAATATCAATGCAAAATCAACCTACAACCTTCAGTGATATTGCAATGAAAATGTGCTTATCACATTACTGTATGTTTGGAGAAAAGAATTGCATACAAGAGAAGGTTAACTCTAACATCAGTAGGCCGAACACAAACTCTCACACTAAAAGATTGAAGGTTGTGATTATTTGCAGACATTTTATAAACTTTTGAATAAAGAAACAGGATTCAGGTTGTTAAACAGATGGTGATGAACAAATTGTGGGTGTGTTACTAGAATCAAACTCTCTAGAAAGGATTTGAAACAGCAGGGAAACAACATGTATTGTTCCTGTCTTACCACATATGTTCTAAGAAAATTAATATTTTAACCCCGATTGCTAGATGCCTACTATACTCCTTGTTTTGTAACAGAAAGATAGGAGCGCACATACAGTATTACCTATTCTCGGGACGTTGAATCAATACGAGGAAATCATAGCTCACTATCTATTGTATTACTGTTTTTTGCTCTACGTTGAAAGTGGAAATAAAAGATTTCTATCACTTTCAGTTTTAACAGAAAAGCAACGTCGGACATGGAGCCTGTTCTTTAGAAAGAAGCTGTATCCATTATTGGAAAACCATTTCCTGTTATATCTTACCATTTTTTCCTCTATGAAAATCAATATTAAACCGGAAGTGGCAGTAGGTACTTACAGCTTCTGATTTCATATCTTTGAAATTTTTTAGTTTAACGTCACTGAATTATGCCCTTTAGGCTAAGGGAGACGATGATTAAGGCAAGTGAATGATGATAGAAGAATTGGTAGAATGAGAAAGTGGGAGGAAACGGGAGTATTAGGACAAAAGTCGCGGACACGTTGTTGCCAATCACAAATTTATGTGGCTGGAGATCGAACCAGGATTCCCCGTATCAGAGATTAAGTACTCTTCCACTGAGCCACCATGCCCCTTAGCTTCCGATTTTAGTAGAGATAAGAGCCTATTCTCGGGAAGCTGTTAGCATATCAAAAACCGTTCCTCGCTACCGATTACTATTTTGCGTAATGTTGATGTGGGAAATAAATAAAATGGTGCCAGTTTCGGTATAAATAGATAAAGGAAGAGATAAAATCTATTCTTGAGACACTTAATTAGTATCGTAAAACAGTTTCTCATTTATTACCTACCCTTTCTGCTCTAATACTTGTCAACAAGTGGGGGAATGGACGAACATATGTCTACTTATTATATAAGATTTCCGATTCCTATACACAGTATAATGCGAAAGTCTAAAAGAATATGAAATGCGTAGAATCAGAATGGAGAACGATACCTATATTTTTTTGATATGTTTGATGGAAACATTCATATTAAAGCTTGCTCATATTCTTGAGTGATTTCAAGGATATTCCGTAACTTCTCACAAATAAATATTGATTCTTACTTTTAACATTGAATACTCTTCGAAAAAGCTAACACTTATCCAGAGTGTCTATCGGTCACGAAAGTCACGAATGTCACGAAATCAGAAAACGGTCATAAAACTCAAGAAAAAGTCGCGAAATTTAGCTTTTGGGTCACATTTTTTTTTTAACTGTACAAATGTAAATACAGATTGGAAAATTTTGTTCTATAAAACGTCAAAATTCATCACCAGAAATGTCTATGGTCGACTTTAGACACTACCAAATCGCAAGCAAACCACGCTTCTATCGCATGGATGAAAATTAGGCCTAATTCGCACCCAAATTCGCTCTTGAGAGTGTTATGACATGTTATGATTTGGTAAAGAAAAGGCCACGAAAAAGTCATGAAGTTTCATTTTGGAATTTTAGTAAACACCCTGTTATCTCATTATCTCAAAAATTCTACATTATTATCAGAGTTTGAAAACAAAATGTCCAAAAATGATAGCTCTCATTGACCTGAACAAAATTATAAGAATGAGTGTAAATTATCATGTATATTTTTTGGAGAAAAATCTATTTCTTTCCAAACCTAAAAACTAATGCTGTGCAACAACTAGGTCAGTATAAACTGACACCGAAAGATATCCTCGTCAAACGTGTCATAATAGCAGTACAGGGAGTGTGGTTAAGTGATACAGCTCAAGGTTATCATTAAATCTTAAAACTTTAATTTTGGTTTCAGTTGAGTTGATTTTGAGTTTAATGTCCCTTTCAACAGCTAGGATATGTGGAACGGAACTTCCTGATTAACGTAGAATCCGAACCACATGAGCTCCCGCCGGAAATCGAATCGAAGTCTCCCACTCCAAAGGTGCGTACGCTAACCGCTTAGCCATAAAGGATCTCTTTAATTTTGGTTTAAATATATTATTATCCAAAGGTGAGACATATAACAATCGATAAATTACAACGTTCTGATCAAAATGACATGCCTGAGCACAGATTCTAATGCGTAGGCTTCGAAAAAATCAAGAATAAATATTTATGCGGCTAACAACTGAAGTGTTCGTAGCCAATAATAACTGATGATTGTTATTTTCCTGGAAAAAGATAATTTAATTGTTTATATACTGTATTGTGAATGAAATACACTATTAAATGAAATGAAATGAAATCTTTCAGTTTAACGTCCCACGACTATGTCCTTGATGCTAAGGGAGACGAATGATTAACAGGCTTCATCCGCTGGCCCGGCGAAATTAAAATGCCGCTAATTTCACAATAATTATGTGATATCTTCAAAAAGATAGTCCAGTAAATATAGCCCATTTTTCTGCCAAGAAAGGAACAAATTAATAACAAGCTGAAAATTGATATGGAAGTAGGGGGATGTGTCAGGAATAACATATTAAAAGTCCCCTAAAATCCCACTGTAGCTTTTCCCGCAATTCTGAAAAATGTCCGCCATCTTTAGATGACGACAAGCAATTTATGGAAATCGTCACTCTTTATGTTTATTCTTCTAGCCACCGTTCTAATTATCTCAAAGCCATAAATCATATATGGTTGGAAAGCCTGAAAGACAGAGAATCTAAGTAAATAACATATATGCCCATCGTGCTAAATTTCTAGAAGAAGAGGAAGAAGAAAACAGCTTTTTTTTATTTAAAAAAGATATTTTCAGAAATCATGAGAAGTTTGCAACACTGAAAGTTATTGCACACCAACGAAACACCACCAAAAGATAGCCTTGATATTTATCTCAATCATAGCCAACTATAGCACAAATCGGTGCAATACAAGCCGAGAAAAAAATATAACTTATGTTACTTTCTGATCTCTTTGTACAAAAGTGCATAAGGTGACATACACTTTCACGGTTCTAGTCAGTTTTCTTTTATCACATAGGACCTAGAGTTATATATCATTAGAAATCTTAAGAAACGTAAATTCGAACGAGGTAACACTTATACTAATCAACTCCAATTTGTGGAAGAAGCGGAAAACCCAAAATTTCGGGACAAAACGTGATTTTCGCATAAATTCTTTAAAACTTGCAACACTGACAATTATCGTATGTTAACAAAACTCAGCTACCGTTTTCACTATCGTCATTATTAATTTACTTTTAAAATGGCCAACGTTTCTCCCAATGGAGTAAGCTTTTATGATACATAGTTTTACATCACTTAAATATAGCACAAAAATCATTTATTGACAGCATTAGAAAGTAGCAGAAATTGGTAGTCTCCTATTCATAGGAAAATCGTAATTCACACACTTAAAATCACTCTAAACCACAGTAGTCATTTGAGTATTTTTTAAAATATCTTGTTCATAACTAGAATGCAATTTTCCTCCTAGTATCCTTCAAATCATTACATTAGACGTTAGTATGCACTTTAAGAACATTTTTGTAACTAGTCCATTCGGACTTATTTTATTAGAAATCAATGAGGTTATCATTATCTCGTTCATCTGCATGGTTTTCAACATTTGATTTTGCATTCACACATCCAATTCCTCGAGAATGACATAAATTAGAGCACACAATTCCTGCTTTCCGACAACCGTACATACTTTCACAGCCCTTTTTACAGTTACAGGATATTACACGGAGCGGGTTCCTTGGTCATTCTTGCTGGTACGAGGATAACTCCTAATGTTGTCCATTCATATTCAGTCGCTTGCATATCATTGAGCAATACCTGGGTTCAAAAAACTTACACTGTCAAAGAATGAATGGAATATACCACTTTTAACGTACACACGCAAAGGTAATGGCCTTTCGGAGTTAATCATCGAATATATAAGATACCTTCGTGTTCTGAATATCCAAACTGAAATCCACCTTTTGTACGATGTAACATGGATGATTCTCAAGTGGTTGAAGACACTAACTTGCCCGAATTGGAATGGATTTATGCAGCTGGTGACAAGCAACAACCATACGTATCAAACATATTAAGTAGTAATTCAACCTCTCATCAGTCTTCAACCAATAAGCATGGATGCTGTATACTCGGCGCTTATGTTTGCCAGCAAAGAATGTGCAGGAAATAAGAAAAAGACTTATGTTTGCTTAGTCACGTTGGATCAACCTTTGTACTCTAAAGCATGTGACATTGTAGCAGCATGTAGAAATTCTGGTGAATTACCGTCAGGGGTTGTTAGACTTCGAGTTTTTTCACTCTATAATGTCATTTATGGAAACAGTTGCATCTATAATGAAAGGTAGTGGCATTAAAGAACTTTGGTCTTGTGTGTATGCTAGTAACTCCATGCCACAGATAAAGCCAGGCCATTCTTATTGCTTGTGCTTTGCGAGCTAATTTTTTTTTTAAACACAACACGCCCCTTAGCAGTTGCAATATATACTGTTTAATTAATGAATCAGACGGCACTGAGGAGTTTGTGCGTCAATTGCGAGATGATGTATTCCTCTGATGACTGAAGAAGATATCGATATTGATGTAGTTGTTCAACATTCATAGTCAATCAAGATTGCAAATGACCTGAAGTTATTCATTGACGCTGCTGCAGAAACAAGCCGTATCTCTAAGTTATTCGCTCTGTACTTTCAGCTTGTAAAAATTATGCGTCTTTTAATTCGAAAGAACTGGAGACTTCAATCTTCAACTTCACTGCATGTAAGAAATGTTACCATATTTCTATGCAGCTGAGCATCTTTTGTATGCCAAATACGCACATCTATACTTACAAGAAATGTTGCGATTGGAGGATGAAATGGATCTTCATCAGTTCCAGCTATTTGCAGGAGACGGTTACTTCACTATTCGTAGAAAATATTATTTTGGAGTAGTACATGGTCTGATATGACGATTGAGCAGGTTTTAGCGAGAGCAATGAAGAGCAGCGGTGGACTGACCCATGGGAGAAGCATGACTGAAAAGATAATATCTAGGTGTGTGTCAAGTATGCCAGCAGCGTGCCACTTACGAGAATGTCTTGAAAAATTATTAAACAAAGATAGGCATGAACTTCACACTGGTCGGCATGTGGACCTGTACCAAAGCAATCAATCGCGTGATATATTACATCTAAAGAAGTTCTTTCGTTGGTTTTTCAAGCATTCTCCATTCCCTTCATATCCGGAGCTCGCGTCCCTAAGCACTGGCATGGTAGGTAATGAAATGGTCAACTGATAAATCTAAGGAAATCGGATTAGCTGCTATGGAAGGAATGTTTGGACAGACTTTGGGAAATGTGAAACTTAAACAAAAAGATAAAGTCATCCCACTATCCGTAATGCACAATGTAATGCGTATCTGTGATGAGCTACTGGCTGTAAACACCATACTTCAACTGAATCATGTGAGTAGAAGTCCGAAAAAGAACTCCAGCAGTGTTTTGCTTACGAGCTTGCACCCTATTCACTTTCTCTCTTCACAGAAATGTCTATGAGAAAAACGAAAAGTCCGCTTTATACTACATGTTTGAATATCGGACAAATTTTAAAACTCAAATTAAAAACACTGTGTACGTTATAGATGGAGGTTTGCTTCTACATCATATTGTTTGGCCACAACATGGAACATACCTTGACGTGCACAACTCGTATGTGTCCTATGTACTTACAAACCCAGGAACGAAAGCAACAATTATTTTTTTTTATGGGTATTGCACTGGAAACTGTACAAAAGCCGCTGAGCGGGAGCAAGGTGAGTCAAAGGTTCAATCAGCTTTGGTGTTATTCACAAATGAAACCATATTATTAACAAAAAAGGATAAATTCTTAGGTAATTTCAAAAATAAGGATTGTTTCGCCCGTGAGTTGATGGTTCATTTGACACAAGCTGGAATTCAAACCCAGCAAGCAAGGAGTGATGCTGACGCACTTATAGCTAAAACTGCTGTAGCCAAATCTTTAAATCCTTGTAGGCACGTCGTAGTAATTGGCAAGGATGTTGACATTTTAATCATTTTGCTTGAACAAGGTAATAATCAGTACGACATCACATTTCGAAATAATCAGTACGACATTGGACGTGTACAAGACGTGAGTAAAGAATTTAGTACTAAGAAGTTGTAAGATACACAGACAAATATACTAACTGTTTTGCTCAGTTACCATGCTTTAACTGGATGCGACACATCATGTGGTTTGTATCGACAGGGAAAGAAAAAGCCATTGCAATTCCTTCAAAAACGGGAAGATTTATGCCGATCACTTGAAATTTTCAACCATCTATGAAGCTGGCACATCATTTCTACTAACACACTACGATTCTCCAGCAATAGTAATCTTACTGGATGAATTCCAGTATCATTCATACATCCTTGCAGTAAGTCGCTCCCAATTCAGAGCAAAATACAATTGGCAAAACTGAAACCAAACCAGTGCATCACGTTCAATAGTACCGTGGAAATGATTTGCGAGCGACTGAATATGGATGGACAACATTAGGAAGTATTCTCGCACCAGCAAGAATGCCCAAGGAACCCGCTCCGTGTAATATCCTGTAACTGTAAAAAGGGCTGTGAAAGTATGTACGGTTGTCGGAAAGCAGGAATTGTGTGCTCTAATTTATGTCATTCTCGAGGAATTGGATGTGTGAATGCTAAATCAAAAGTTGAAAACCATGCAGATGAACGAGATAATGATAACCTCATTGATTTCTAATAAAATAAGTCCGAATGGACTAGT
Source organism: Thermobia domestica (assembly GCF_964235325.1). Classification (NCBI taxonomy): domain Eukaryota; kingdom Metazoa; phylum Arthropoda; class Insecta; order Zygentoma; family Lepismatidae; genus Thermobia; species Thermobia domestica. The sequence goes on along the minus strand of NC_137463.1, from coordinate 100,708,307 downwards.
TACAAAAATGTTCTTAAAGTGCATACTAACGTCTAATGTAATGATTTGAAGGATACTAGGAGGAAAATTGCATTCTAGTTATGAACAAGATATTTTAAAAAATACTCAAATGACTACTGTGGTTTAGAGTGATTTTAAGTGTGTGAATTACGATTTTCCTATGAATAGGAGACTACCAATTTCTGCTACTTTCTAATGCTGTCAATAAATGATTTCTGTGCTATATTTAAGTGATGTAAAACTATGTATCATAAAAGCTTACTCCATTGGGTAAAACGTTGGCCATTTTAAAAGTAAATTAATAATGACGATAGTGAAACGGTAGCTGAGTTTTGTTAACATACGATAATTGTCAGTGTTGCAAGTTTTAAAGAATTTATGCGAAAATCACGTTTTGTCCCGAAATTTTGGGTTTTCCGCTTCTTCCACAAATTGGAGTTGATTAGTATAAGTGTTACCTCGTTCGAATTTACGTTTCTTAAGATTTCTAATGATATATAACTCTAGGTCCTATGTGATAAAAGAAGCTGACTAGAACCGTGAAAGTGTATGTCACCTTATGCACTTTTGTACAAAGAGATCAGAAAGTAACATAAGTTATATTTTTTTCTCGGCTTGTATTGCACCGATTTGTGCTATAGTTGGCTATGATTGAGATAAATATCAAGGCTATCTTTTGGTGGTGTTTCGTTGGTGTGCAATAACTTTCAGTGTTGCAAACTTCTCATGATTTCTGAAAATATCTTTTTTAAATAAAAAAAGCTGTTTTCTTCTTCCTCTTCTTCTAGAAATTTAGCACGATGGGCATATATGTTATTTACTTAGATTCTCTGTCTTTCAGGCTTTCCAACCATATATGATTTATGGCTTTGTGATAATTAGAACGGTGGCTAGAAGAATAAACATAAAGGGTGACGATTTCCATAAATTGCTTGTCATCATCTAAAGATGGCGGACATTTTTCAGAATTGCGGGAAAAGCTACAGTAGGATTTTAGGGGACTTTTAGTATGTTATTCCTGACACATCCCCCTACTTCCATACCAATTTTCAGTTTGTTACTAATTTGTTCCTTTCTTGGCAGAAAATGGGCTATCTTTACTGGACTATATGCACTTCTGTACAAAGAGGTCAGAAAGTAACATTAGTTATACTTTTTTCTCGGCTTGTATTGCACCGATTTGTGTCATTGTTGGCTATGATTGAGATAAATATCAAGGACATCTGTTGGTGGTGTTTCGTTGGTGTGCAATAACTGTCAGTGTTGCAAACTTCTCATGATTTCTGAAAATATATCTTTTTTAAATAAAAAAGCTGTTTTCTTCTTCCTCTTCTTCTAGAAATTTAGCACTATGGGCATATATGTTATTTACTTAGATTTTCTGTCTTTTTAGCTTTCCAACCATATATGACTCATGGCCTTGTGATAATTAGAACGGTGGCTAGAGGTATAAACATAAAGGGTGACGATTTCCATAAATTCCTTGTTGTTGTCTAAAGATGGCGGACATTTTTCAAAATTGCGGGAAAAGCTACAGTGGGATTTTAGGGGACTTTTAGTATGTTATTCCTGACACATCCCCCTACTTCTATACCAATTTTCAGCTTGTTACTAATTTGTTCCTTTCTCAATCCTATCTTTACTGGACTAAGATAAAAGGTAATCGAAATGTGGATCAAGAGCGCTCTAGACAATATCATTTTACATGAGATACCGTTATCACGGCTCACTTATCTGCTTTCGATTTCGAGCCATTTTGAAAATCGTCATTTATTTTCGCGTTTCTTAACTGCTGAAAACGAAAAAAAAAAACACTAAGTGACCTGTGATAACGGTACCTCACGCAAAATAATATTGTCTAGGGCGCTCTTGTTCCGCATTTCAATTATCTTTTATCTATTTGAAGATATCACATAATTACTGTAAAATTAGCGGTATTTTAAATTCGCCGGGATGAGGCCTCTTAAGGCAAGTGAATGATGATGGAAGAATTAGAGGAATAAGAATGTGGGAGGAAACGAGAGTAACTCGAGAAAACCCACGGACACGATGTTGTACCATAAACTTACTTGATCGGGGATCGAACCAGGGACCCCACGCACCACAGATAAGCGCCCTGACATTGAGCCTCTGTACCCCACAAATACAGTATTAACTAACGGATTGTACACATACGTTGTTTGTCTTCTTCTAACGGGTTCTTGATACATGCTTGTCATAGAAACGGACATAGTACTTATAAATATGACTTTACTATGCTGTACCGGTATTTATCCGTAATATCTACTAAAAGCATCCACAGACGTTCGAATGTTCATAATTAATATTCTACAAGCGAATGACATTTCTGAAATATTTGCTGGAATGTAAATAGAAGGATGAGTTTGGGCCTGTGAACGCTGCTAGTGAGAGTGATGCGGAGTCATTGACCCATCTGTGAGGAAACAGAGCATAACCTTTATGCGCAGGAAACATTCTTCGATCTATCTTCTGTTTGGGTATATAAAAAATAAAGAGAGAGAGAGAAACAAGGGTGTCATCCGCGTGGTCAGTGATGCGCACAGTGTCACCCGCACTGACTCTCTGGCTCACCTTTTGACTGATTTATGAGTCAGAAAGAGAAATGCATAATTATTCGTCATCATTTCGACCACTAAGTTAGCTTCACTTTGCGTTCGAATGTCCCGAGCGAAAATTTTCCTCGACGGATTATACTAGAGAAAATCCTATTTTCCACGTATCCACAAACACTATTAATTCTCTCGAGTAATATCTGCGAGATACAAATGAATTACATTTACGTCACATATCTGACAATAACAAAGAGAATTACCACGGATATTCGTTGTGTTTTCTAATAAAATCAGAGTTCATTAGATTTGCGTTAAAGGTAAGAGAATTGAGTTTGTTGTTTATGTGCATTTCTTCACATTTATTTTAATTCATTCAAATTTTTGCCAACATTATTACTATATAGGGTGTTTCCATGTCGTAGATTATAAAATGTTGATGCAAAAGATCTGGGGTTTATTTTCAGTAAAAATACATGTTGTTGTGGTGTATAGTATTTTCTTTAAAAAAAAAACAAAAAAAATATACAATAACCAGTTGATAATGTTCCAAGAGCGTTGCCAGAACGAACTTAAAAAGAATTGTGTATTTTTATTATTAACTTCTTCAGGCTTTATACCAATTGTTCTATGTGCTTTATTATTATATTCATTAAACAATTTTTGTAATATATCTTTCCATTTATAATATCTTTGAGTACTAAATTTTTTCCACATGTTTTGTTTAAGAATTCTGTTGTAACGTTCTACGACATGTTGTACGAAAACACGTGTTCAAAACTGAAAAATTCGCAAAATATCATAAATCTATATTTGCGGTTCCCGAGATATGGCTCCTTAAATCTCACGTAATACGAACTTTTTTTTTTTTTTTTTACCAATATGTATGGAACGATAACCAGTTGGCCAGTGGCCTCCGGTTACTATTTCCTACCAAAATGTTCACCATCATCTTAAATATTGATCAACACCAACATGAACTCTCTCGACTTGCGGTTCCCGAGATATGACTCCTTAAATCTGAAATCGGAACTTTTTAGCCAATATCTCGGGAACGGTAAGGGTGACGCTGAAAATTCCATCATTTCCTTCAAATAGTTTTTGATGCTTTATCAAATGAAGGGCTCAAAACTGAAAAATTCGCAAGTAACACACACACACACACAAATATAGAGAATTCAGTAACGAACTTTTTTTTAAAGTTCGTTGACAACTGATTCAATGTGTATCAATAAACGTCATCTTTCAATACTTTAATTGCGAATAATCTCATTATCACACTGTATTTTATAGTTACACGGATTGTTGTTATAAGGTAAATAGGTTAATTGAAAAATTAATAACGAACATACACTACAAAAATTCATCACATCAAATAAAGCACTATTTTACAATTAATAGTTTTGTGAGAACATTTCTTTAAATTACTGCTTACTTTTATTCTAAAGCTTTTTTTTTTTAATAATTAAAAATGTCACTAACGAAACATATTCTACTCCGTAATCTAGCAATAGAATCGTAAATTCATGTATCTCTTGCAAGGCTTTTGCAGATGATTATCTTGAATGTACCGTAGATCAATGTACGCATAATCGACGCTTAGAGACAATCGAATAGTGTTCAAATGAATCTATCAAAAGCTGATCTGCAAAAGTAATGCACAGAGTAACGATTTTATTACTAGGCAGAGAAATAATTTATATTATTTGCACTGATTTTACAAAGGTGATTGATAAAATCCTTAATTACTGTTTTCATACAGTGGTGGATCCAGGATATGATCAAGGGAGGGGCTAAACCATAGTTTGCCGCTTTATCCAGTGTAAAACAGGATTGAAGCCCATTTTATCCAGTGTATACCTGAGGGTCAAGGGGGGCTATAGCCCCTATAGCCCCCTTGGATCCGCTCTTGTATATATATATATTGATCACAAAGCCTTTCTCAGTGTGTTGTAGTAAGTCCCGTACTTCAAGTGATAAGCTTTCATGGTTCTTTAAGCTGTAGGTGGTTAGGTTAAGCATAAAATGTTATATATGGACAGTACTCGAAATAGAACATATGACCATCTCAATCACATGCACGAAGTTTTAGAAAATTTTCCCTCAGAAGATGAAGAAGCTTGCGATTTCGATATGACGGGTCTAATACCAGCGGGAAAACCTTTTTACAGGCCGTTTGATATACAGGGTGTTTCAAAACAACACCAACAACGTTTGTGATATGATTCCTGACACCAAGATAAGACAAAAAGTATAGACCAACCTGGGTGCACAAATGCTTCCTTTCGGAGTTATATGCTACCGAAAGCATGTAAAAATGGAGTTTAGTGGTCCGTAGCTCCAATACTTTGGGGCCTTCCGTAGTCGGGACAAGACTTCACTTAAGAGCTAGTATGTGCTCTATCCAAATATCTGTGTTTGAGAATCCTACGGTACTTCTACAACAGTTTTTATTGAGGTAATTGGTAAGTACTTCAAATTATATGCCCTTACCCAAACTGCCTGTATAAAAAGTGTTCCATACGTGCCGCAGGATTCTGAAACATGTATTTTTGGATAGGACACATATTAGTTCCTAAGTTAAGTCTTGACCCGACTAAGGTAGATTCGATAATTTTTCAGCTATGGACCTTTAAAGTTCATTTTTTTCATTTTTCCGGCAGCCTATAACTCCGAAGGGAGCATTTGCGCACACAGGTTAGTCTATACTTTTTGTCTTATCTTGGTGTCAAGAATCACCTCCCAAACGTTGTCAGTGTTGTTTTGAAACACCCTATATAGGCACGAAATTTGACATATGTTGACTATTTGATATACAGAATATGACCATTTCGTTCATTTTTGCGTATTGGAAAACTTTGTTTTAAGTTTATACAGTATGTGCAGCTCGGGAGAAGACAATAGTAAGCGCCACTTCAGGTGAAATTGAGTTATTAGGTGGAATGGGTTGGGATCAGACCACAGAACAACATGTAAGTAGTTTAATTTCCTAAACGTATCTCCAGATGACACAGAAAGCTTGTTGGGTATGCATCATTGCACTACATTGTATGGGAATGTTAAACTTTATTTTACAGCTTACTTGAAAGTTAGAAAATGTGACTTCCATTGTATTCCCCAACTTAGTCATGTATAATTACAGTATTATTAAAGATAAGCAGTTGTGGCAAAATAAAATACAAAAAATGGCAATTTAATTGCAAACAAGGAATATAATAATTGTTTTTATGTAATTAATTTATCAAAACCTCACACTAAATGAAACGAAATCTGTAAGTTTTACGTCCCACGATTATGCCGGCTAGGCTAAAGGAGACGGTGATGATGGGAAATTAATGAAATTGTGGAATGAAGAAAGTAGGGAAATCCCGAGAAAACCCACTCCCACTATGTTTGTCCACCAAAAAGTTCACTTGGCGCGAGCTGGGATCGAGCCAAGGGCCTAATGCACCAAAGGTGAACGATCTACTACTGAGCCACCGCAACACCGCACAAGAAATGAGTTAACGTATATACATTAAGGATTGTAAAAATTACTAATTTGACTTTCAAAGTTTTAATAAGCAGAACACACAAAATCAAAGAAAGATAAAATGAAAATTACAACTCAGAAATATTAGTATCATAAACACAAAACTGCAGAAAAAAATACGCGAATGTATACCATGTCCAAAATTACATTTAAAAAAAAATAACTTAGTTCGTATTATGTACACGCTAATTTGACACTTGAAAAAGCAGTCATATCATACAACATGTAGTTCACTTCTGATTGCACAATGTCACAAGTATTTTCTTAAGTCTGTCTACATACAAGTTATGTAGTCTGTAAGTTAAGATGCATTTGAGTTCTCAGAATAGACGTTGAACGTAACGATGTAATAGGATTCAAACGAAAGCATGCCATAACCTTAGAATTCATTGCACCTCAATCGTGGTTTTCATGTGTTTGGTTGGCAAACAATGGTTCCTCTACTGTGATGAATAGCGTTGAATTTCGTATCTCATTGTTGAGCTGCTTCTCACGATAACGCCATAATGGCAAGCAAGAACAAAATAAAACGAGAAAAAAAATAAAACGAAAGTTAAGAAGCAAGCAAAAATAGCAGATATGAGTTTAGGATTTAGATTTCTGGGCTTTCGGCTTTTACGGCCATTTAGCCCGTCACGTTTTGTTTAGACGACGTCACTCGGTGAGCACTATCCGGGGAAAAGAAAGGAAGAAAGGACAGGGGAAGGAAGGAAACGGCCTGGGACCTATAAGTTAGGTACCACCCCGGTATTTGCCTGGTGTAAATGAGGAAAATAGCAGCAAAAAATGGCAATGATAACAATCAATGGTATTTATTCAGGATTTCTACTTAAAAATAACAAAAATGGTATTTGTGTCATTTTGTCGGTGGAGCGAAGCAGCCTATCGACCACTGTAATAACTATATCGAAAAGCAATTAAACTATGTAGAAATGTGATGATCTTGTTGAACTCTATTCTTGTTGTAATACATGACAAAGATACAATTATCTCTTAGGGGTGAGATACTGTGGTGGGGAACGTCCGACACTATGAGGATTGATCTTCCATGATGGCCTGTGCATCCTTCAACCACACCAGATTCAAACTCTGGTCATTGTGCAGAGCCTACGTAAGTGGTAGATATCGTGTTTTATAACCTCGGCGTTGCATAAGAATGCAATACATACGTCCTCAAACATGATGGCAGATCAGTTTTGTTTTACCTTAGTACAATATATGTGATGGGAAAATTATGAAGGAACGATTAATCCAGTAGACAGCCATAGGCAAGGGTATAGCTTTGGTAACCACTGAATATACCTGGAGAGACTGAAAAGTTTCGAGTCTTCAGGAAACTGTGAAAAGTATGTACCTAGCTATTTAATAATGCGTTCATTTTTTAAAACATAATCGCCTTGCAGATCAACGTACTTGCTCCCGCGGTTCTGCAGTGCCCTTATTAAAAGAGTCTTTAAGTTTTTACCACAAGAACTCCTCCAAGGAAGTAATGACGTCAGTATCATTTACGAAACATCATCCAACAAAGATAATTTTTGAGAATAGGGTGGATATGGAACGAATGTAAATCTGGATTCATGAACAGTTGCCACGGAAACTTCTGAGATGTCTCTTTGAGTATTTGGGTGGTAGTAGAGAACTTTTCGGGTCAGCAAATGTATAATTTTTCCTTGGTGAGTTTTGAGTTCTTTCACAAGGTCAGTAAAATTTTGTCCCGTAATGGTGTTAACCCTTTGAAAATAATTAATATCACACATGGGGCATGCGAAGAAACTAATCACATCACCTTGCCTGCGGAAGGGGTTGTTTTTGCCCTCTTGTGATGGGGTATGAAAGGCGATTTTGATTGTTGCTTGATCCACTGCTTGAATTATTGTTTGATTTTGGGTTGATAGTGAACCTACCTAGTGGGTTGATAGGTTTTTAATCAAGGCAGAAAATTTGTACATATCACGTTCAAACATTTTCAGATTGTTTAATGACAGAATACCGAGTGAACGTTTATCAAGAGTCGGAATATGAGGAACACATCCAGCTGAAACTTTTGGTAAACAAAGTTCGTTTTTCGGAATGTAATTTGCTTGCTTTTGTGATATGGCTGTCTAACATTTGACTCAGTTCAAGGATTCGTCAAAGACAAAAGAAATTCCTTAGAAAAATGAAATTGGTATATGTTACTAACAAAGATAGTTCTACAGTATAATGAATCATATCAATTTCGTACTCCAGTTTAGTTGTTTCTACGTTAAGCTCAGAACCTTTCAATCGCTCCTCGTACGCGCACAAACATTAGTATATAATTATTTTTATTATTATTATTGACGAGCGCAAAAAAAAAAAAAAAAAAAATCACTGACTCCGATTATTTCATTATAGCAGTTGTAAAAGTAAGGCAGATTTTATCACGTATAGTTGATGCGTTGGATGCATATACGTATAGTTGAAATTTGTTAGGTGTCAATTTTTCTTTTTTTTTCTTGTCTCTTTTTTAATATGAAGAAGCATTGCATTTATTTACACGAATTATGGTAACTATACATCAAATTCGCTCAGGAAAGTTTGCTATTTTCACATGTTTATTTTTGAGCAGCTGAACGTAAAATTTTCGAAATGTTTCACATTGCATCTTCTTGCTTCAGAGAATACAAATCTTTTACCTACATGTACGAATTCAATGCGGAGAGGGTAGTAGCAAAAGGAGCCAGAAAATAATAGTTCGTGGTAAGAAGAAGAAGAACTTGGTAATATATAATATTTATAGTTTAAAAATGTCATATATTTCCCAGTAATGATAACTTTCCCTTTTCTTTATGTCTCACTTTCTTTTTTCTTCTCTATATGCAGCTTCAATTTTGTTGAGCTCTTTGCATTCATTTTGTCTTTCCCCAGTACTGCAAGTACAACAGCATTTCAGTTTTCTTTCTTTCGTTTTCTTTTTTTGACCCCGCGGCGCCTATGACGAAGGACTTGGTCACCGTTTACAGACTCTTACAGCACAGCCTTCGGGGACCGGTGCCCGGTTGAATTATGCCCCGGCCTGCAATCAAGACCCTGTCGCATCACACATACACACACACATATACACATACACACACACATTCACAGCAATCGTTGCTATAGCAACGCGAACCGCCGCCAGGGGGACGATATATTTTCGTCTGTTTGGTGAGAAAGCTTCGTGGTAAGGCATACTTCACTGCGCCACGGAAATTGCCATCATAACACTTTCCCGGTTCGCTTCCGGGCGAAGATGTTGTGTACAGGGTTGCCAGTTGCAATTGTCCTTACTTCTAATGAAATTATTCAGTTTGCATTCCCGACATTTACAGGGAGTTTAACAATTTCCAGTGAAACTTCAGCTGTGACTAAGATGAGTATGAAGAAAACTTGAGTGAAGATTAACTCTGGGAAGTGACAATCTAAGTTTACAAACAGAGAAGGGTTCACAATAATCTAATTTCTCACTTTTTCAGAAATTTCAAAATGTTGAGAAAATGATAATAATAACTTTATTTATTTGCGTAATTCTATAGTACCTACAAAATAACATCGTCTGAAATATTTTTCTTGGTTGATAAATTCCTCTTTAATTCATTTTTCAATCAATTAATGTACGGGTTGGGGTTAGACAACAAACAGCTAAGAATGAAGACCATCTCCGAATCTTTGGTTAATTTACCAAGTGGTATTTGGTGTTGTGTGGCAAGTACGTTTGAAAAGGAAATTAAGTTTACGCAGGCCTTGTTTTGTCAATTTTTTCATTCCATAATTGTTTTCCCAAAGTGTCTAAACTGAATCTAATTCTTCAAAATTGGGGTCGATTTTAAATTTTAGAGAGGTATATGCAGTAATAAATAATTTGATATTATTTTAAAGTTCAGTATATGTCTTAAATATACGTATAACTTGTTGCAATATCTGTATGTGTTTAATTTCTTTATGCTATTCAAAGTAGCAGTATGGAGCATAGCAGGAGGGGACATATTTAAAGATTTCAATATTGTTGAAATAAATTTGAACATAAAATGTTAAATTAAGAGGGGATTATCAAAAATGTATTGAGATTAGTTCTGTTTATAAGTAAATACTTTATATACACAAACCACACAAAAAATTATGACTACACGCGACTGTCTCAACGAAGTCGTTGCGCTAACATAAGTGGTACGGGGCATAGCAGAACCCTTAGCTAGAGAGTGATAAGCATCTCACCTGATCAGCCAGTGTGATGTTTGTGCATAGAATAGGGAAAGCCGGCGATATATCAGAAATCGATGGAAACTAGATTGTGATGGGCAGATGGATAGAAATGAGCATCTCAAAAATAGCGCAATTTGTTGGATGTTCGCGAGCTGCTGTGATTAGCATTTTCTAAAGACAAGGAACGTTGATGAAACCAGAACTAAACCACAAGACGTGGGTTGACCACACCTCATAAAATATCAATGTTGTTGACTGTCAAGGTACCACAGGATAGGGTCCAAACTGTGGCACAATTAACAACAGACTTTAACAATGGAAAAAGAACGAGTATATATGAGCATACAATTCACCGTAGAGCTCCTCCGTGGTTAAGCGGTTAGCATACACGCCTTTGGAGTGGGAGACCCGGGTTCGATTCCCGTCGAGAGCTCATGTGGTTAGGATTCCACGTTAATCAGTAGGTCCACGTCTCATATAGCCTCGCTGGTGAAAGGGACGTTAAACTCAAAATCAACTCAACTCAACAATTCACCGTACACTAGATAAGGCCTCCACAGTCGACGTCTTCTACATGTAGCAATATTAATTGCACAGCACCATCGGCAATTACTGGAATTGGCACGTGACTATCGTTATTCGATCACAGGGCAATAACACAACGTTACATGATCCAATGAATCACGATCTGGTCTCATCACGTCGATGGCCGAGTCAGAGTCCGTCGTCTTCAAGGGAACAGCTGCTCGAAACGACGACAGGCCGTTGGTGGTTCCATCATGATTTGCAGAACGTTAACATGGTCATCCATGCACACAATAATGTGAGCGGAAGATATCACGATGGCTTCCAGCTATCGGCAAGTCATTGTTGATCAAGTAGACTTATTCATGTTGGTCATATTAGCAGCTGGGAATGACATCTTTAAGCATAACAGCACTCCTTGACACTAGATCAACATTATGCCGCAGTAGCCGAGAAGAACAGTGGTCAATTTTAAGTGCTGTAATGGCCACCAAACTCACCCGACTTTAACCCAAGCGAACATCTTTGGGATATAATTGAATGTCAGAAACAAGTTTATCGACCCTTTCGCGGAACTGACTTGTATGTGTAGATGCGGTGTGCCATCCTTCTTTATATGAAGAGAGTTCCAATTCTCACGATCGGATGGGAACGAAAGTTTTTCCAGCTTAGTACTAAAAGGATAGCACTATGTGCTCTTTATCTAAGTGAAGTTAGATTTCTTAGAAGCTCGTCGTTGTCTGCAGTAAAATTCAGAAATTGCTATTAAATCAAGAAGCGAAAAGTAGGGTAAATAGCCCTAGTTATGTTTGTGGGTTCTTCTTGATACGTTCTTAGTCTGTAGTCTTTCATCTAGCTGTATTCTTCTTCTGTTGTTCTTCTACAGGAACGATCTTCTATACGGATGTGCTTGTATATGTGAATGTGTTTCTTTATATGAGGTGATACAACTTTCTGTATCGTTTTGGAATTTATTTCATTTTACGATATGACCTTAGCTGTATGCTTTTTTTCTTTTGAGGTATGCGAATATTGCTGGAAAAGATTAGATTCTGTTGAAGTTTGTGTGTAATAAGTGTTTGGTTGTTTTTGTAATGGTCTATTCAGTTTAGGTTGTGCGTTCAGGTGAACAAATTTGGCGAGAATGGCTACTACCACCTTTATTATTAATTATTTGGATTCTTATATTTCTGTATTAATTGGGTCTCTGGTTCGATCCCAGCTTGCGCCAAGTGGACATTACGGTGAACAAGTACCGTGTGCGTGGGTTTTCTCGGGGTTCTCCCGTTTTCTCCCACTTTATTCCACCATTGCGTTCATTTTTCATCATCACCGTCTCCTTTAGCCTAAATGGCATAACCGTGGGACGTAAAACAGAAAGATTTCATTTTCATGTCTTTATTGATCATTCTATGTACTGTCTCAGTTGTTGGGTTAGTATCAATTGCTATTTCTTCTTTTTCCGCATCTACTTCTTTTGATGTAGGCCTGTAGTCCTTAGCGTAACTGGAACATACGGTAGGCCTAATATGTAATGCATTACTGAGTAGTGGATCAACGATTTTTTGCAGCTTTTGTGATGAAGTATTGTGTCTGGATTTCTTCTGACATTTGCAGTGATTGATTCTTGGGAATGATCTCGTAGGAAGCAAAAACAATGTTTAACAGTTCTCGATGGGTAGGGGATATCTTTCGTCATGTGCCTCACTATATCTGTAAAAAATGATCTTCTGGGTGCAGACTGCAGACTTGGATGATGTGGCGGTATTAGAAACAATTTCAGCAAGTGTTAGAACGGACTGAACTTCCTGAGTCTAGCATGTAGTAAGTCTTTTTCCTTAGCGTGATGCCAAATCTGATGAGTTTGTTCACCTTAATTGACTTTGTGGGGGAAGAATTTGACGATGGAAGAGGTCCTTTGTTGGATTGATTTTGAGGTCTTGGACTGGTAGAGACCACACTGTTCCTAAATACGCTACTACAATTGCTGCTTGATCTATAGTTCTATTGGTACACTCTTTACGTTGTAATGCCTTTTCTTTTCTAAACACGTCTTGGCCTTGAATCTCAATTTCCTATTGTCAACGGGCTTTCCTTCTTTCTCTGTACATTGTTGAAGCAATTAAAAATCAGAAAATAATGTAACTGAAGCTATTTTTCAGATATTTTAAAGAAAGTTTAACTTTCAAAGAATATTTATAATTACTGGAGATCAAACACACACAGAATCGACGCATTTTCAAGGATATTCGATGAATTATCACATCCTTGAAGTAATACAACTAATCAACAAATATGTATAAAAGTTGCATACGTATAATGAGTTATAATTACAGAATGGGTAGAAAGTCATCAACTACATTATATCTCCTAAAATAGACAAACTAACTGTGTATTTCCTGCTCCGGCTTACCCCTTACTGCTTATTATTTGAGTATACTTTAATTTGAGATTCTATAGCACAAAAGGTGTCATTGGGGTCAATTATCCCCCTGTGTTTTATACATACTGTATAAATAAACCTGGGGTTTCTAAGTCTAGGAGAGGAATATATGAGGGTCTCGAAGGGAGACGAATAAGATAAATATAATTGGGTTATGCTAGCTGAAAATATATATTTAAAGATTATCTTAAATTTCTTATTACATGGACGTATTTTAATTTCTGTGCTTATTGTCAAATATAGCAAAGACAATTCAACAAAATTGTTAAACAAATGAAGCAGCAATAATAATAAAGAAGCTAATTACAAACCAAAAAATGACTTTTCTGAGTCGCTGACAAGAGTTTGTGATAAGAATGGGACCATGATATAAAATAATTTCAGAAAGTCTTAATTAACCAAGAGTACTGCAATATGCAAATGAAAGATGTAAAACTCTTCTTACATCAATAGAGTATCTTGTCTCTCCAAGTAAAGTCTGAAATGATGTTACTGTATGGGACCCAAACCCATTGCTAGATGTTGAAAGTGGGGCTTATCTCCCTTGCAAGTACATTCAGCCTGTCTGAAATCTTCAGTTGTTTGTTGGTATGTGCCATATATACGAAAGTAAAGTGAACTTAGCCCTCTTAGTGTTCTAGTTACGGTCCTGATGGAATTCAGTAAAATACGCTTCCGGGAAGGAGTTTCCTTACAGATAATTCATGTTTGCCCAGCAATTTTAGTGCAGTCGCTAATAATTAATTTTTATGATACCTTATCATGGCATTTTAATTCAGCATTGGATATTTATCTTGTTGATTTTGAGCAATATACTCGTACATGCCATATCATGTGACAATGTTCACATTTCTCTTAATGTCTGTACATACAATGGCCTTTTTATGGGATTATGCACGAGTTTCGACAGTAGAAAGGAGGAGAGTGTGAAAACAATTACATAAATTGTATGCAATAAGTATGAAAAAACTGAAGTACTTGCAGAACTTAGGCAGATATAAAAACAAAAATTGTGAATTTCTTCTTCTTCACGTTGTATTTCTTTTTCATGACTTCCATGTATATTCTAAATTTGATGGAAACATCAATACAAGAAAGATCATATTGCACAGGTCTTATATCTAAAACTTGATCTAGAGAACTGCAAATTCTGTTAATGTTTCGTCAAATTGAGTCTAGAGCAGTGGTTCCTAACATTGTTCACCTGGTGCCCTCGTTCGTAATCCCTGCATACTTTATGCTCCTCGTTCCCATGACAAGAACAAAATGTTAAGTATATGTTTAGATTTGCTAAAGCTAAACTGTAAGTTGTCATTACAAATGGTCCCTTATTCATAATTTCAAAGTTATTTCAGTCAGTTGCTTGTGGCCCCCTTTGTTTGCTCTTCACACCACCTTCAGAGAAACTTGTGGAATTCACCTCATACAGTTCTTACATGTGCCAGTTACATGAATATTTCATTTCTAAACAAGGAGCATCGACTTGTTTCAAATCGGATTAAAATGTTATTAAATCAAAACTAGTACTCGTAGTTCTTGTATTTAACTTCTTCGATTTCTCATTACGTTATAAATTATAAGTAAAGCAGCACTCCTATTCTTATCCAATACAGAAGAAACTTGTCTAGTGCTGAGAGCCTGGAGTAAAATAGTATTTGCCTTTTACATAAGCAAAAAATTGAAGAGGGCTTCTTCGTCTTTCATAACGTAATGCAAAAAGCTCTTTTGGTTGTTTGTGAAAGTACTTTCATTAAATCTGCTAAATATATGTAGATACTTGTGCAGGTATATAATTGTGGCACTCTCTAAAGCAAGCTCTTGATTTGTTTCAAGTGATTACGGAGTTGAAGAGTTTGCAATAATACTGTAAAAATGGTTTTAATTGAAGTTTGTGAATCGCATTTACGTTCCCTTTTTTCTACTTTCGTTTATCATCAGTTTCTAATAAAGAGTTCACCATTGTTTCTTCATTAAATAATTAAATAAATCCATATTCAATCAAAGGTCAATTTACACCGAAATATATTAGAATTTGAAACAACAGTAGTCGCCGCACATAACGTGGTAGCAAACTCTCGTCTTTGGTGCGAGCGGTCCCAGATTCGATTTTCGGAGGAGGCACTCTATCGAAATTGTGTAATAGTCTTTTCAGGCCAGCCATATTGAGTGAGGTTTTCTTCATTGACATCAGGCAAATGCCAGTATAGTACCAAATGTATGGGTCCCAGGCTCCTTCCTTCGGGGATAGTGTACTCGCCGAGAGACATCATCCCTTAAACGTCATACGTGAAAGGTTTAAGGTCATAGAAGCCAGTAAGTATCCAAATATATATAAGAAAGAAAATATAACAGTAACCAAACAAACTCCAAATTATTTATAGAAAAAAAATTCTATAAAATTAAGTTCACTCGTGAATATGGATTATTGTAGTTGTTATGCCATATGGCCTCGCACGATCTTTGATGTGTATTATGCCTAAAGAGGCTAAAAAAGAAATAGGTAAACAATTATTCAATGCAAATGCAGCCCTACTTGAGATCAAACCTCGATTAATCTACCATTATTTTCAACATAAAAGCTTAATTTCGAAATTAATTCCCACGTGAAAATTCAATGGGTGTTAAGCGTCTATTAAAAATCTCCAATGAGTGCTTTAGCCCCGGAATATCCATGTTGTCGACTTCTATGGTTGGACATGATTTAAAATACTGATCAAGTATTATTTATCGATGTATTCAACTTACGGTGCGCTAAAAAAATGTGACGCATTCTTGATGGTTCTAGCTTCAAATGAAGTCAGTGCAAGTACGAGCGGCTCTCAGTTGTCACTAGAAAAAAGTCCACAACAGTATGGCATTCCTTTCTCTTTCATACATTTCTCCTCAATGACAAACAAATGTGAATTAGACTAAATTTAGAAATGCAAATTTTTGTATAATTTTAACTTATTAAGCAGTCTACAAACGTATATCGAAAGTCCAGAGCCATTGACCAACTCCAGCGTGAGTCAAGGTAAGAAACAATGGAAAGAGAGGGAAGTTGTTGGAAACTGATGGTTTTCAATCTAAAATGGTGGAATTTTGCCAATCGCACTAACGTTTTCGGCTCTACAGTGGTAAGGCGCCCTATATTAAATGAAAAAGCAACGTTGCCAGTTCAGCACGCTTTTCACTTGGGTCTCCACCATACAATCAATGGGTAATGTTGATGAACCGAATCTTCACATAACAAATTGACATTCCTTGCGAGCTATTTTTGCGTGTCTTACGTACAGTTCGAAGTCTGCTAAACTGGGAACATTGTCTTTATATATAACATAGTGTCCTTACCTGTTTGTAACCCAAACAGCTGGCGCGATTAGAAACGTTTTATCATTATCATCATCATTATTAAAACAACCTATTTCCAGCAACTTTCCTCTCTTTCCACTTTTATCGCATAGTTACTCATGACAGTTGTCCTATGACTTCAGACTTTTGATACACCTGATATGTATGGAAAGTATCCACAAATGAAATATACTTTCACGTTGCTTGCAAATTGAAACTACGCTATAAATCAATAATGTTATTCTTCACACCAGAAATGAAAGTTTTGTACAACATAGGTATTCAGTATGTTTCCACCATTGATTGATCATAGGATGTACAAAACATAGTACAATTCCATTAATATACGGTGCAGTGTGTTAAATATTGCGCAATGTAAGGTAATATATTCTAGGAAATCAATACACCTTCTTCAATCTTGTAGACAATCTGTTTGATATATACATAGGTAGAGACATAGGAATTCTCATATTTAGAAATTACAGGGAGTTACGTCGGAAGAAAAAACATGGTTTTGGTATCAGATTACATGACACATGTAGTTTTCTCCCTCGGAGATACCATTCCTGATTAGTGAGCCAACTAATACCACCATTCAAAAAGGTCTTAAATTGGTACGAAGCTGCCAAAGTTTCATAGCTGTCACTTGGTTTTTTTACAATATAGGACACATATAAAATGTAGTTTTCATTGCACTGAGAGGACAACTTTCTACTGGGTTGGTGAGATTGAAACGTCTGATTTTACGTCTGTTTATTAAACCAACTTTCATAACACAGCCAATAGATGGATGAAGGTAACTCGTACGATTCACAAACTCCGGCTTCATAAAACAGGCGGGTGCCAAGTCAATCAGAAGCAAAGTTTTGTTGAACAGGGTAGTGTGAAAGTGG
Source organism: Thermobia domestica (assembly GCF_964235325.1). Lineage (NCBI taxonomy): Eukaryota > Metazoa > Arthropoda > Insecta > Zygentoma > Lepismatidae > Thermobia > Thermobia domestica. Next base: position 100,690,814 of record NC_137463.1, on the reverse strand, counting down.
ACCATGAAGAACACAGAATTAGAAATTATGTCCCTTTATTCTGTGGGAGTTAAAATCTAGTCGCGAAGAACATCAACAATGTATTGAGCCAAGAATAGAGAATGAATTGAACTTGCGCCGTTGCTTAGTGAAATATCGTGTTAGTCACACAGAAGATTGAAAAATGAATCCCCAGTTAGCGTCCAATAGCATACTCTCATGAATTCCTCATTGCACCTTGGAAGGGAGCCTCTGAAAATGTCCATGCTATTGCAGACGTGTTAGGCGTAGATCACACCAGTTAAGCAACCGGTAAATTGAAGAAGTTGGACCCAAGAAAGTCACATGAATTGACTTCGGAAAAGGATCAGCCATCTCGAGGTATGCAATTCTATAAGTGTAAAGAAATAACCTGGAAAGTGATCTGCATAGGTTTGCCACTTCAGATGAAAAGTGAATCCATTACGACAGTCGTAAGGGATCAAGACAGTGGTTGGACTCTGATAACCATCCAACACGGCCTTCAAATCTCTCCTCACGCAGAAGATACTTTTACTAGTATGGTGGTCTCTCCGTAGGGTGGAACTATCACTGCAGGTCGTTACAATGTTAAACTCCATGAGTGAACCACAAACTTGTGAAATTCACACCAATATGTTACTCAAAGGTTGATGTATACGTACTTTTTATGACTAGCAGTATAACATCCTCCTTATCCACAGACTGCCATCTCTTCTGGGATCTCGATCAATTCTTGACAGAAAATAACATCCTTGATAACTCAACAGCTCATTTAAGGCTGAGGATGTTTTTTCTCATCGTTGACTAAAGCTGCTATCATCATGGAATCTAATCGTTGGCTGAGTGGTGAAAAAGTATGTGATTGCAGAGCCTACTTTGACTAACCAGAGATTGTAGTTTTGTTTTATCTTCTAAGTTTCTTTTATTTCTTGCCTTTGAAAGTGACATGCATTTAAAAGGGATATTTCAATCACACCAAGAAAAGCTACATCGTTTATAAACATGCATTGCATATATATGTTACATCGCGTTAATTAATTTTATGTTTACTCTGTGGGAGTTAAAGTATGTTATTCCATAAGAACTTATTAACTTTTGTGTTAGTTCAGCAAGATCTGAATAAATTTTGTATAAATTTGTGGAAGGTTATCAATAAACGATTCAAAGATGTCAATATAATTAAGTTAAAGGTATATTCATAATACAAACAAAATTAGATAATTAAAAATTGGATATATATAAGGATTGACATTATCAAAATGAAAGGGTCTAGAATCAAATTTTACAAAGAAATCAGTGACTTTTGTTTGAACATTTTTTAAACATTCTATACTACAAAATACAGAAAGAAAACTTCTGAATAATTGACCTCACTCTCGTATAAGGCTACTCGTAAATAAATACTGAAAATAAATCTCTCACTAAATACTGGAACCTTAAAGGAAAAAGCGGTAATAATTATTCTATTGGATTGCATTCCATTTTATCTATAACACAGCTATTATATTTAGAACTACTGGTATTAAGTATTCTATTGAATTGCATTTCATTTTTCAATAACATAGTTGTTATATCCAGAACTATTAGTATTAAATGTTCTATTGAATGTATTCTATTTTATCTATTCTATTTTATCTTTAATTTAGTTGTTATATCTAGAATTATTGTTATGAATAAATAGTACAAAACTTTTATAATCATGCATTTCCCAGAGACTTGTAGCAATAAGCAATTCTGTGAAATGAAATATTTCCCAGAAAACATCAGGTTCAGGAATTCTCAATATAGTTCTTTATACCCAACGTCAGGAATCATATGTGGAGATTCTATAATTTACAGTCCACTAGAGAATTTCACTTTAACTTAGAGATTTATATGTAAATGGAGGTCTCTTAATTTTTGTTTAAGGATTTTAAACAGCTGCTTTCAAAGTACTACTATTTGTAAATTTCATTTATGAATGGATTCAACATGTATGAGAATCATTAAGTTATGATATGAAGTACATTTCTATAAAAACGTAAAATTATAACAATGCAACAATTAAAATTTATAACAGTAATTTTTCTACCAATGACCTTAGTAATAATTACAATCCAAAAGCTTCAACAAATTTTAAACTAAAGTCGTGAAACACTTGGCTTGCCTGGTCTCTTTACAGGTATTTTCCGTTCCTGGATTCAATACATTCTTCGAAACATCGTCAAAGTGGTTGTCAGCTTCCTAGGATGTCTGTCCTTCTGTCTTATTGTGGATTATAAAGAAAATTCCCGTCCAGTTCTTTACCAGTAGGTAATGTGCCTAAGATCGATGACACATTCCCGCGCTGGATGGCAATGCTGATACGTTGGAAAAGGAATGCAGTAGCTCGGGGGTAACCAGTTTTGATCGGTATTCGATGACCAACTTCATTAATGAAATTAGATTCTTCATGACCCCAAGACCCACTGGTTTCTATTGCTACTGTTACAAACCTATATTTGTTCAGTAGGTTTGTATTTTAGTCTTTTGTCGGATTCTGATATATACTTTTAAAAATAACTACACAATTTAGTGTTTTAAATAAATTATACAAGTACAAGATTCTTCTTCTAGTTTGAAATATTTTCAACATGCTAACAGAAACATACATTAACATTCAATTTCTTCTTCTTAGCAGTAGATACACAATCTTAGGGGCACAATAAATAGACTATAGGAATAGAAATGATACAAAGAAATCTCCAGAAATATAAATAAAATTGAGCATATTTGTTTTAGATTATGCCACAAAAATTTCCTGAAATCACTTTTACATTATTAAAAGTGCACTTAACACATATAGTTAGGATATTGTTCAGTTGTTTCTTTTGCACTAGAAAAGAAACAACTCCTCCAGCTTCCTTCCGGGCGGCAAGCTGCCAAGTACTGATGAAACGGTGCCACGCTAGATCGCAATAAATTATAACGATGTTCAACGAACATTTCCAGAAACGACAGAAATGCGTCTGCCTACCTCTCTGATAAAATCCAGGCTTCTAGAACCCCATGCCCCAGTAGTCTTCATGGCTATTGAAGCAAAAATGAATTTATCGAAGATATTATTGTATTTCCTTTCCTTTTCTACCTCTCTACATCCAGCAACTTTTCCAGCATTCATAGCAGTCAATGGGAGGCGTGAGTGGATAAATGTGTCCGAACAAGTAAAGTCCTATACAAGTGATTTGCCTCTCATCCAAGGTACTAATGTCATGCCGTTGAGTCATTTGCCATCGGAAACCACAACAACCCGACGGTTCACTTGTGGGAGGAATTCCGACGTAGTAATATAACGATATTGTATATTTGATATCTGTGAATTACTTCCATTTCTAATTGTAGCTATTTAGGGCAACGGTGCTTAAAAGTGTACAATCTGTTGTGAAGAAGAAGAAAAACTGTATATATATATATATATATATATATATATATATATATATATATATATATATATGTCGATATCAGATAGATATTCATGTAATGGTAGTTACAGTAACAAGATATAGTTATTTGTTTAAAAGTTGATATGACAACTGAAAAAAAATATTATTAATGGAAAATGGAGAATAAAAGGTTTTTGGTAAAGTGTATTAGATGTGTCTAATTTCCAGGCTATGCAATTGCTAGTTCTTGTGATGCATGATAGTGGGACATATCTTATTATTCGAATTGTGGGCATAAATGTAACGTTTAAAAGAGAAAATTACATATAAAGTAAGAAAAATATTATTTATTAGTAAACTGTTATAGTAAGAGCTCACAAAATGATGTCATTAACAGAGGAGTGCCTGGAGTTTCTGCCAATCCTTTTCATGCATGAAAGGCCATGGAGGTTTCGTTGGGTAACTTGATCCCCAGGTTGCACAGCGATGTGGCTCACAAACAATTGAATCTTGTCTTAAGGCTACTGCGATGTGAAAGGTTTCATTAGACATATGAAGAACTAATGGGGGGAAGGTAATGCATTCAACTATGCCCCAGCATGAGGGGATAAAGCAACGTGAAGTTTGGCTTTATCCTCTAGAACAGCAATGGATTGTGAAAGAAGTTCATGGAAATGTGCTGCTTTTGGTGTGTACCAAGATGCCTGAGAACCCCTTTTGCTGATTTCTGGAAGATCCGTATCTGTTATATTTTTCCATTTTCTAGAGCCTTCTTCAACTGTTCCATCTGAGTCCAGATTGGTAACCTTGTGGAAGGAGAGCCTCGACTAAACGAAGAGATCCGTGGTAGGACGTAAAAAAGGTAGGAGTAGCCATATCAACGGTTCGTCTAATACCAAGACCCCTTAATCCAACAGGTAATGATGCTTGCATCCAAGGCTCGTCAGTTAATAAGCAGTTCAAAATTTATTCCAGACCTATTTGAGGATATGATCATATTCCTCCAGTAGTAGAGTCTCAATATAAGATGGAAAGCACCGTAAAAAGTAGTTTAGCCGTGGAATTGACAATGAAGCACCTAGAAGAAAAAAAGCTGCATGAACTGAAATCGAGTCAAGACGAGAAATAATTCTAATTTGGATATTTTGTTTACAAGCACATTTGTAAATACTTCCTTTGTGAGGGCCGTACCTAGAAGACACGCATCATGTTTAGTTAGGAGATTCATTCCTGGGGCCGCTTCTTCAAATCTTCTGAATAATAGGGCAAATGTGGCCTCATCGGATCCAAGAAAACCAACTTCGCATTTTGAAAAATTCAAATTTAAGCCTAGAGAAAATGCCATCTCATTTATGTGTTAACGTTGAAAGAACTGCTTCGGGTTTCTTTATATTATTATAATATTATAATATTAAATAATTTATTATTATAATATTAAATAAAATTAAGAGTTTGTTTGTGTGTCTATGTGCGGCCTGGGATCAGACAAGTGGACCGAGAGTTACCAAATTTTGGTCACGGGTTACCTTCGTCCAGGCCCTAGACCAAGACGAAGGCTTTGTTTTACAAAATGCGAACCGGGGGGATCTTTGGGGGGCGTTTACTAGGACATGTAAAAGTAGTAGAAAATGACCGATATTAGTATCAAATCCATAGTTTTCGCGGTCGCTGAGATCAATGGTGAGACTCCGATAACATTACCTTCCAAATTCACCCATTCGGCTGCGGGCCGGGGGTCACTTGGGGGGATACCGAGACATGTAAAAAAAAATAATCCAAAGTGACCGATGTTAGTATCAAATCCGTAGTTTTTGCGGCCGTTGAAATCAATGGTGACACTTCCATTAGCTATGACCTTCAAATTCAGCTAACATTGCGAGCCAGGGGTCACCTGCGTGGGAGGTGTTACCGAGACATGTAAAAATAATCCAAATTGACTGATATTAGTACCAAATCTACAGTCTTTGCGGTCGCTGATATGAATGGTGATATTCCCACAAGCGTTGACTTCCAATTACAGCACCCATCGGCTGGGGGCCAGATGCGTTTTTCTTCAAAATTCGAATCAGGGGTTCTCAGGGTGCGTTTACTGGAATAGGTAAAATGACACTTTTTCCTTTCACTTTGTTTACATATATATTTTCTTCTGACCCATGCGAAGAATAGGTATTTCTTTAATTATACGGAGATGTTTTTTTGAATTTTTTTTTTTTTTTGCTCCCAACCCCTAAATTGCTCCCAAATTCCATATCGGACCAAATTATTCCATGAAAAAATGGGCTCAATTGAAAAACATTTAGCCAACCCCCAAACAACCTAAAATTTTGAATGCATTTATAGTATATAGCAGGGGCGTCATTTCAGACTTTCCTTGGGGGAGGGGGCAAGAGCACCACAGACGGAAAACTTTCACGTTTTGTACTAGTACATTAGTACTACAATCGACTAAAGTATATGTATTCCTCAAACTGTGGGGGGGGCAATTGCCCCCTCCTGCCCTCCCTAAATGACGCCCCTGGTATATAGTATATTGCAAAAGTTTGGAATAGACCTTTGAAACTCTGAAACGGCTGAAGGGAAAGGGATCATATTTCGGATAAAGGTAGTGGAGATAAATCCGCACCTGAAACTGAGTAGTGACATAATGACGGTCATATTGAAGTCGCAAATTTGGATTCAGACCCAAAATTTTAAATAGAAATGGGATCGTGTGACATATCGTTTTGGGGTAGCTTTTTTTTTTTTTTTTTTACCACAAATACACATTTGTCTTTATTTTCGACTGATCTCTGATCAAATAATAGTCATCACCTTTATAATAACAGTTTAATATCCTTCAATATTGTCTTTTCTCATAGTTTACAGAAGTATTTAAGAAGAGGCACATAAAAGTGACAAGAAAGAATTATATATGTTATTATATAATAGCACATTCCCTTCTCAATGCACACCAACCTATGTTGAAATTATTTACATGAAGTACGTAAAAATACATACTTATTAAAGGTTTAAAATAACGATAATAATAAAAGCTGAAGGCTGTGAATTTCTACTCAAATTCTATTATTTGCTTAAACCAAGTTTTTATCACCTGAATACTCTTTCCTGTGTTCACTGACGATTTGTAGTATATATTGTTTTTCTTTCACGTCCTTAGAATGCTCCCGCATTCCTGTATCAGTTTCAAACCTCACTCTGCCACATTGTTCATCAACATAATATCTTTCAATATCTTCAACCCATGTTGAAAGTGGCATCTTGTTTCCAAGTAGATGGTATGTTTTTAGTAAATTTGTATCTATAAAAAATTTGCGGAAACGAAGTCTGAGAATTCTTTCTCTTTAAAACTGTTGACTTCCGCACTATTTATAGAGTATCGCTTTATTTGGTTTTGTATATACATTATATTCTTCTGTACTCTCCGTTACATTAGAAACACTTTTTTCGTCACTTGTTGCAGTACTTCATCATCAAAGAATGCGAATGCTGCAGTTTTTGTTGATAGATACCATAACTAGTTAGCGAATCTTTTCACAGCACAATTACTAATTTCTGGTTCTACTTCCTTGTATTCGATTAATTTCTGTAAAAACTTGTAATCGTGGTAAGGAGCTTCCACAACCAATTGGTGCAAGGAACCAAACTTGTGAATAGATTCTGACAAGGAAAATGCATAGTTAATTGATTCAATTCTTATCTTTTCTCGTCAGTTCAAATTGATCTCGGAATCCACATATCGCACACCCCGTGGAAGACTGTTGCAAGTCCAAAATGCGCATTTATTGGAACATGACTCTTAAAGTTTGTTATTCTCTCAAAATTGCTTCCTGGAATACTGGTATTTCTGCCATCTAGGGGTTAATTTGTTTAGTTATGTTTATGCGAAAATACCACCAGGAAGAGATCGCTTCCCTCTATTCTCTTTTGAGCGATGATAACTCAAAATTATTAATTCCAAGTTTGTCTCAACTGCGTTATGTATGGAAACTTTTTCAATATTAAAAAAAGAACAAAAATTTTCGGAATAATCCAAAAAATGGATCAGGGAGCCACGAAATTTTTAAACGGCCCTACTTTCGTATTCTTTACGGAATAAGCACATCATACAGAGTTAAGTGATAGTTTAGGTTTGGCCACATTTTACGTACTTCTCCAGATAAAAGCCTACAAGAATATGTTTGATTGAATGAAATATATTGGATTTTTTTTGGGTCAGAGGTCACAAAATTTTGGAACGGCCTCCAAATCGATTTTTCGTTTTTTTTTTTAAAGGAATAAGCACATTATACTGATTTAAGTGATAGTTTGTGTTTGGATACACTATATGCAGTTCTCGAGAATATGAGGCATACAAAAGAATGTTTGAAGAAATATATTGAATTCTTTTGTATCAGGTGCCACAAAATTTTTTAACTTCCTCTAAATTAAGTTTTCGTATTTTTTGCGGAATAAGCAGATCACACTGAGTTTAGTGATAGTTTGGGTTTGGCTACACTATCTGTATTTCTTCAGATATAAGGCATACATGAAAATGTTTGAATGAATGAAATATATTGGATTTTTTTGATCAGGGACAACAAAATTTTTGAACGGCCCCTAAATCAAGTTTCCGTATCTTTTACAGAATAAGCACATCATACTGAGTTTAGTGATAGCTTGGGTTTGTAGTTCTCGAGATATGAGGCATACAAAAAATGTTTGAATGAAATATATTGGATTATTTTTTTGGATCAGGGGCCACAAAATTTTGAACTTTCCCCAAATCAAGTTTTCCTATCTTTTGCGGAATAAGCAGATCATTATGAGTTTTGTGATAGTTTGGAGACTTCAACGGTATTCACCAGGTTATGGAATATGCTGATGATGTAAATTTAATAGGGAATGATAGGAGAGCAATAGAAAGAAATGCAGAGATATTATTAAACGCTTGCAGCGACATGGGCTTAGAAGTAAATGCAGAGAAAACTAAATACATGGAAGTGCGTCCGGACCGTAATACAACAAATTATGGATGCGTTAAAATATTAAATAATACTTTTGATAAAGTGGATAGTTTCAAATATCTAGGATCAATATTAACAGAGGAAAATCATATTCACGAAGAAATTAAATGTCGACTAACAGCAGGGAATTCGTGTTACTATTCGGTTCAAAATCTCTTGTCGACGCGAATTCTGTAGAGGAATCTGAAGCTTAAGATATATAAAACGATAATCATGCCTTTTGTTCTGTATGGCTGCGAAACATGGTCACTTACTCTGAGGGAAGAACATAGACTGAAAATATTTGAGAACAAGATCTTGAGACGAATATTCGGATCCAAGAGGAACGGGAATGGAGAATGGCGAAAACTTCATAACGAGGAACTACATAATTTATACAGTTTATCCAACACTGTTAGGGTCGTCAAGTCTAGGAGGCTTAGGTGGGCGGGTCATGTAGCTAGAATGGAAGAAAGTAGAAACGATTTCGAAGTCTTGACTGGAAGACCAATCGGAAAACGACCATTAGGAAGACCTAGGCGCAGATGGGAGGACAATATTAAGATGGACCTAGCAGAGATTGGAATACAAAGTAGAAACTGGATGCAGTTAGCTAAGGATAGAAGTCAGTGGAGAGCTTTTGTGAACGCGGCATTGAACCTCCGAGTTCCATAGGCCATAGAGTTAATTAGTTAGTTTTTTGAGTTTGGCTACGCTATATGTACTTCTCCAGATATAAGGCGTACAAGAAAATCTTTTATTGAATGAAATATATTCGATTTTTTGATCAGGAACCACAAAATTCTTGAACGGCCCCTAAATCGAGGTTTCCTATTTTTTACGGAATAAAAACATCATACTCAGTGAAGTGAGAGGTTTGGTTTTGCTACACTATATGTAGTTCTCCAGATATAAAACACACAAGAATATTTTTGCCTGAAATATATTGGATCTTTTCATCGAAGAAAAGAAAGAGTTTGTAACCTATTAAGTATGCAACCCGGAGAACTATTTGTTCAGCGCCATAGGCTGAATTTTTAGGAAACTGTAAGCTTCGAATGTTCGTCTCGATGACTGTTAGATCATTCAAAATTAATAGATGAAAATAGGCACCTTTGCCTTATTCTTCTTCTGTAAAGCACTGAAAGTCAAAAATCACCTTGTGAATCTGCATTGTTATCGAATAGGATGTTCATTTTTGCATTTATGAAGTGGTGTAATTTATCAGAAAGTTGAGTTGATTTGGAGTTCAACGTCACTTTTAGCAGCGAGGCTATATGATATTAGATCTACTGATTAACGTGGAATCCGAAACACATGAGCTCCTGCCGGGAATAGAACATGTGTCTCCCACGCCAAAGGCGCGTGTCGGAAAGTTGTATTATGGTGTGATTTAAAATTGAAAATTACATTGTGGTGCTTATAATATCGAAAAAAGAGGTACTTTACCATAAGTATTGCGTGTGAGTTGTGAATTTTGTGCCAGGTTTTACAGCTTTGTCTACTTAAAGGCAGCATAGAGAATATTAAATTTGAAATTGTTAATAGCATTAAAGATTATAGTCCAAGAGATGGCACACTTTTATTTAACCCACGTGTACCATAAGCTTTGTTATGTACTTAAAATTACCCATAACCTACAGTCTTCAGAAAGGCTTTTCTTAACGTTGGTGAGTGGTGGGGGTCGGACTAATGACGTCATCAGCATGGCTGCCGCCGGAATTCATAACACAAGTTTTAACTTAGAATAACTTTACACTCAATTAAGATAGAAACTTCATCCGTGTATCAAATTGAAGGTCATAAAGGTATCTAAAATTTGATGTCATTTCCGTTTACTTACATTGCCGCCATCTTTAAATATGGCGCATGATTCGTTCAAAATTTAGTTTCATTCGCGTTATTATAAATATTTACTGGCAAATAACTATGAAACCATTATAGATATAAAAAAAACAATGTGAAACAAACGTGATAGAGCAGAATTTAAGCTTTCCAACGATATCCATTTTATTACTATATCTTAAAAATTGAATGAGTAATTTGGTTTTATGTATCACATGGTGTTGTATTCTTGACCTCTAAAATTATGCAAAGCAAAACGCGTAGACGACTTTTACTTATCCCAAGTTTATAAACTTCGTTAAGTGCTTAAGATTTCACATAATCTGTAGTCTTGGGAAAGGTTTCTCTCAAGTTGGTGAGTAGTGGAGATCCCAGTAATGACGTCATCACTATGGCTGCCGCGCCAAAGTGCAATATTTTACTTATAAAATATAATTCTACAACGAAGCGTCGTAGAGAATTGTTCTTTTTTCCTAAATGCTCGTAATGAAGTACCCTTTGTTTTGTGTAATAAAAACATATTTCGTAGCTCCAATAGTCTTCCTGACATTTAGCTTGTAAGTTACATTTTATTATTATTATTATTATTATTATTATTATTATTATTATTATTATTTTGTAAGACAGTGAATGTTTAAAACCCAACAACCTTTAAAACGTTAGAGAAACAAAATTTATGAAAACACAGAAAGTTTCCTAATATTGTGAAGAATTAAATATGGCTTTTGGATGGACAAAGCGATAGTAATTGCTGTTATAGCCTTTTTCTCGAAGTCAAGAATTTCTTAATCAATACACTGTTGTAGGGATGAGTTAAGGTGTGAGTTATGGATAATCTTAAGCACCTAACAGAGTTTATAGGAAACTTGGGGTAAATAAAATGTGTTCTCTCCCTTGGTCTATGAGTAAATATCGACCTCTTTAATTGAGTAATATGGATTTGTAATGTATTATAATCATAAACAAAGATTAAGTAACAAAGAAATGAAATATTTTTATGTGAATTTTGTTCATTATGTAATAGACATATTTGTGCCTAGGCTTTTGAATATATTTTTTTTTAAATATTGTAACTTAATATTAATATACTGATTAATAATAACACGAATGAAACTAAATTTTGAGCGAATCATGCACCATATAGATGGCGGCAATATAAATAAACGGAAATGATATCAAAGTTTAGACACATTTATTACCTTCAATTTGATACACACATGAAGTTCCTACCTTCATTGAGTGGAAAGTTATTCTCAGTTAAAACTTGTGTTATGAATTCCGGCGGCAGCCATGTTGATGACGTCATTACTCTGGCCCCCACCACTCACCAACGTTAAGAAAAACTTTTGGAAGATTTTAGGTTATGAGTAATCTTAATCATGTAACGAAGTTTATGGTAAACAGGGGTAAATAAAATGTGTTCTAGCTCTTGGTCTATTAAAGTGATAGTGTTTTAACATTTGATTACAATTTCTCGCTTCCAGTCAAATTTCGTATCTCGACTTTGATCTTTATATATTCATATTAACTGAACGAGGCTGATGCATGAAAGATAAGATACATATTGTTAAATATATTTTTTCTCTATTTTTTGTTTTCTATTTTAGTACAGTGTAATTAGATTTGAACTCGGACATTCAATAATAAAAAAAGCTGAAACCTCTAAAATGATCATGATACTCCACTCAGTAACTCAGAGAAAGTCCCAAAAAACCCGCGTCTGGTTTAGTCACTATGTCCACCATATTTGGTAGCCTAATTCCGACGTCAAAATTTTCATGGAAACCATAGCATTTATTTTAACTGACTATATAATACAGTTGTAAACACATCAGAGATATATTCTATACCTCATAGAAAATATTTAAAGATAGGATAGAAAAGATATTAACTAGTAGTTCTTATTGTGTGAAAATTGAAACGAGAGGGAAAAACAACAGAACTTCCACAAACTCTCTCAAAACAGAAGTAAAAAAAAAAAAAAAAAAAGACTTTGTTCCTTATCACAATATTGTAGGGAAAGGAAAGATAAAGTATGTGTAATACACAATAAACTGTTGTTTGGACTCATCGTAGATCATACAATATTCGTAGGTTACTGACTAATAATAGTTTATTGCTTCAGTCTCAGTTCAGTCAGTGCAAAAAGGGCACAAGTGCAAAATTTCAAGCTTGTCTACGAGAAAAATGAACAACGATCGAGAACTATTGTTTCACACAAAACAGTAGCATACATTCACTATCAAACCACGAGATATACCTTTTCGGTAGCAGCACACACCTACGAACTAAACGGTTTTTTTCCTTTTTCTCAAAAACATGGTTTGTAACATGTACCCTTTCTGCAATGAACGATTCAATTATCACCTAGTACATTCTAAGCACTTATTATGTTGGTGAATTCTTACTAGAGCTTACGTTTTATATTACATACTAAATTTGCACTCCGAAATCAATAGCTATACACTCATATATGTCTTAAATTAGAATATTTGAAAGCTATTAAGACGATTTCTCATAAGGCAGGGCGAAACAAGTAGGGCTGCGCGCGGATTTATTTGTAGAGCAGCCGCGAACTTGGGTACACGCATTACAGGAAAACAAGTGCGAAAAACACTGTTTCTTCACATTTCTTTACAGTTATTTGCTTACCACATTTTTTTACAATTTAAATTTAGATTTCATAAGCCATGACTTTTACTTACTTCTAATAGATTTTCCTGATTATCACCTTATTGTTTCACAAACGGTAAAACCGTCATATCTAGGGCTGCGTGTATTTATACCTGCAGCCATGTTTACAAAACAAATTCTCATTGCATTACTACAATTCTATATTGCAGTAACCTGCGCCAAGTAGATCCCTCCGCTTCCAAATACTTCCATGTTTAGAACCGCTTATATAAGAAAATAAGAAAACTCACCCTCCTTATACATTATCAAGCACTCAAACAAGCAAACTATCCATTTCTTCTCGATAAATTTTCAAAATTTTGCTAGAAACGGACGACCAACTCTGGAACTTGACCCACTTTTATTACATTTAAGAAAACTCCTTGCTGACTTATTTCAACACATTTGAATAGAATGTACACTTAACAACGTGTTCTGCGGTGTTCTAACCCACCTTTACCCGCTAGCGCTAGCTCGGCAATACTGTCTCAAATGTTATTAACCTAACCTAACCTAATTTAACGTATAAAACCATAAAATGAACGAATATGAATAGAATTTCGCAAAAGTAGATGAAAAAGCTGGTTCTCCAAAGCTAATAGAATATTCCTAAAAAGTAGGTAAAAATCTGGCCCTATAGATAACGAAGACACGAAACAACATGCCCTGGGGACTCTAACTCCTCTTCACTCGCTAACGCTCGGACAGCAATACTGTCTCAATTAGATGTTATTAACCAAACACGACCTAATATAATGTATAAAACCATAAAATAGTCAAATATAAATACAATATCGAAAACAAGTAGATGAAAGAGCTGTCACCCCAAAACTAGACAATAGGCTCTATAGTAACCGGGCTTCTGCGGGGCTCTTACGCTCTGCAATACTGTCTGGTCAAGGCTGTAGAACACAAGTCCCCCTTTCCATTTAGGTAAAATAAAGGATTTAGGATTTAAATCTCTGGGCTTTTGATATCTATAGCCATTTAGTCCGTCAAGTGTAAGGAATGACGTACCTCGGCGAGCATACTATCCGGGGAAGGAAGGACTGGGGAAGGAAGTAAGCGGCCTGCAACCTATAAGTAAGGTGCCACCCCTGCATTTGCCTGGTGTGAATGAAGAAAACCTCATTCAGGATGACTGGCCGGAAAAAGCTTTTTACGCTTTCTCGACCGAGTGCCCCCACTGTGGACAGCTCGCACCTGAAGGCAAGAGCTTTAGCGACTACGCTGTCTTTGTTACCACAGCTGTAGTAAATACAAAACAAGAAGCCTTGCTGGGCTCTAACCCGCCTTCACTCGCTCACGTTCGCTCTGAAATACTATGTGAACTAACCACTAAACTTTGATACAGAAAGGAGCCAGTGTTTAAGTAAACAAACATGGTTGTGAACTGTTCAGTCTGAAGTTCAGTGTTCTTAGTTTCGTTAATAATAAATTTCAACGATAAAGAAATGTCTAACAGGAAGAAAAGAAGACAGAAAAGACAACGAACGAAAAGGAACGGAAGCAAGGCAAATGAAATATATTTCATTAGTTTTATAAAGGGGAGTCTGTGTTCTAGAACATTCTCTACTGTCTTAATTATATGTTATTAACCTAACCTAACCTAATTTAACTTATAAAACCACGAAACGATCAAATGTGAATCGAATATCGCAAAAAAAAGTAGGTGAAAAAGATGCCCCCCAAAGCTAACAATAGCCCAATCGGCAATGCATATTAAGCATCACAATGTAATAGATTAATTAATCTATAGTAATATTAGCGAACCTTCATGGTAATATTCGTTGTATGGAAACATTTTTTCCAATTTAAACATTTTAACACCTCGTACCTGCACATTGCATGTATCGCATGTATGTATCTCTGAAACCAAAACAAACATTTACAAGCAGTATTGACAACATCTTGAATAATATTATCGCTAAACATACTGCAGGAAGAAGCTAGAAATATATTAACTTTAATAGAAATAATGATAGTTTAGTCGCTAGACAACATTTAAAAGGTTCTAAATTCCTATTGCAACAATAATAAATGAACCAATTGTTCTTGTGAAAATAGCTTTAAAAATTTCTAGGTTAATCGACAAAGTGCTACATGTGTTACACTGATAACAAGAGACGAATGACAACCGCTTCATGTTTCCAAGCATTTGTATAAATTTTTGATATACAAGTATATCAACTCAAAAATAGCCTCAATGAATAAGATATAACCCAATCATCCGTCATAACTAATGTAAACAAGGCAGTAGATCATTTTGACATGATATACATGGTCAAATTTTTACATTCATAGCGGACATGTTCGTAATGTCAACAACTCTTGTATACATTAAAGTATGTCCAAATTCGAAGACATGCATTACTGAGTCGTTTAGACCCGTTTCGGGCTCTGTGTTTAAGTTGGATGAAAAGTAGTGGCAACACTGTTCTCACATCAGAGAGCTGTGTCTCAGTACACAAGAGGTTCGTAACTGATAAGGGAATGTGAGACGATGAATTATGGTAACGACCATGTTCTATTCAGTCGAAAGCAGCACTGCCGTCAGATAGAGGATGAAAATGCAAGCGCCATAACAATATATTCCTGAAAGACGAACAACGTGCGTGGATCAAGATTGAAGTAGTACATGGAAGCAGTGCACACAAGTTTTCAGGGAGGTTATGACTACCTTTTCGCCAAAATGAAGAAATTACTTTGCAGGAAGCACTATGACACAAAAGAAACTATCACCCATGATATATGGCGGTAACTCTGAGCCATCGACAAAGATTGGCGTGCTGACAGCGTACGACTCGTACCACACATGTGTCAGAAGATGATACGAGATGAAAGACGATTACATTGAAGGAATGTAACAGATGTTCTTCTGTACATAGTCCAGGGGACTATTCCACCATTGGATTTTGCAACTTTTCACTTTGCGTTTTGCAATTTTGAGCAAGGTATATGTTCCACGAAAAAATATTTCTGTAAAGTGAAAAGTGCGACATGCAAAGCGGAAACTTGCAAAGACTTTGCATAAAATTCTGACTTTTGTTCTACCATCATCTTAAAAGTGCAAATAAGAGTTTGCAAAGTTGTGTCATATTTTGCAAAGAGAAGTTTGTTTTTGCCTGAATATGATAGACCAAGATACATTGTCGTTTGAAAATGTTCCGGATAAATTCATTAAACAATCAAGTGAGGATGAGAATCCTATGAAGGTGTATAAAAGCAGAATCAACTTTCTCTGTATGAGTTCCTTTCAGTATAAAGAATGTTTTCGTTTGACAAGTGAGCAAGTAGAATTCGTATTAGAGAACGATGGACCGGCTTTGGGAGGAACAACAAAAGTAGTAAGTCCATAACAGCATGACAAGGACAACAAGTACTTCTTCCTCTTCATTGGTTAGGAAATGGTGCTGAAACGCATGGATTAAGCAAATGCACGATGTGTCAAAAGTGACTGTAGAACAATACATGATATTGTGAACTTTATTATAAACATCATGTTTCCAGATACAGTAAAATGCCAAATGATAGATATAACATTGCACGAGTTTTTCTTTTTTTCTTTTTTAACGGAAAGGTGGTTTTCTATCAGTTTGTGAGTGCATAGATTGAACACATTAATATCGATGTTCCATCGCAAAATGAAGAGGTGTTTGTAGATAGACATGGGAAGCACTCAATTAACGTTTTGATGATATGCGGTTCTGATTATATGTTTTACAGTGCAAGTGCAAATTGGCCTGGAAGTGTATGTGATAATCGTGTTTTACCTAATTCTGCGGTAAGCCATCTATTTGAAAGAGGTTGGAGACCGTTCCCTGGTGCAGTGCACATGGATTGAAGGATTGGCTTATAACACCTTTGCATAGGAACCCTGGAGATGCATCTTAGCAACGTTTCGATAGAGCCCACACGAGTACACGGAGTATTATTGAAAACAATTATGACATTTTAAAAGAGTGGTTTCCGTGTTTAAATCATATTCGAATGAGTGTACAAGAGGCGGGGAAGGTCCTATTCCTATTGCGAATCCTTGCAAATTACTTACTAGAATACAGAGTCTAATGTCGTTCTTCAATATTCAACTGTCACTTTGCAAAGACTTTGCAGTTGCAGAACATCAAATTGCAATGTTCTTCAAAGACAATTATGGAACCTAAACACTGTTCAGTTTGCAAATTTTGCAACGTGAAAAGTGAAAAGTTGCAAAGTACAATGGTGGAATAGGTCTCAGGTACCTATTATATCAATGTTGTATTTCGTTTTTATCTAGTACTAGTACGAACATTTTGCATAGAATACATATTCTGTAGCAAGAGTTGACAACAGGAAAATGTCATAGCTTATGTACCAGCTAGTGGTGTTGAATACCAGCAAGATCTATCATTTTTAACCATTATTTTACATAAGTATTTATTTATGTTATCTATAAAATGAACTAATTTTTTTTCATGGTTTGTATTACTGATTTCTTTTTTCAATCTATTTAAATGTGCCTTACTCTGTGAAAACTAAAGTTTATTATACAATATGCAATTTCAATATTTGATAATAAATTTTAGCGAATTCACTTCGACAAAGCAGCGAATACTTAACTAGACTTGAAGAATTCGGGGAAATCACAACATTAAAATTCTATTTGATTTCAAACTATACAGAAGAATAAAGCCTTATACAAATCAATCGGCTAAAGAAAGGAATAGATATATGTTTGTTTATATTTTATGTAGTAAAGTGGTAAGTTAATATATTAAAAATTGTCCATAACTTAAAAAAAAATATAGTCACTCCACATCCAACTGACATTTCAAATTTATTTAATATTGTACATACATTGTCAAATTTTGAATTCAATTTTAAATCTAAGAAAATGTATGTAGTGCAGAGAAACTTCAAAGGTACAATTTAAGCATGAAATTTGCTGTGTTACAAATCTGACAACACTGCCTTGTCTGTATTCATCTCTCTCGTGTTAAGTTTGCTTTTCTCCGTTGCATTGAAAATTTCATGAATATCAACGTTTTACCTGAGAAGCAAAGCTTTTTGCTTTAATACGTGAACGAAGCGTCTTATCTCTAGAGATGGCTTAGCAAACGACTTCAACGAACAAAAAGGCAATTTTCTACTTGCTTTCTTTCTTTCTTTTGGTTGTCAAAAAGGAGGACGTTAACGTCCCTAATTTACAGAGTAATTTTGCTGGTTTCTTTTGTACCACTGTTCTGTCTATTCTACCTACATAAAGAGAAGTACAAAAGGCTCTACTGTGTGCACAAGAAGATATAGTGTCAAATCTTTTAAGAACTTCCAGGCTTTTTCTTTCAAAGGATTACTGTTTAGTCAAAAATAATAATAACTTTCATTTTTTACTAGAAAAGTAAAAAAAACTACAACGAAAGAAAAAACGAACTACTGAAACCCACAGACTTACGTAATATACGGATTACGTCAATTCGCAGTTACGTAATTAATCTTGATAATCACAACAGAATTGCATGCTGAATATTACGTTAATTTAATTATATACGTTTTCATTCTTTTATAGTTTATATTCGTGCCAATACTGCCACATGATTCTTCATTAATAAAATAATAATGGGTAATACAGTGGACCAATTATACGAAAACACACTTTAATTTTTCAATTAATAAATCAGAAAACGCCGAAACTCTGTAAGATAGAAATATCAACAACATATTGTTAGACCTATTTTGCAATACCGTCAAATTAACAGTTTTGCCAACCCAACATAACGTACTTATGTAGAGATCTCTCTTTTCTATATGGTTAGCACACGAGCCTCTAGGGCGTGTGACTTGGTTCCGATTTCGACAGGAGCTCATGTGGTTCGAATTCCATGTTAAGCTGTAGGCCCACATCTCATATTAGAGTCACTTCTGAGAAGGACGCTAACTCACATTCAATCAAATCCCGTCTGAACATGGTATTACGGCAGATTAATACATATTTCACACCTACATATTAAACGAAACATTACAATATCATATTTATTATTCAGTGTTACAAACTATAAATGATGCAGTTTCACAAACATTTTTTCACAAACTAATTTTGGAGAACACTACAACAGTATTAACGGAAGTGAGATGGACCGGACCATTAATATTCAGAATACCTTAGTGTCAAGTGGCATGACCTAATTTGAGATATTTATAATAAATAAAAACAATATTCAAGGATTGAAAATTTAACATTTTTAAAAAACAATACAAATAATCATTTTAATAAGTATCACATCCAACATACAGATGGTTTCAAAAGGTGCCATAATGCTCTTTATAGCAATTTGATATCTCGAACAGTTCAGAAGATACGATAAACACTAGCAAATTCTGCAACACTGGATAACATCTCGTAATTGAGGAAACTTGTAAAGGTAACTACCATAAAGTGCTGTTGTAATGGAATAGAAACAAAGATAGAAAAAATCATTTTAAAAAATCCACACAAATTCGTCATTTTAAGCAGTATAAAAATTTCTACAGATGTTTTTCATATATCTCCGGAACGGCTTAAGGTATAAATTTACTACAAACAACGTTATGATCTATACTTATTTTGGAGACCATATCCATGATTAGACCTGATTTTTGTCTAAGCAGTTTTCAGAAAAAAAGTACTTTGATAAAAGTGAAATTTTCAATTCCTGATAACTTTGATTCTATTCATTCGAAATATTACACATCACGGTAATATTCGACACTAAAGTACTTCGAACTTAAGTTATCTCATCCATCACATTACTTTGTAAGTGTTGTATAATGTTTGTAATACCAAATTTTTAATGTTTGTAATACTATGGCGTTCTTAGTTTGTAACACTAAATAGTAAAAATCGTACTGTAAATTTTCACATTACATGTAAGTTTTAAATACGTAATAATAAAGCCTGATATAGTGCCATTTGAAAAATATAAGTTTATGTTGAGTTGGAAATACTGTTTATCTGGTATTTTTCTATAGTATGTCAGACAACGTCTACCTGTCGATATTTGCATGGTAAGAAATTTCATTTTTGTTTGTTTATTAGTTAAAAAGTTGAAAAGATCGCCCCCCCCTCGTATTTATAATATTGTTTTTAGCAGTACACTTGAGCAATTTACATAGTCAACGTATTTGAAATTAAAGTTGAGTAAAAGTTTATGGAACGCATTACTTAAGTAAGTCGGGTGGTTATTATTCATGTCTGTACACACAATTCACTCAATTTCTGTAAAGTCTGTAAAGGAATCCCATGAATTCCAATCTGATGTTCAATGACAACCCAAAGGTGTTTAGTTGGGTTAAAATCGGTTGAGTTTGGGGACAATTTAAATTCATCACTGTGCCTCTCAATCTACTACAGCAGAACGTTGTCCTCCTGAAAGATACAATCCCCAGCTGGAAATAAGTCCGATGTGACTGGACGTATGTGATCAGCAATGATCTGCTGATAGATAGGAGCTGTCAAGTGGCCATCACATGCACTACCGGGTCCAAGGAAGACTATGTAAAGATTCCCCAAAACATAATGGATCCACCACTGACCTGTTGTCATTCTAGTGTGATCATCTCAAGCAGCTGTTACCTTGGAAGATGGTGAATTCTGATCCTAATCCAGCAGATAGGAGAATCCTGTTGCAAGTTTGAGAACCACAGGGTTTGTTTGTTTTACTGAGTTCTACTAAGTTTTTTAAAAAGTTGTTCAAATGTTCTGAATCATGGTCATTATTGCACAATGGCCGCCATCTTGAATAGTCCTTACGTATTTTCTAATTTTTCTCTGTAATTGTTTTAAATACATCTCGGTCAAGCTGTAATTATCGCAAAGTTATCAATTATACCTCTTAGCTGACGTTATTCACTTTTCAGTAGTGCACACAAGAAGGAAGTAAAGGAGAGAAATTTCGGAAATTTTCCTTAAAATTTTCCCTTTTCCGAATTTTTGCCGTTGTTAGATGGCAATGCTGGGTTCTATGCGACGAAGAAAAATTATGGACATTTTCTGTTATGTGGTAAATATATACTGAATGTTTTGTCTTGATTTATTCGCTAGCAGAAGAGTAATAAAATATTTTGTATTTTCTGATTTTGGTCATTCTAACAATCTTTGGATTTAATGGAAGTACTTTTGACACATAGAGAGACCTATAACTTAGACTGTAATTGCCGCTGTGTCGCAGAGATACAAATATCTCGTTTTATAATTTGTTTGACAAGATGTAATATATTGTGTGTTCTAATGTAACATATGTGTTATTATAACATGTGACAAGGAAGTATAATGAAAATTAATATAAAATACACAGGAAATATTTTCCTGGATATTTTCCTTTAATGATATGGAAACACTAAAAGATAGAAATGGAACTACATATCACTTTGATCTTAGAAATTCACTAAACATTAATACCCAATATTTAATTTACAAGTGAAGACAATAAATTTTTAAAAAAATCTTTAACATTTCATATTTTATAACTAAGAAATCTGCTCGAAATTTGATATTAAGTGATATTCTCAAACAACAATTTGTTACTCTTCTTGCATAAAAGTGCACAAATGTCTGAAAAACTTACACTTTCGTCCCACGTTTACACATATATTCTTCACTTTACATTTGCAGAATGGACAACACGGTATTTGTTTCACTCTGGAAGGACAAACATTAACTTTTGCATATCTCTTGCAATTAAAAAGGGAGACAAATTCAGGAGGTCTCAAATATTCAGTTGTTATTATAAGCTTAAATACCCTGTTCTTCTGTGTAACCATACTCTAATGGATTCAGTGGTTGAGTACCATCTAGTACAGTCATCCATATGTAGCACTGAAGATATGCACGCTGTATATGAAAGACTATCGTTGATGATGATGGACATACTTAAGAAAAGTTGATAGTTTTCGTTTTGTGGTATTGGTCAAATCGTACAGTATCACAGTTTGTTTTTGATGAACCAAATACTTTTGCGAAAGTATTTGCATCATTCCTTCATTTGTATTATTTTGTATCATTCCTTCATCCAAGGAAGCAACCCCAAAATTGGTTAACAGTGTTCCCGATGTCACTGCTGTTTTAAGTGTAAGTTTTGTCCCAAACTTATTTGTGGTATCACAACCAGTCAGACTATGAACAGCAGGAAGAACATATAAAAGAAGTCGCCCATGTTCTTCGTCATTTTGTGAAGTAGTATGTATCTCATAGATGGTCGTGTGTCTTTGACAATTCACAGTTCTTTCAGGCAACATCATTGATAACATTTTTTGAAATGGTACAGTGCGGAAATCATAACATGTGTATCTACTGAGGCAATCATAACTTTCAACAGAATTAGTTTCAACCATGTGTTGGCTGTACTTCATGATTCTATTATCAGCTTCGTCACATTCACAGTAAAATTAACAGATCCTTCCGTTAATTTCAGACATAGCTTTTTGTTGTTCTTGACTTCCTACCAAATACAAAGATTTTGAGCAATTTCCTTCATCGACAGTCCACTCAATGAAGAGTTGCTGCAAACGTGCTTTGTTCTGGCTTAAACCCCAAAAAGTACCCATGTTGACAGGGAGGGGTACATTTGGGTTACTAGCAATTACATCAATAAGACCAACATTTTTCCCGCCTCAGCTGTTCCCAGTTTTTGATACTTTTCTCTTGATACAAATCAAACACAATGTTAGTACGCAAACCTTCGGAGAGTTTTAAAAATATCTTCCACAAGTAGCCAAAGTAGTCTCCTCTCCAAACGTCTTACATAACTTATAAGCCGTTTGACGTAGACTTTTCACGCACACACCACAAAGTCAATCACCATTGCTACTCTCGTTTACTGTGTTGGTATACAGTACATCATTCTTATTTAAAAAGTGGTTTTCAAATTCTTTACTGAGTTGTGCTTTATCTGTTTTCTTTAAGAACCCATCATCTGTTAGATAATACGATGTAGATGTAAGCTCGTATTTTAGTAGTGTCTCAATATCGAAACTTCTCGAGGATGCTATTTATATGAATCGAATAGCATTATTTGTTTCTTGGAGCGCCGACTCAGTAGCAGATACATGTTTCTTTTGTCTTTGAAAATTGTTTATGTATGGGATCTAGAATACCTTTGAATTTCTTAATCAGCTTTCTTGAATGAAGTTTTTGTAGCTAACGTCTCCTTTTTCTTGAATACTGAGTAAGTACTCAGCTATTACTTGACCATTTTTGTTCAAGTTATAATGTTCGAAATTCCACAACTATCAACTTTCAAGGACGGATTTTCTTGCCCAAGCACAAGAGTTAGCATCTCTGAAATATTCTGCTGCTCTTGAATTGTTAAAGGCTATTAAAACTCATGATAAAGAGCTTATTCATCATCTTCATTACGGCCACAAAACTGTCTCAGAAATATGTAATGTTTTCCATCTCATGTTTGATAAGATTGTGTTTAGTCATGGCTTCTTTTGGTCTAGCTACTTCGATTAAACCTCCATATCCCTTGGGTAGCTAGCTTATTGTAGTATTGCTCTAATGCTTGATCCAATGTTCTTGTTCCAGTTTCAAGCAATCGTGGTAATATTGAGTACACAACCGTGCATAATTTGTTCTGTCAAATTAGAAGAAAAGCGACAAACACTCTCTTAAGCTGTACTCATGGAAGTCCCAGCTATTTTCTCTGTCCGCTCCAATTGTCTCGGAAAAGAGGAGCCAGTATAGATACAAATTGCTCCCAAACAGTAAACATTTCACTTCTTTGTGCTCCACTTCCTCTTAATTTCTCAAACTTCATTCTGATGGCATTCAGATTTTCAATTCAACTTTACTTTGTTCTTCATACACTGATAACTCTGATAACTGTATGCGTTTAACTGTTGAGGATAATTCGGAATACTTAGTTATATTAATCTGTTCCATGAACACTTTTCACTCCAATGTTTCCTTTACTTCACAAAACATCCCTATTGCTCTAACTACTCTGCTATGGTGATTTCCTTTTAAAGCGCTTAAAGCAGTGTGCGGACCCATGTTTTCAGTCTCAGCAAGAATTTCCAAAGATCCACTGCCCTTGAGGTATAAACCAATACATGCAAGCACGACTTTTTGAAGACGAAATCTTCCAAGACCAAGAAATATGTTGGAAACCTTTTCGGGTTGAAGGAGCTGGATTTCTTTAGCTATATGATATACGTCTTCGTCACACCACAGTGAATTCTCTTCAACCTTCAACTGCTGCAAGATACCTTGGAAATTACACATTGTTGTATAAATAGAGTCATACTGAGTTGGAGGATAGGGTAGAATTGGAGTGTATCTCGTAATGGTTCTGTGAGATGGATGTTCAGACAGTGCACTCACAAAAGCGTTTCTGGAGGAATATCTGCTTGAGGTGCGTTGGATCTTTTTAAGAAATCTTCAAAGAAATCATATGAGATCCAAATTTCTGCCTTGGTGTTTTGTTTCATCTGCTGTAATTGGGTCACTGCTAGGAGCGACAGTACTGAGGATATTGCACCTTGTTTTGGCTTTATGTAGTACAATAGTTTTGGGGCATCTACAGCTTCAGTGAGAGTTCGTGAAGTGACATCAATGTCAAACGTTCTCAGGTATCTCTCCGGACTATCTGGTTCTTCTAACGAGACATTAAGTTATTCATTCAGATGATGATCTTGAAACAAGACACGTACTGTGCCATGAGTTCCATCTATTCCAGAAAAAGTAGCTTCTTCTCTGTCGAAATTATCCATACCACCTCTAACAGGAATGTCAGGTTTTATTCATGTTGGTATGGGAATACGGTCTCCTTCAGCCCTAGTAATAGTTCTATTTACTAGCAGTTGATATTGACGTAGTACATCATCACAACTATGGCAAACACCATGACAGTGATGAGAGTTCTGGATCTACTTAAATGGTGTATTGCTTAAGCATAAGCGATGTGTAATGTATTTTTTAGCCACTGTGTGTTAAGAAATAACATATTTGAAATAAGGTATCACATCTACGTTGAATACTTGATGATGCCTTGTAATCAAAGGCAAGCATTTTGAGATATAAACCGTATTTAGTTTATCGTTTGTAAATTTTGAGTATTCGGTCAAAATGTTATATTCAATAGATTTAGAGTAACAACCAGCATTTTAAAAGAAAGAAAATTCTGTATCGCTTAGCTTTAAATCATTAATCTTTGCTTTGTTGACGACTTCGACGTTAACCTCGACTTTTGGTCATAGTCAAACCTCCAACAGTGCTGCCAACCCACGCACCAAGAAATTTCCTTTTGTATTTAGTGCGCTAAAGGAAAAACTGAAAATTTTAAGCATTTTTCCACAATTTGTGTTCCTTCCCATACGCACTAATGGCAAGCCACCTAAAAGTCTATATTATTAAAAGTAGATCGAGATATTATTTGTATCTCACGGCAGTTACAATCTGAGCTGGAACTCTTTCTATGTGACAAATATACTTCCATTAAATCCAAACATTGTTAGAGTGACCAAAATCATAAAATACAAAATATTTTATTACTCTTCTGCTAGTGAATCAATCAAGACAAAACTTTCAGTACATACGTATCTAAAACATAACAGAAAATGTCCGTAATGTTCTTTCTAGTATAAAAGCCAGCATTGTCATCTAACAACGGCAAAAAATCGGAAAGGAAAAATTTTAAGGAAAATTTCCGAAATTTCTCACCTTTACTTCCCTCTTGTGTGCACTACTGAAAAGTGAATAACGTCAGCTAAGAGCCTATGCTATTGCAAATCGAACTTGGTATAATTGATAACTTTGCGACAATTACAGCTTGAGCTAGATATATTTAAAACGATTAAAGAAAATTTTAGGAAATACGAAAGGACTATTCAAGATGGCGGCCATTGCGCAGTAATGACCATGATTCAGAACATGTGACCAACCTTTTTTAAAACACTAAAGACAGTCGAACTCGGTAAAACAAATAAACTTTCTGGCTCACAAATTTCCAACTGGACTCTTCTATCTGCTAGACTACCCTGCCATTTGATGTGGTGAACGCAATATCATGATTGGTCAGAGCATACGAAGTTATGCCATTGCTCCGCAGTTAAATAACAATTGGTCATTCTAGTCTTTATTAATTATGCCATTTGGTTAATATTGGTACATCTGTGAAATGTCAACTGCGTAAGTCCCTATCTAAAAGCGTACGGTAAACTGTGTCCACTGTTAAAATCTGCAGTTAATTGTGCCAGAGTTTCCGCCTTATCCTGTTATACCAACCACGATTGTATCCGACATCCGACATCTACGATGACCGCCTCATGTTTTGAAGTTTGGTGCTAGTTTCATCGTGTTTTTTTCAACTTTGGAAGACACTTGCCACGGAAGTTCGCAAACGCACGATGAATCGCGCTGTTTCCTGTGATGCACATTCTCAGTCGTCAGGCCACCGTAATCTAGTTCCTATCAAACTTCAATATATCTCCAGCCTTCCCCATTATACGAGAAAGCATCACACTGACTGATCGATTGAGATTCCTGCCAAGTCTGGCAAGAGGTTATGCTGTGTCTCGTGCCTCTTACGTCAACCTAATGGTGTCGTTTAAAACGTTGCGTAGTGTTCGAGGAAACGGAGAAAAACTAATTTCTTGTTAAACTTAAAAATCAATGCTGCACGAGAACTGATAATGAGGTGAAACTGATAGTAAAGTATATCCTTATCAAGCTATTTAGTATCAGGCACTATCAAAACGACAGTACATAATGTGGTTAATAAAATTATCCTAAATTATCATTAACTCGACATTTTATCTATTTAATCCAAACATATATAACAATCCATCAAACAGTTACATCGATTCTTTCCAGATGGCATTTAAAGTCGATAAATGTTGACATTTGCAACAATTATTAGCGTAAAAATTAGTGTTATTATTTGATGGATTGGAGGAGCAATGTTAATGTTTCCAAGTTAATCAGCGACGTTGCCACATGGTGAAATTTTGATTCCCCATGGCGGTTGAAAGAGGCCCCGGAAGGTATATCATTATATAGCATTTTCGCCTTATTTTGATCTGAATAATAGGATCTGTCGTCCGTGGTCACCATTTTTTAAAACATTCGATACATACTGTATATCAATAGATAAGTTTCATAGAGTATAATCGAATAACACGCCTCAAAGTAAATTCTCATGTACAGTGTTCGATATAATCGAAAAAATGAACATGTTTGGAGCTAAAAATTAGGTATTTCGTTGCTAACAATAATTCACAGTTCTTCTGCTGGGAGAAATTATTATTTATTTATGTAGTATTGTACACGTATGTAACAAAATACACTGTTTAGTTCAATTTCAGTTTAGTATCCCCTGCAGTTCAACGGTTAACCAGCGGATTGCATCTATTGTTCACAGTCCTTTTCTAAGAATAAAGTACATATTCCTTTTAACCGCATACTACTCGTAAATTATACATAAAAGTTAGATATTTCAAAATAAATCAATTACAAATACAAAGAACGAAGAAAGTAATTAATGTAATCAGTAACTCAGTTACTTGCAATAAGTTACTTCAGAGCCGTGCTTGCTGGTCCAGTGGCTAGCGTGTTCACCCGTTGTGCACATGGTAGCAGGTTCGATTCCCTGTCGGAAAGCTCTAAAATTTGAACATAATATGGTGGTATGAATTTCATCTTAAACTGCAAGTTTACGTGTCATATAGTTTCGATGTTGAAAATAAACGCTATACTTCAACAGACAAAAGTTATTTTCAATCACAGTAGTTAATTTAACTGTAAAAGTTGAGATATTTTTTTCCATATAGAGGGATACACGGGGGCATGTCTCTTGGGAGAACAATTGCGGTGGTGCAAAACTGAAAGTATTTTTTTTAATTATAGATATTTACAATTATACAAAAACAAATAAAAAGTACTATAAAAGGAGTTAGATGCAAAATGTATAAAGATAATATGTATTGATAAAGACCTGCAGGACCAAAAAGAGGAGGAAGCTCAATGTAGAGAAATTTTGCACGTAATAGTTTATGATATTTTACATTTAGCAAAACACGATAGTCCGTTACGAGGTTCTGATGAATGGTTAAACTTTGGTGACCCTAGATGTGGCAAGGTCCTAAACACAATATAACTGATATCTCATTATCATTCCCTACTTGGAGAGTCACAAGAACATTGGATTGGCTCTTTCGGAAGGCATTTTAGAGAAAAACTAAAAATGTGATGGATCAGATATTAAGCATTTCAGAGAGCAGTGTTATAATAACGGGTCAAACACGGCCGGCGTGTAAAAAGAGCTCAATCTCGAATCCAACAAGCAAATAGTTTGTTATATTTTGGTCAATATGCAGCACATTCGCTAAACTAAGTTAGTGCTCAAACAGAAACAAATTTTCTTTTGAAAAATGTCAAAATGTTTGAATTCATTATCCCCTCCTCTTTCTAGGATAAAATATTAAGCGGTATTGGCATCGTCAACAAGTTATAGAACATCACTGTCAATTGATCAGCAAAACATATTAACTATCTGATCTCAGAGTTTGAATCAAAAAGGTCAAACAGTTCCACTGATGCAATGAGAGAAGCGAAAAAAATAGCGGAAAACTAACCTAGATTCTCAGTTTAAAAAAAATTTGAAGGAGGAATTAAAAGTGGATGTTTGATGAAGAGGAGAAGAACACAGATGAAAGCTATGAATTATTAGAAAAAGAAAGGATTCAAATTATTACCCTTGAACCTTTACATTCAAATAGTAAATCGGGTTGTGAATGAACTGAGGCAAAAGCTTCGAGCTATTTAAAACATGGTTTCCACTGATATGCTCAATGGAGATCTGTTTGAAACAATGAATAGAGCAGAACTGAAGAACCAGGCATTTGAGTTAGGTATATACTGTATAAAGACGACTTAAGACAGAGACGACCTAGCAAAAAAGGTGGAGAGCTATAAGCATCATGCCTTGGATTTAAGCCCTAATATGAAAACGGCTACACCATTAGGTGTTTTGACGTTAATGTAGTAAGATCTACAAGAAAGGACTTGAAGATGCGTATGCCAATATAAAGACAGTGTTGAGAATTTTCGTGGTAATACCAGTTTCAGTCGTCTCAAATGAAAGGAGTTTTAGAAAACAAAAATAATTTTAAAAAGTTACCTCAGAAATTTACACTACAACAACAATTAACTAACCTGAGCATCATATAAATAGAATACAAGTAAGCTTCAAAGATATCTTTTGAGGATGCGTTCGCATTCCCCCCCACCAACAAAAATATCCGTAAAGTTCGCTTTCAGCTCAAACTTTTTGCGTTTTTCTTATGTTTTGTCAATAAATTAAGAGATTCTGTAAAATATTTAACAGTCAAAGTAATAACTTAAGTAAAATCTGTTGTTCCTAATATTAGTATTATTTATGATAGTTAAATATCAAATTCTAAAACAACGGCTTGTTGATTTATTCCACGCATATACAGATACTGATATTTGAAAAATCCGTTTTATTTCATTTACAGTGATTATGATAATGAGTGAAAGAAATCAAACATACTACTATCAGATTGTTTGTAAACGAAGTATTTTAGAATTAATTTTTTAGTTTATCTTGTACAAAAATTAAACTACCGTAAATTAGTATATCAAGCATTTACAAACTAGAATAAAGTTGAAGAAACAATGGAAATAAAACGTGGTGACGAATTTCAGGTGTTATCGGAGAGGGATTTCGTTTGGTTGGTCGATGGGAGAGAGGATGCAACACCAAGTTCTTGCCCTGGGTATAAACAAGCATAGTTACGTCTCTACATAAACATTTAAGAAGAAAAGGAAAGAGGTACAGGATTCTGTCATATCATTATTATATTCTAAAAACCTGTAAAAATTTATCAGGAAGAAGAGATTTTTTTAAACTATGGATCATTCAGCAAACCTCTTTCTCTCACACGTTGTGAGCATCCCGCTTTAAAATTTTAGAATATCATTGACACAGTTATATCAAATGTAGATATAACAAAAAAAAAGTTACGTCCAAGGTTGCGTAAAAACAGTTTCAAAATTATTATTTTGTCAATACAATTTTATTTTAAGCAATATTGATGCTTTGCAATAAAAATATAAATATTGCATCACGAAGTCACATAACCATTCCTATCACTGTTTGAAAGACAAGCCGATTGGATGTCACTGCCATTGATATGTTTTCATATTTTAATTTCATCAATTCATACGTCATCTGAGTAACGTTAGAGTTGATTTAAAACCGATAAACGTATTGTCTGTTTTTTCTATTTACAGGAAATTTTCAAACTTAAATGAACTTGAAAAACAAATTAAATTCATTCACTCGTTTCATGAAAATCCAAATTTCATTTTAGACATGAACTATCAATTTCTTCCATATTATAATACCCAACTCAAGCAGTATAAATGGCTTTCTAATGCCGGAAATCAATATGAACTTGTATGAATCGCCAGAGAATATTCAATAAAGGTTGACATAGTAACGTAATTGAGTTTGGAACATTGTTCGTAGAAATTGAATACCTGGATAGTGTATCATTCTCTTTTTTTTTTTTTTTTTTTTTTTTTTTTTTGGTTGCGAAACCTAATATTTTATAGTCTTCATACAATTTTCAGTGGGACAGACTTTGAGGTACATGACAATATGAAATAATAAGACAATATTTTATTTAAGCTTAGTTTTCCGGTAATTCGCGTTAGCGGAAACTCAGTTTGAAAAAAATAAACGATAGTTGCTAAATACATTGAAACAAATCAATAATGCTCAGCATTGTGCAATGACGTATGACAATTTACTTGTGTACTGTATAGGGTGGCAATAAAATCTGGTGACGGTGATGTTTTCTATAATTCCATTGGTCGAATGGCATGTTACTCAGACGCTGAATTTGAATTGGTCACCTGAACTCAACCTTGTGGTCTTCGAAACGGCGAAATTTGAAAGTCACCATTAATATTAAAGTAAGCTAAACAATTTACTGGCATGAAGTTCAGAAGGGCTTAAAACGACACAATGATGATTTAATAGAGTTTTAATGAAGCTTTTTGTGTGGTATTCTCTTACCTTCCGAAATAAGCCTATTGTTGGAGGCGCGATCTACAAAAGAATAAGGGAGTAAAGGAGGGTAAAATCTACCAGATGTTGCAAGTTTTCACATATTCATACTAAGCAATTGAGGTATAGTAAGGGCGAGCTCAACATCAAATCATTTTCTCTAATTCTGAATGTGATAGAAGAAAATATTTTAAATTTAATACTTCTATAAGATTTCCCAGCGGAGATTTTCGAATTTTCTTCCTAACTCCAAAAATAAGAGTAGTTTATGGAAGGGTGAAAATAAAATAAATGCTATTTTCTTGAAAACGACTCTAACGATTTTGTTTATATTTCGTTACCAAACTTATAACGTGAAAAATTAAAAAAAAGTAGTTTTTTCTAATGTGTCAGTATGGTTTTAAATGGCAGGTATGTAGTTTAATCTTTTGTGGTAATATACTTTTAATTAACGTTTAACCTGGGAAGAGTTGATAGTAGTTCTGTCACGGACGTCGAGAAGTACTTTAATGCCAAGTTAGTATGAATTATTGTGAGTGTATGTTCGTATTTCTTGTAAATGGGACTAGTTTTCTGTTTTGGTGTTAGTTATGATCTGTTTTGGGACTACATGTGCTCTTGAGGTAAAAATTCGTACAGACTTAAACATCTTCGCATTTTGATGAGAAATAACAAAATCTCGAAAAATATTCAGTATGACTGGCACTTGGAATTGAACCAGAACCTTTATGGCTGGAGAGCGAGGACACAAAAAGGAGTGATATAATTATTGGACTGTTCAGACTTAATATCTGAGCATTAATGGAGGAATAGGTTTTTAATTTGATTCGGATTTGATTAGAATTAGATTAGGATTTAATTAGTGAAAAATAAAAATAAAAACTGTTTAATGTACAAATATTTAATTTAGATTTTAGATTTCTAGTTGAAAGGTACCATGTTCGATTGGAGTAAGTTTATAATCCTTTTCAGCAGCGAGGCTACACAAGACGCGTACCAACAGCTTAACGTGGGATCCGGTCCACATGAGCTTCCGCCGGGAATTGAACTCTGGTGACGCGTACGCCAAACATATAGCCACGGAGGAGCTCTTACCATGTTTGAATTCTGATTAGGAGGTATGGGATTTCAAAATTACTTTTTTCCCGTGTAATGGAAGTAAATAATGCATTCTAATTAGGACATAAAGCCGCAAAGCAGTGGTAGAAAGCATTGATTTAGGCGAGGTCATGTGTTGTATAAAAACATTGAAATAAGTTTGGAATTATATTTGTTGGTGGTATACCAACAAACCTCAGAAAAAATATAAAGATTCGCGAGGAAAAACTCAAGAATAGTCTTTCTCTTCTGAAAATAATAATACCAGACAGAGGGAGAAGGTAGTAAAAAAGAAAAAAACTGGGGCTTGATAACTTTCATCTGTACGACTTTTACGCGCATGCACTTCATCAAAAGTTAAAGAAAGCCAAATTTTCCACATTGCAAAGTTTCAGCGCATAAAATTTGGACGATTCTCACAGTAAAATTCACTACGTAAAGTTACAATGGGTCTCATACACTAATGTATTAACAGATACTAACAAGACTGTTGTATGATATTTTATGCTTACGTGGGAAATATGCATCAGTGTATGGGTCTCATAACGTATTGACAGATACTAACAGGACTAGTGTACAAACTTTTATGGCCACGTCGTAAGAATAAGGTAGTGCATCATTCTCTTTATCAAGGCCACTAGCGTGATCCTGTCATGTTTAGGTAAGGTAGCGTTGTGAGCAAGGTGTACACCTGCCAACTGGATGACCCAGGTTGATTTCCCATCGGGACAGAATATAATTTCTTAATCTGCACTCATTCCAAAGCAGCTCAAGAACCTGCCAAACCCTTATGAACTGGGTATGTGAGGAAACCTATGTAAGAAAGGTGCCGGGGTGGTGGTGAATATATTACAACCGAAGGTTAGTAATTGTGGAGCGTTTGCTCTACCTTGAGTCTTACATAGTCCCTGTTCCGAATAGTAAGGAGGGGAAGCACCCTATACCTTAATTACAAAACATTTCAACCTTATTTTTGGAGAAAAGAAAACCATTTAGATTCATTTAAAATAAACGTCATTGCACCTTCACATCTTACCCTTATCATAGTTCAATAATTAAGATAAAATCGACTGAATTATTGACAAAATGATCTGAGAACTTTAATGGGAATACTAAAGAAGATTGAATTCTACTTTTAAGACCTCATTTATGACTCATCAAAAAGTTTTATACCAATCAGCAAGTAAAAGATTTAAAGAGCAGACGAAGCGTAAGGAAAAGCAGTAGTGAGGCGAGTTCGACGGGAGACATCATTTTACACTTACATTATTTGCTATATTCTTAAAAGAAATACTGGAGGAAGTTCTGCAGGGGGAAAGCAGGGTTGATAAGAGATAAAAGGAGTAAGTGTTCGTTGAACATGTGACTTCGGATGTGGAATATGAGATGAAAGTAAATATATGATTTTTAAGAAAATTAAAGGAATGTATAAAAATTGTACACAATGAAGAAAAGGTGTTAAAAAGGAAAAAACAATGATCATTCCATGAAGCAGTATGTGTGAAATATAATACTGGAAAGGGTAGAAGAAGAGACAGATTTTCTTCACTTAGCTAGTAAGAGAAAGGGAAAGAAAAACAAGAAGCATTAAAATGTCAGATGTTGTATTTAGAAAGAAAAAAATATAATTTATGAGGTTATGAATGAAAGGTTACGAAAAACACCCACGAAATGTTTCACGTTGAGCATTGAACTCTATACCTAAGGACAGAAAGACGTACATTAGACAAAAGCAATGAAAAATCGACAATGACAATTAGAAGCAATGCGGCTGTGGAGAAGAATAAACAGAAAAACCTGATTCAAACTGAGAGGTAACAAATAATTTTATAATTAAAATACATGAGGAAGAGCTGGAAATAATAGAGGGGGAATGAATAAAATTGAAAGTTATTTAACAGAGTAGAGAAATTGGTTTGAACGTTGGTTGAGAAGAAATTCTATTCAAGGGATGTGGCAATATAGATGGTGGAAGGAAGCAAAACTTACAACTTATAAAGTATGTTATAACTGATAATTACTTCAAGAAATGTTGCTGATGATAAGAATAATGATGATGGGACAACGCCTTCACACAAACACATGAGACACAGGGGTGAGTTACGGATCTTGAAGGAGGATGTTAGGACATAGGGTTATTTAATGCAACGACACGAAATGATTTAATGTTAAGACTTGTAAGAATAAAGCAAACAAACAATCCTATGATTTAAATCAATTCTGTTTATGACCATCCAGTGGATCACGCAAATTTTCAATTTCATCTGATATATGACAACCGCTGAAGAATGTTTGCTGCCATCTTACGAATGTGTAATTTCTAGCATTCCCTAAATGTAGAGTCTTCTTTCAATTGAAGAAATTGGGAAACGCATTGCCACCGTTAATGTAACCGTTATGAAATGAAGATCTTAACGGATCTACACCATTAACGAACTAGATCAAATAAATTGTCGTGTTTGATAAATCATAAATCAACAATTATCCTGTGTAGTAGCGGATGCCTGTAAATCAAAATTATTCCTAAAAAAATATTAACGGGTTGACTTCATTAAAGAATTGGGCCGAGATAATCGCTATAGCATGTCTATTACAAGAAAAACAAACATAATTCATAAAGTCGCTTTCGCTCAAGAATTATGGTGTGGAGCAACGAACGGACGGACGGACTTACTAACATTGCAATATGATAGACCCGTTTTACTTGCGTGATCTAATTAATAACTTAACTCTTGTTTATTTGTTCTTGTTTAAAGGTAACAATGAGAAACTGAGATATTGTGATGTTTAGTGAGTTTCATGTCAACTTTTAATCCTTGAGCCCATGTGTGCTTCGTTTGTTGACAATATTACATAAGAAAGAAAAAGGAAATAAAAGGAAATCTTTCAATTTAACGTCCCACGTTTATACCCTTTAGACTAAGAGAGACGAATGATTAAGTCAGATCTATGACGATTGGTGGAAGAATTGGTAGAATGGGGATGTGGAAGGAAAGGGGATACCTAAGAAAACTCATGGACACGATGATGTTCACCACAAAACTACTTAACCGATGATCGAACCAAGGACCCAAACATCAGTGGTAAACGCACTACCACTGTGCCACTCTGGTCCCCATAATAGAAAAGAGAACAACCGTACTTTTTTCTTTTCACAACAGTTTAAATGCTTGCGTCTGAAATAAAAATATCTAGGAAAAATTTACATTTCTTGGTGTTAATTCCATCTACTCAGAAGAAATACAGTAGTTTGCAAAAGTGATGCAGGTGACCAGGATTTATATATGCAAGACTGTATTTATGACATGTAATAAGGTGTCAGAAAAGTAGTTCTCTGCTCTGTTAGTATCTTTCTGTACTGGTAGGAAACATCAAAAAGAGACAGAAAGATAGAATATTGTAACCACAAACATTCAAAGTACAACAGTTCCAGTAGTTTCCAATAATTGTACGTCAAGCTTTCTCCGGCACTTTATTCACACATCGATAGAGCGTGAAAGACATCCCTTGACCCATGAGACAGGCGGAGCGCATGAGGGAGCGTAAAAAAAAGACGTGAATCAATTGATTCAAACGTTTTTCCTGACGCATTCCTTTTGTCGACACACCATCACCCAGTTATTGCTTAACCACATATGCCATTTCTTCTAAGTTGATTGATACGTTGCAGCAGGATTGCCTGCAAGACGAGAAATTTCTCTTCTAGTTTCGATTCTTGCCTCGAAAATGAGACGAATCGAGACGAGCAGTACACTTTTAAATTCGAAACGAGTTGAAAAATTTAAGGAGTCTTGTGGACAATCCTAATTTACCCAAGTCTTAGATCTTTAACACTGTTTTATATGGTTCAAAACATGTGAATTATAAATAGATAAAGTGATTCTACGAACACATTTGCATTTATCAAAAGCAGGGTAAGGAATTTTGTCCATATGCCATTTCACTTGATCATATTTCCCTCAAAACTTATTCATGTAAGTATCAGTCAATTATTTCTGAAGAGAGAACTTTGACCTCGCTTTCGAAGGCTAATTTTCTCCTATATTGATTCCAACAATAGTTTAGTTTTCTACAAAAATAGGTATAATCTTTCCCAAAGATCACAAAGTGACATCTGCACTATGTTATTTTGTGGAAATGGTAAGCTGACAAGTGACAATTTCTCTTTCAGGAATTTGAAGAATAAAAATAAAGAAAAAGACAGAGGTTGAGAGATGGGAAAAGAAGGTACCGGCTGTTCATGAGTAACCAACAACTTGTAGCGAGACAGAGAACTAAACCTGTCGTTTGACTAAGGCGGGAAGGAAAAATTATACTGTCGCAGGGAGTCCAGGTCTTACTGTTGCCATGTTTTCATAATTAAAGGTGGCAGCTTGCTTACTCTGTGTTTTTTCCTGTTTTTTTAAAATCCAAGATAGGTAGGGCATTAGATATGTATCTCCTCCAGGTTTGTTCAAATTATGACATTTGTAACTTTAATAATAAAGAAGAAAGCAGTGAAAAACTTTGCTATGCTTTTTAAATGGGCTAACTTTCAAGGTTGCTACGGGTACCAGATCACCTTAAAGATTCGCAAATTATTACATATTATATCTCAATACTTATTATGGTTTAAATGTTGTTACATCACATTCTTCCTTGGACCTCTTGTTCCGGAGAGGGATTCTGATAACTTCTAAATGAAATTAAATAAAGGTATAAATTTTGTACTTAAATTTACTAAACAAGACGAGAAAAAATTAGACGAGACAAGAAAGAAATTTTCAAGACGAGGTGAGAGAGAATTTTTAGAGTTAGCCCAGTAATTTTAGGTTTGAAACTTGCAAAAAAATAGTCTAAATCTTAAAATTGGCAGATTTGTTCTACTCGACGTCCTGAACAACATATCAAAAGTACCCTAATTTCTTGTGGTCGCTTCCTGAAATCCCAGGCGGTTAAAGTCTGGAGTGTTGGAAAAGCATAAATTATCACTGGAATGGCTGTTACTTACAAATGGTTAAACCCACAAAGCTAAAATAGGTCTCAAGTGAAAGATAAATAATAGGGCTTCAGTTCAAGCTATATATTGTTTTAATTGAACACCATCCAGGGTCGCACGAAACGATTGAACCCCTCAAAAGTTGAAATGAAACGAACTCACTTTTTCTTTGCTTGGTTATGGACGTTTTGCTATCGCAGATATCGTAAAACTACCCTGATTTAAAAAGTTTCATCAAACTTTCATTTCTCTATCGTTATCTTTGTAGAGCATGTATGACTAATAGTTACGGAGTTACGTATGTTCAAGTGACGCGCGCTGCACTATAGCCCGCCATTCACGCTGCCGTTATGTGAGCACCTATAGGTTAGATACTTTACTTAATAAAAATATTACAAATAATTGTATGAAGCTGAAAATTGGTATATTTGCTCTATTTGATGTCCTGAACAACATATCAAAAGTTCCCTACTCTTCCGTGATCGCTTCATAAAATTCCAGATGACTGAAGTGCTGGAACGCTGGAGAAACGCAAGGTATCGTTGGAATCGCTCTTAAATCCAAATAGGCCTACGAAGATGAGATAGGACTCAAATGAAAGATAAAAGAATCGGATTTATTGTAAGGTATTCATTTTAGATCATTTGTTGCACAAAGAAATAAAACTTATAAAGCAACTAAAATAATACTTTTGTTTTTTCTTTTTTTTTTTTTTTTTTTTTTTTTTTTTACCCTGGAAGCCTTAGCATCGCAGGTATTGCAAAAACTCGATATAAATCCAATGACATATATGCCTGCATTTTATATGTAGGATCAGTAGTTGAGTGTATATAAACATTTAAACAGAGGTGGATCTAGATGGTAAAAGCTGGGGGGGGGGCGCAACCAGAAACCAGAGTTGATAGGTATATCATGAGTTTACTATAAACTTTTGAAATATATAAATAATAGCTTCAATCATTTTTGTTACTCAAAAAACTGGGGGCTCAGACTTCCCGGCCCCAGGCTAGATCCGTCACTCGATTTAAATAAAACATGTCGTGCTTTAACGTAATTCGCGTGAACACTGAGCTCCCGATTTTATTTAACGGTAGGTTGCATCATCTTCTCCGCCATTTTCTCGTTTCTGCGTTTTATAGATAAAGGGTATATTTACAATCATCATTAGGTAGTTGCATTGTTTCTTAATTATTGGGTTGCTTTAACGTAATACAACGGGTGCTTAGGAAGCACGGTTGCAGTGATATACAAAGTAAAAATTAACTTTTTAAAGATTATTTACTTACCTTGTTTCATTAGAGGTGAAGTTCGACCTCGTCTGATTCATCTTCATAGTCAACCACTTTACTTGGACATAACTCATAATATCGTCCACACATTTTGAAGTATGGGAGTCCAGTCGTTCTGCATTTGTAGTTCCTTCTTTTGGTGCAGCCTCCCTTGCAGTTGCAGGATATGATGTGTAGTAGCTCCTCGGGCACAAGCGGTAGTATGCTGGGCTGAAGAATATATTTGCAATTTAAAAGTCTCCATCCCCATTGTGAAGCGTCCAGACCATTTCCTAGCCACTGTTGTTTTGGTGGTGCACTCGGAGGAAATGTTAACATGCTGCAGCTGAAGTTGGAGGCAGAGTTTCTAAATTGATTCAGGCAGTTATTACGGTCTTAGCCACAGGTGTGTTGCACTTGTAAACCCTCAGTTGATCTAATGATTTAAAATCATGGCCGTTATAAAGTTTAATGAGGAACTTCTCTCCCACTTCTGATACGCTATCACAATCTGCGTCAGCCGTATTAAATATATCCGTTTCCAGTAGTTGTGGATTGTTTTCGAGTAGACTCCAAGCCATTTTCCCCTTTCATGTAAATAGCAGAAGTAGTATCTCTTCCACTCATGGCATGCACAAAATTATATTTTTTGACATAACACCAATCTTGTTTTGGATATCTGAAATATTGTGTAACCGGGCAGCATGTGACCCAACCTAGGAATGAGGAGATTGGTGGTTGCTCCATTAGGGATCATAACCACAAGCATTACCAGAATGTCACAATCTGAGGCTCCTACACCCACTTTGCGATCACATTCTACTTTTTCTGAAGCAGTAACAAACTAGTAAGACATCAGCATCTCCCTTGGCTTCCTCCACGTGGGTTCCTTCCTTCTCAAGACGAATTTTCAATTGTTTCATTAGTTGTATTTTGTTTGAGCTGTTTGACACAAAAAAAAATCCCCTTGACTACATGTAACAATTTTTGCACCTTCAACTAAAATATTTGAACACCTATGTTTCCTTGCCCTTCGGATTTGTTCTTGTCTTTTGTGGTAGCAACACGATAACCATAGAAAACTACAGTGGATAATTTTGTATAGTGAGTTTTCACATAGCAAATATAGGATTCAAAAACTTGTTCGCACATAGCTGAACTTGGCTAAACAACTTTTCGAAGCAGCATATCTACGTCCACTATAATTTCATATTCGTGGGACAACATTTCCTTGATATCATCATCACTATGAGTGCTCGACTGGAAGAGATCACAGATTCAAGACTTGTTTGGTTTTCTTAATTCCGTGTTTCGGAATAGCGCCGGTTTATAAGGGACCAACTTTTTTTTTTTTATCACACATGCTATCCGCATAAACATTTTATTCGTATCTACAGGACCG
Organism: Thermobia domestica; assembly: GCF_964235325.1. Lineage (NCBI taxonomy): Eukaryota > Metazoa > Arthropoda > Insecta > Zygentoma > Lepismatidae > Thermobia > Thermobia domestica. The sequence continues at coordinate 100,651,117 of NC_137463.1, read as the reverse complement.
GGACATTTTCATGCACCTTAATACATATACCTTGTACGAAATAGGCTTCACTCGGTCAGATCTCTCCAATTTTAAATTTCCAAAATCCTTCCCAACCTTTATCCCTGCAAAGGCTTTCCCCAAAGTTTCATCGGAATCTCAGTTAACTAAAGCATCAGAAATAACTCCAGTCATGATAGAGATTAAATTGTGAATGTCCACGTCAAATAGATTGTTGTCATTGAGCCATAGAACAAACTTCTCAAGATTCTTGTAGTCGCATTGTTGCCGGGATTCTCGGAGATCGACATGTTGTTCGGATAACGATGAGGAGATGCCGCTGAAGGTTTCGAAGGCTTCACACATTAGCAAAGTTCCAGGTACTGAAAGCACTCACTGAGCCATGGTACTGTCCGTTATACCTCGGTATCTCGTAGGCCCTAAGTCTTCCAGAGGTTTTAATTGCTCGCATTATTTGCTGTTCCACAACCATATCATTCCATACTCCACTCCATAATTTGTCACTTCTTATCGTGAAATAACCTTGAACGGCGAACTTCTCATATTCTTAGGCAGGGATTTCGGACTCCAAATTTTGCATCTCCTGAATGTACAAATGCGCAAATTTAGCATAATTTAGGTGACCTGCAGCATTTAGATGAAACAACATACTTTTTACGCTGTTAAGATGCAGTTCCTAATCTCAAGTTCTTTCAGCTCTAATAAACAGACAAATCAAATTCACCTACCTAACATACTGTATTCAAAGTACTGAAGTGCCACTGTTAGATGATAGGTCGTTACATGCGTTCTCCACGATAGATAAAAGTGTTGTGAGAGCGTTGGATTTACAGACGTCATCATAAGAAATGTTATTTTTCATGAGTTCTGCGTGCATAGTTTGTACCTCTACATATCGACTGGGCAAACGACGGAAGCATTATCACGTGAGGCTGGGCAAAGATCAGTGCAGGTGCAGTGCGTCCTACTGGTGGTCTTATGTAAAAAAAATATTGATGCCATTAGAAAGGTAAAAGTAGCTTCAAAAGATATATATCGAGTTTTTTCAACACCTGCAATGCTAAGGCTTCCAGAGTAAAAAAAAAAAAAAAAAAAGAAAAAGAAACAATAGAAAAAGAAATAAAGAAAAGGAAAACAAAAGGGTTATTTTAGTTACTCTATAAGTTTTATTTCTTTGTGCAACAGTAAATGATGTAAAATGAACACCTCACAATAAATCCCATTCTTTTATCTTTCATTTGAGCCCTATCTGAACTCCGCAGGCCTATTCGTTTGAATTTAGGAGCGATTCCAACGATTCCTTGCGTTTCTCCAGCTTTCCAGCACTTCAGGAATCTGGAATTTTATGAAGCGAACACGGAAGATTAGGGAGAAAACTGAAATGAAATCTTTGAGTTTTACGTCCCATGATTATGCCGGTTAGGCTAAAGGAAATTGTCATGATGAGTAATGAATGAAATGGTGGAATGAAGAAAGTGGGAGGAAACGGGAGAACCCCGAGGAAACCCACGCACATGGTGTTTGTCCACCACAAACTTCACTTGGTGGGGGCTGGAATCGAACTCGGAACCCAAGCACCAGAGGTGGACGCTCTACCACTGAGCCATCGCGGCCGCAGGAAGGTTAGGGGACTTTTGATATGTTGTTCAGGATATCAAATAGAGCAAATATATCAATTTTCAGCTTCATACAATTATTTGTAACATTATTACGTAAAGTATCTAACCTACAGGTGCTCATATAACGGTAGCGTGAATGGCGGGCTATAATGCAGCTCGCGCCACTTAAACACACGTAACTCCGTAACTATTAGTCGTACATGCACTACAAAGATACCGATGGAAAGATTAAAGTTTGCTGAAACCTTTTTAATCGGGTTAGTTTTAAGATATCTACGATAGCAAAACGTCCATAACCAAGCAAAGAAAATGTGAGTTCGTTTCATTTCAACTTTTGAGGAGTGTTCTATTAAAACAATCTGTAGCTTGAACCGAAACCCTATTATTTATCTTTCACTTGAGACCTATTTAGCTTTGTGGGTTAACAGTTTGTAACAGCCATTCCAGTGATAACTTCTGCTTTTCCAACACTCCAGACTTTAACCGCCTAGAATTCCAGGGAGCAACCATGGGAGATTAGGGTACTTTTGATATGTTGTTCAGGGCATCGAATAGAACAAATTTGCCAATTTTCAGCTTTAGACTATTTTTCGCACAGTTTGACCCAAATTTTGTCTAAAATGACTGGGCTAAGTATCGACACGAGACTCCTTTCCCGACGATAAAAAATACTTATTTTTTTGTCTCGTCTCGTAAGCAGTACTACATTTCAGGTTTAACTTTCCGTATAGATCTCCAATTTTTGTAGAACATAGCATCTATTTTCTTTGATGCTTAAGAGTTACTGCTATTGTTTGGGATTAAAGTTATTCAGCGACAAGGATCTGACTCGTCATCATCTTAAATATGTTATAACAACAAACTTCGCCGAAACTAACATGCGCTGGTTTTCCTGGAATGCAATATGCGCTTTATTTGAGGTTCTTCCACAGGATTTATTGCAGAGACTGGCCTCAGCTAAGGACAAAAATATATATTTTATCTCCATCCCTAATGTTGTTATTCTATCATCACATTTAAAATATTTCATGCTTAGTATTTATACTTCTTTTTCATGCAATTAAATGAAGTTTGTTTTATAAAGACATAGATCATGCTAAGCCCACATAGTTACCTTAACTCTTAATCCTTGTATGCGCCTTTATTATTGGAAATATGCTTCTCAAGGAAAAGCAGACACTGGTAGCGAATAACAAACAGTTGGGCTCTCTTGAAATGCTCGGCTTCTAATCTACCATGTCTCGAGGTCGAGACCAATGAACAGCAAGATTCAAATTACAGAAGGATTGAATACTCTGCCCCTTGACACTAAATTAATTGATTCTCTCTCTTTTGCCCTGCACAACATCATTAATAACTCGAAGGTCACCAATATGACAAAATATTCGTAAGTTGCAGTGATGACGGTTATATATTTGTCACTCAAGGACAATCAGAAAGATTTGATATTCCAGCCACAAGAAAGAAGAGAGAATATTTTCATTGAAAAGGAAGAAACTGAGGGTTCAAACAACTATGAAAACACCTCTCTCGAGTCGAACATCGCCTTATATTTTAATTATAATAATTAAAATAATTTAATAATAATTTATTCTTTTATACAATTACATAAAAAACAAGAAAAGAACATGCATCATAATGAAGAAGCGCAGAAGGTATACATACATATAGGACTAGCTACACTGAACATAAAAATAAACATGCGTTCTGAAAATAAGGATAAAGATCGAGACAAAAAAACAACTGCGCCAAGTTTCACAACTCATAATGCTCACAGTTACGATCAAAGATATAGGCAATCGTGGTATTCGGCACAGTTTCAGAAAGATCGTTAGAAATTATAAGCTTCAGGACATCTTAAGGACAGGTCAAAGAATCTTTGCTACCTAACTTAGGATCCATTTTTTCAAACTTAAAAACTCTTCTACAATGTTCGTAGATGTTTCGACACTGCAGTATTTACATAATTGAATTCCCGTTCCATCTATTTTTTCATCTAGTAATCGAGCAATATTCCTGGACTGTAGAAAGGAGAAGTGATTTGAACCTTTTTCGTTCCATTAAATCTGCCTTCCAAACGCTGTATGATGGAATCAAACATTGTGTTGAAGACCTCAAATTCAAATTTATCTTATGAGAAAAGATAACATTTTTAAGAAGTTTCTATTTCTGACATAATCTTCTTTCTTCGTACTCTTATATAAAAAATGTTACTTCTATTTCGCACTTCTTAGCCACATCTATGCCATGAGCATGAATGGCGTGACTCTTTCCTTTCGGATAACTTTAATATCCTCTTCAATCTCGTAGACAGGCTGAGGTCGCATTTCTGTAACTGTAGTTTTTATTTGTAATATTGATTTCCTTTAACACTTTTTTCCATATCAGAAGAAGGGAATTCGAATTTTGAAATTGGATAAAGATCTTCGCCAGCATCCTTTTCCTCTGGAGTCCTACAGTTGTGGATAATGAATTTCATAACATCACTTATTTCAGGGAAGTATTTGAGATCAGTACGAAGTGCTATATATATTTCTCCCTATCTTTGGAGCCCCTCCGTGGCTAAGCGGTTAGCGTACGCGCATTTGGCGTGGGAGACCCGGGTTCGATTCCCGGCGGGAGCTCATGTGGTTCGGATTCCACATTAATCAGTAGGTCCACGTCTCATATAGCCTCGCTGCTGAACCGGACGTTAAACTCAGAATCAACTCCCTATCTTGTCACAAAGTTTTTTTTTTTTTAATCGGCGCTGAATGATAGGCTCTTTCTCAATTACAGCAGGTGTTGTGCAGGATTCTACTATTGTCCACTTTGGTTACTGCTGGCAAAAAAGATATTTTTTCTAAGAACAGAGAAGAATGTGTTTATTTTTGGTGCCTGTATAGTTGAATCACAAACTAGTATGTTAAACAAGTGTAACGAGTAATGCACCAATCCATTTTTGTTCAAGCCTGAGATCTTTAGAATATCCTTGTAACAGCCTTTCAGGACATTCACGCCACCATAGCCTACAAGCTTCCAGGAAGATGTTTGCCTTCTCTAATTCTCTCAGTATAGATTTCGTCAAAGTTTCCGATGTACCAAATCTTCCAGTACTTCCAGAAAGTACAAAAGAAAATAACTAGTTTGACAGGATATTCGTTGACTTTCAGATTCAACTTGTAAGTACTTATTGCCATTAGGTCAAACTCCAGATGCCAAAGATTCAGTAAATAATTTCAAGATAATATCAACTCACATCTAGAATTTATAAATTTTTACAAAACTTACTCAATATTTTGTTTGTTGCTACACTATCATAATGATAAATTAAAACGTAGAAGTGAAGATAGCACTGAACGCAATTTAACACAACCGATACAACACAAGCTTTCAACTGAAACTTCTCTTCCAGTAGCACATTAAGCAATATTTTAGTTCAAAAGATTGCTAGAAGGAGGATTGAAGATGAAGAGAAAGTGATAAGATTGGAAACAGAATTGGAATAGGACAATATTATACATCTCCTGGACAACATTATAGTGAGAAAATATGGACGATATACTATGAGATTGTATAGGAAAGAATGCAGGCAGAGATTTACTATCATGAAAGGAGTGATGTAGATAACACCACGAAAAGGAACTTCATAAAAATATGCAGAGGAGAATAAAGAAAATAGATTGCAAAGAAGAGTGAAGAAAGGAGGACATAGAGAAGTTTCCCAGCCTATTAAAAAAGAAAGATTACAACAACAAAAAATTAAGAAAAACCAGAAAATGGGAAAAGAAGGGAAGAAGAGTAGAGAAAGAAGAAGAGACGAAGAAATCACGCAACATAGAGAGCATTGGAGGGAAGACGAAATTGCTGAAGAGCTTATAAAGAAGAAGTGGACTAAATACGTATAGAGCAAGAGGACAAAGTGTTCTGGACATGGTTAAGAAGGCGAAAAGTAGAAGGAAGAAGGACATATGTGATGAAGATGTAGTATGTAAAGTGAAGTGTAAGGATTCTGGAATGAAATACATCGAGGAAACTGGGAGAAACCATAAGAAAATATTAGAACAAAATCGAGATAATGTAAGATTAAAGAGAGAAAATAATGCTGTTTACAAATACGTTAAGGAAACGGGTTATATCTAGATAAGATAGATTAGGAAGGTGTGCAAGAACTAGAAAAAGAAGAATAGGACAATAATAAAGAAATGTAAGGAAGGAAACACGATGGATTGGGAAAGAAAGAATGACAAATTAATGAACTGCGCAAGTGGACTGTTGATACATAAGTTGTGGGATAGAGTGTTGGAACACATTGAAGGAAGGGAGCTAGTCTATATTTATTTTAATATACTTTAATAGCCTTGTATTTATATTTAGTTTTAGTTATGTATTTATTTTACATTTAATGTTATTTCTATACACTTATATTGTTACATTTAAAATTAGTTTTAGTATGTAGTAGTGTAATTATTTTTGAGAGGCTGTATATTTACGTTACATTTAAGATTATATCTGCTACGTAAAAAAAAAATGTGTCTGGCATAAATGTCGAAGCAGGTCTAGAATTGAACAGATGTTAATATATATATATATAAACAACAGGTGAACTGGTAACAGAGTCTAGGCAAATGACCAGGTGGTCAGCTGTCAACCCGAGAAAGGAAACAAGAAGAGATTTTCCAAAGAAACAAGAGGGCGTTAGGGCGTTTTGTTATGTATATCTGTGTTACAAAGATGTGCTTTTTATTGAGTGTCTGATGAAGACAACGTTAAGTTGTTGAAAATTATTATTTTAGTTTTAATAAATAAGTGTATTAAGCTCTGGTCAGAAAGTGTTAGCTATTTAAGTTCCCGAGTCATAACAGATATAGTTACAAATATAAACTTACAACGTCTTGAACCGAACCAGAGCAAACTTACATTAAAGATCAGCTCTGTACTACTCCCCGTGTAATAGGCTGTTCGATATCAAGTAATAACTAACCAACCAATTAACGGAATCTACTAAATATTTTATTCAACTGGTTTACTGTGGGAGAGCTTGACAAACAATACTATCATCAACTACTGGTATTTCTTATAATCAACAGAACCCAGATACTAAGATAAAGAACAATGTTATGAGAAAAGGTACTTTCGGTCATATTGGTACATAAAATATTACTTGCTGAATGGTCGAAATAATTTCATATTTTATATGGAAAAGTAATCTTCTTGGAGAATGAAGTAAGAAAAATATAGACTGATGTCTTTAAGCTAAATGTATCTCGAAATTCAATCATGTTAGGGTAAAATTATGGATTTAGATCGTTCCAAGATTGGTAAAAAAATAAATGTACTTTTATTGGAGTGATGACGCAAAAGGTTATTGCGTTTCGTATTGAACAAATTCTCGAAATTCTTACGCGAGAAAACTGACAAAAGGCCAGTGGAGCGAAAAGCGGCAATCTTTTGGGTCATTTCCCATGAAATGACGCAATATTCTTTTTGCTCTGCTGTTTAGGAAAAAAGGAAAAAGGCGCGAAAAGGAACAAAAGACGTACAAAGACATCAGCGCCAACTAGACCGTATTTTCCTTTTAAAGAATTTTAGTGTAAGATGAAAGAACATGAACTTTATACATAAAGAAACACACACTCACAAATATACTATGAAGACGTTTTAGCATGAAAGAATAGCGTGTCCTAGAACAATGCTTTGCTCCAAATAGCAACTGAAAGAACGATCCCATAACCAAAACACAAAAATTGTTCATGGATAAATGATTATGTGACGTCTTATAAATTTTTAGTAAATGTGATTTTAATATCCTTTGCCAAGTACGCTCCACTTGTTTTAGTTGTAAGCGTTATCGTAGGACAAGGTGCGCTAGTTGATCTTTTCATTTCAGTTCCATCTATGTACCTATGCATCTGGTTCTTGATCTTCTTGTTGGTATTATTTTGTTTGGGAGGGACATCGTTATGAAATATGCATCTATTATTTATACATTTCGCAACCTCGTAATATGTACAGTTTGTTATGTAGTTCTCTGCGTTCTGCCTATTTGATACCTTCCAGTTTCCGGATTATACAGTGGACAGCGTATTTGCACAATATTCTCCCTTTAAATGTTCCTTTTCACCCCTTTTGATAGTGTTCATGTCTCACATTAATCAACAATGAAATCTCTAATTAATAGACACTGGCAGGACACAATTAATTGCGTGAATGAAAGGTATATGTTACAAATAGGTTGAAGAAATGTATCTGGTAATTCTCTCATTCACTCACATCTCATCTGGTAATTGCACGTAGTATACAGTGAATACCTTAGGTGTACACTAAAAATTTGGGAACAAGACATATAATATATAATTGGGGAGAATATATAATTGGTAGTTATAGAAATAACGTAAGAATAGTTTTTCCACAAGGAGATTCTTCTATTATATGGTTCAATGGGGCAAGCTGCACAATTCTGTATAGATGTAGCAGTAATCCAGTGCATTTCTACAATAATATAAGTTGTGACAATATAAGCTGTAATTTTAGAAAATAATGTTAGAAAGTTCAGGACTACCAGTGTTTATATTGTGTATGTTAAAATATTGTTCGCAATGCAGTGCAACATTGTACTATTAAGAACAGCTGACAGTTGTTCGCACGCGAAATAGAACTTCATCATGCTGTTATTATTGTGTGTACAAGCAACAAGTATTACTTGATGATGGATGTCTAGAACAAGAAAAATTGGCGAAAATCGCTAAAAGCAAAGCTTCGTATAAAAGTAAAGGTTAAAAAACAAGTTTGTGTGGAGGGAATAAAATATAAACAATATGTGAATCAATTCCAGCACAGAAGCCTGGTTCCAAGTACGACTCTAAAGTAGGCCGAATATTGACCATAGGAAGGTTAGCTAAGCCCAGGCAGAAGAAAATGCTGGGATTGAACCTTGAGTGCATTGACTGTGTCTCAATCACAAAGTTGGAGAGATCATGAGCAAATATGTGCTACGAGGCTTTGTTGCATTGTTCACTTATCCTCTTCTTGATTGTCTTGTGTTCTCGTCAATACACGGCCGAGCTAACAAAGCGTGTTTTAGTGACGTAGAAGAGATACAACAAACATTAATATTGAATAGGTTCAGCAACCCAAAAACGAAAGACAAACAAGATCTCTAATTGCAAGATGCAATAGAATGACAACCTATGCAGGAAAACCGACCTTGGAAAGAAACAAATGTATTGAAGCCTAGCGATAAATTCAAACGTCACATTCTAGTAAATAAATCAAGAAAGGAAAAATGCCAGAAGGCTTCTATTAATCTCCATGGCCTAACCATTAATGATGATGGAAAAATTCGTAGCTTAAGGGAATTACTGATCTGTAGTAAATATTCAATTGATCAAATGGGTAAAAATGTTGCAGAAAATGCTAAGTCTTCCAAGGTGCGTAGTCTTATTCATAAACATATTGAGTCATTCCCTATAAAAGAATGTCATTATTCTCGGAAAGAGAAATACTACTTACAAGGCAGGGTAACTCGGTGTAACACGCCGATTTTGATAAGATTGCACAGACATACAGATCATCAAAAAAGAAGCGACACGTATTTTTTATATCGGCCAACAAGCGTATTGAAAGGGTCAAATGGGGACATAAAAATGGGGTCAAAATGAGATTTTATGCAATATAGCGAGAACGAGAAGAGATATCGGGAAAGGTTAAATGTACGAAATACTACCCATAGTTGACGCAAGCCATTGAGGTAGAACTTACCCATGTGAAGAAAGCAGAACATCCGGAAATGGACCAATAACATGTACAACATATTCATAATGTGCTACAGAAATGAGTGAAGAGAGTGGCAAGGAGCAGGAAGAAAGAAAACACGAAAATGTAAAATACGTGTTTTTGCTTTGGGTGTATACGTTATCCATATGCGAAAGAGACGCAAATTTATCTCACTGCACGAAGATTCATCTCTACACGCAAGAAGGATGCAAACGCCGTTCGTATAGGCAGCCAGCAAGACAGTACTGCACAGCGGATTGCATATGAGATCAAAACCTCAAGTTGAGTGGTAGAAACGACTAATAGATGAAGGAATACGAGGTCAGATGACGTAGCACATTATGACAGGTGCAGATACTGTAAGGAAAGAAAGAGCAAGTTGACGTTGTACACAAAATCAGTTTTAACAGTGAGAGTATTGGACGCGGCGTATGCAATACGAGCTGGTTTGAGTATACAAAGTTGCCAAACGCGAGGTGTAGAGCCAGCAAAGTGTATGTGCATTTGTGTCTTTCACAGGTACTATTCTCAACAAGACAAGCAAGGTGACGTTTAACTGCTTGTGAGACCTAGTGGTGAACATTGGACAGTGTGGTAGCTGGAGTGGTATTTGATTGTTGTGTAACTGGTGGTGTGTGCTTGTGCGTATTTGTGCGTGTGTAACAAAATTCAGGTGAGGTGTAAGTGGGCTTGTGACGTTTGTGGTCGCAAGATGGTCTATGTGAATCCCCTGAATGTGGTGGATATGCTAGTGGAGGCCGGTGCATATCAGGCAACACAATATGTCCGGACACCACGAACGGTAACGGAAATGGAGCTCAAGGACTATATTTTTAACATTCTAGAAAGTTTCAAGACGAATGGGTACATGTATGTTGAGATTGAAGAAGACCTGTTATGCAGCAATAGATCAGACATTCCAAGTATGGCAAGTGAAGATGAGATGGATGAGTGGGATGGCCCAACGACCTCCAACGTACATACAACTGGAGTCAAGAGCAGAGATATTGTGGACATGGGATACAAGCGGAAGGCAGTATCGTTTTGGAAACGAGGGAAGAGGAGAAAGATGTCCTGGAAATCTGTACAGAAACACTTCAAGCGTGTCAAATGCAGAACAGATCTATATAGATGGGAGAAACAGATCACAGAAGGTGGAACCAAACGTGAAAAGCTAAACGTGATAGACCGAACTGTGTATGAAAAATTTGCGACAGCAAAACAGCGACATTTAATTGTCCATGACACAGACTTGCAACGTTGGGCGTTAGAAGCAAACCAAACAACAGCCGTTGCTAATTTCAAAGCTTCGAAGAAATGGTTATGGCGCTTTAAAACACGTCACGGTATCGTCTCACGCAAAGTTACAAAATTTGTAACACATAGCATTACAGCGAAGGCCACACAAGTGCACGAAAGCGCTAAAACCTTCGTCCAAAATGTACAATCACTCATTACTGCTCATGGTGAGGATAACGTATATAACACAGATCAGAGTGGCTTTGCTTTAGAATTTCACTCTGGACGCTCTCTGGCTTTGCGAGGCGAGAAGCATATTACAGCAACAATGCAATCTCTACCTGCCATCACACATAGCTACACAATACAGCCTGTTATATCTGCCAGTGGAAGATTGCTGTCGCCCATGCTCATAGTCTTGAAAGAACTTCATGGTACGTTTGGGCCACGGATTCAGCAAACAATGTTCCGCCCACAAAACTTATATATTTGTGCATCATCATCTGGGAAAGTGACAAAACAGATCGTTAAGACGTGGTTCCAATCAGTGTTCCTTCCACAAGTCAATGAGCAAACGGTACTGTTAGTCGACTCGTGGACGGGTTATGATCGATCCGACTTGGCAACAATAATGCCACAGGACAAGCAGTGCAACATTATGACGATACCTACACACACAACTGGCTTAATACAACCTCTGGATGTGTATGGTTTCAGAATTTGGAAGAACTTCGTACGCAAAGTATCTGATGCGGTACGCCTTCAGCAACTCAACATCAATCTATACAGCAGAGACAATATACTAAAACTTCAATCCCTTGTGCATAATCAACTTTCATCTCCACGGTACATACATCTATTCCAATACGCATGGATTTGTTCTGGATATCTTTCATCACGACCAGATTATTTTCCAAATCCAGTGGAGTTTTGTTTTCATCAGTTGACGTCATTGGTCTGCGAAGAAGCAGAGTGCCAGAACCCATCCATCATCAAGTGTTCGTGGTGCAAATACTGTTTTTGTTTGGACGATTTCTTCCTGAAATATCATTTTTGTGCTACTTATCAGGAGTGAGCGTCCTGTTTTCAGCATACACCTCTGCTGACTTTTATGTTGTACGTACATATGTACGCGTATTTTCATGATATAATGTAGATACTCATGCGTAGAACTGATATTGCTGTTGCTCTTTATCTTACATGTGGACCACCTGCTATTACATTCTACTGTGCAATGCATTTTGTGTGTGTATGTGTGTCACTAGCTACAAACATTCCCGTTTCCAATATGTATCTCACCGTTGCTCCCATTGCACAATATATGCAACCCAATGTGCAGTATTGTCTCACTGGCTGCCTATACGAACGGCGTTTGCATCCTTCATGCTTGTAGAGATGAATCTTCGTGCAGTGAGATAAATTTGCGTCTCTTTCGCATATGGATAACGTATGCACCCAAAGCAAAAACACGTATTTTACATTTTCGTGTTTTCTTTCTTCCTGCTCCTTGCCACTCTCTTCACTCATTTCTGTAGCACATTATGAATATGTTGTACATGTTATTGGTCCATTTCCGGATGTTCTGCTTTCTTCACATGGGTAAGTTCTACCTCAATGGCTTGCGTCAACTATGGGTAGTATTTCGTACACTTAATCTTTCCTGATATCTCTTCTCGTTCTCGCTATATTGCATAAAATCTCATTTTGACCCCATTTTTATGTCCCCATTTGACCCTTTCAATACGCTTGTTGGCCGATATAAAAAAATACGTGTCGCTTCTTTTTTGATGATCTGTATGTCTGTGCAATCTTATCAAAATCGGCGTGTTACACCGAGGTACCCTACCTTGTTAGATGGAAGACTGTCAGTTAAGTCATGTTTAATCTGCTCAAGGAGAAACAGCAAGGTGTTCAAGTTAGTTAAGAATATTATTTTGAAGAGAATGACTCATAAAATATACATAGTATCAATATGTGATATTGCGTTTAGAAACAACTTAAATCTAGACACTTTAATATTAATTGTTACCGTTTTAAATATATAAAAATGTTCTAAGTTAAAACGAAATATATTATAAAAACACTTCGCTTTAGCCCTGATTCGTTTTACGTATCTTAAAATCACTACGTCATTATAATAAATATACCAACCATTAATCACTAACCATAAATTGCATCCAGATATCGTCGATTTATTCTTCTGTTTTATACGTACATTAAATATCAACAACAACCATAGCTTTTGTACATATCTTCCAATTTCGTGCGTTTCCCTGCGTAATGAGCTTTTCCATAGCAACTAATAATCTTGTCAATAACAACATGTCCTATCAATAATAAACTAATAATCTTACTCATGACAACATGTCCTGTCAATAACAGCGTTCTTTCTTTTAATTATATCTAAGCTATATGCTTAATTATTGCGCCTCTGATCAATGTTGATAATATAGGTACAGATTAATTATAATAGGGATATATAGGGATATATCGCTGTAAATGTCGCCCAGAACGGGAATTCCGTAACAGTGTTACAGTGAAGGAAAGAACCCTGGATATTTTCAAAACACTCACTTTTTGAATAGCCCTCGTACTAATTATTATTACATCAATCCTCGTATTAATTATTATTATTACATCAATATAAATATTTTTCTTTTCTCTTCTTTCTCCATATATATATATATATATATCAATTCATTTATAACAACATTTTTCTTTTATTACTAATCACATATCATAAAGCGTCGATTCATTAAAAAATATTATTTGTGGGTCTATTCAAAATTATAAGTAACTGATGACTTACACAGAGTTACTAGTTAATTGTTCCTCTTTTACATTGAGCGATAACATTCATATACAAACAACATTATTTACAATTAAGATTGCCATCATATCACACGTCAACAACAAGATCAGAAGGTAATAATTACATTTAAAAGCTTCAATTTAAGTTCACTGTCATGGATTTCAAGTTAACACAATCAAATCTCTTTTGAACATGTAAAGTAAAATAAAGGTAAACATAACATTCAAAGTTAATACAAAGATAAAATAAATTAATCACATCATAACATGTTGCAGAAATATAAAGTCCAAATGAAGTATTCATAACACAACTCATAACATCTGAGAGAATAAATTAAGAATTGTTATCCAAGTTTAATTTAGTTAACAGATCAGGGTTGACTAAAGTTTCAACTAATTTCAACCATTTGTTTTTCGTGATTTTCGAAGGTTGCCATACCTTTAGTTCGTCAATATTGCGAAACCCTATAGATTTGCCCGTTTTAACATCAACTAATTCAAACACTTTAGGGTTAATTTCCTTAACACATAAGTAAGGGCCAGCATAGACATCACAAAACTTATAAATTCGCTTTAAACTAGCATTGCTTTGCGGATGGAGCTTCAGAAACACCATGTCGCCAGTTCTGATCTGATACTTATTTTCCTGTTCTTGCTTTACCTTTTCATTGCGTCGTTGAAATTTCTGAGATCGACGAGTTCGAACCATACTTGTCAAATGTGAGGGTTCCAAATCCTCCGAATCTCTTAACTTTATATCAAAATGATGTTCAACAGAGTATATTATATCAGTTCCGTTATGTATATTTGCCGGAGCCACTCCGAGCGAATCAGAGATAGAATAATTTAAGAAATAAGTAACTTGAGTAACATATTTTACCCAATCCGAATGTTTGTCTTTACACAAGTGTCTGAAAAGTGTGCCAAAATGGCGATGAACATTCTCCACCACGGAACTGCTAGGATGATACGGGGTAACAAAATGGACTTTGATACCCGCATTAGCCATTGATTTTATAAATGAGTCGCTACGAAACTGTGGACCGTTGTCGCATAGAATATGTTCTACCGTTCCACAATGAGGTATGTATACATTCAATATACGATATATAATGGCTGAGGACGTCGCTTTTCTCAAAGGGTAGGCCACAACATAACGAGAAAATATATCCATCACGGTAAGCAAGTAGGATTCTCCAGAAGATGCCCTTGGTAAAGGACCATATAAATCTATAGACAGGAAATAGTGAGGTCTATCAGGTAGTATTGAAAGCATCGGCTTATTGACAGCACGGTTATTATGTTTAATACGCATACATTCTTCACAATCACTAATATACGTTTTAATAGTACGTCTGAGAGATTTCCAATAAAAGGATTTATTAATTAGGTCAAATACCTTTCGATAACCAAAATGCCCAAAATCGTCGTGATACGCCTTCAGTATCTTAGGAATTAATGCAGGAGGAACGCAGATTTTCTTGCGATCTTTAAATTTAAAGTCTTTAATCAATAACACATCATTTGAAAGCACGAACGTGGTATTCCACCCTTTGGGACAATTACAACCTGGGGCACATGACGACAGATGGTTTATAATTTTCATATAATCCTCGTGATCTCTTTGATTCTTTATCAGGTCTTCTAAATCCACATGAGCAATTTCATCCTGAAGAATCTTAAAGACATTGATACTCAAGATGCGCTGTTCTTCACCAGGGAATATTCTTGACAATGCATCCACGGGACCATTATTTATCCCTTTTATATGTTGTACTTCGAAATCGAAGGACTGGAGTTCTAACGACCATCTTAATAATCTATTGTTGTACCCTCGTATACTGCGAAGATAACGTAGCAAACTGTGATCGGTGATTACCGTAAAATGGCACCCACTAATATATGGAGCAAACTTCTGGATCGAAAAACGTATTGCTAATAGTTCAATTTCAGTAGTAGTATACCCCTTTTCTGCTTTCTTGAGTGTCCGGCTCACACAATGTATGACAGCGGGATTTTCCATTGTAGGATTAGGTTGCCAAAGAATTCCAGATATTCCCGCTAGAGAACCATCACACTGCACAAAAAAGGGCATATCATAATTCGGATGATTTAAACGAATATTTCGCATTACACAGTCCTTCAGTTGGTTAAAACTTCGTTCCTGCAACACACCCCACTGCCATGGTATTCCCTTTTTGGTAATAGAGAATAAAGGTTGTGCAATTTCAGCAAAACGGGGAATCGATTTTCGAAACCAATTGAACAACCCTAAAATTTGGCGAGTTTGTTTTACATTGGTCGGCGGAGGCAGATCGTTAATGGCCTGAACTTTGGACTCACTGAAACACAGACCTTCAGTATCGATCTGATAACCAAGAAATTCTATTGACGTTTTGAAAAATTTTGATTTTTCCAGGTTTAAAGTAAACCCAGACACTTCTAAACGTTTTAACACAATATCCAGATATTTTAAATAATCTTGGTAATCTTTTCCCATAATTAATATATCGTCAGCATACACTATTACATTACTCCTCAGATCTTGGCCCAGGACTCGATTTAAGCATGATGCTAACGCTGCACTTCCATTGATCAGACCAAAAACTACTCGATTGTATTCGTATAGATGTCCTTCGAAGGAAAAGGCCGTGTAGGGTCGTGATTCCTTATCTAGCAGGATTTGGTTATACGCCATGACCAAATCGAGATTCCCAAAAATAACGTTCCCTTGTAATGTACTTAAAATTTCTTCTACCGGTGGGTATCTGACTTGTTGTAATTTTATACACGAGTTCAATTTACGCATATCTAAAACAATTCTCAGGCGTCCATCCTTTTTCGGTACAACATGAATGGGGTTTAAGTGAACACTTTGGGACGGACTAATTATCCCGTCACGCAACATTTCTGAGATTTGTTTCCTTACATTTTCCCTGAACCTGTAGGGAATTATATAGGGTTTAGTAACAATTGGGTTTTTGTTATGTACCTCAAGTGAATATAGGAAATTTTTACAACAACCAGGGCGGTTAGAAAATACCTTTCGGTGTTTATGCAAAATCTGTACAAATTGTGAAGTTATATCTTGGTCTTTAATTTCCAAATCATGTGAAATTTTTTGGACATAAAGATCGAACGGATAAGCTTCCTCACCTTCGTCAACTAAATTATTTACCATATTGCATTGAAGCGAACTTTCTTCCATACGAGAAATTAATTTTTGTGTTATTCTGTCAGATAACCCAGGTAAAGTAAATGTTTGGTTCTCAAAGTTTAAAATTACACGAAATTGTGTTATGAAGTCAAGACCAATCAAAAGGTTTTCATTTAACTAATTTATTACTAGAATAGGGAGATTAATATCCCGTTCTTGCACAGACAGGACAATATGAGTTCTGCCCATGACTCGCTTTTTATGTTTCCCTGTATAATCAACTAATATCAGATTTTCAAGCTTTTCCAATCTGGGATTTGAATATTCTTTAGCAATCTTACTCCAAAATGAAAAAGACAACAGCGACGCGTTAGCTCCCGTATCGAGTAAAGCATTTAGAGAAATTCCATTAACCTTCACAGGAATTCTTGCCGTACAGAACGACTTCAAAAATACAAAATCATTGTCATAATTATATGAATCGTCGATGTCATCGTCGGTTTCCCAACAACAATTTGCAATGGGTAAATACTGATATACACAACGTCTATTTATTACATCAAATTTATATTTATCATCATATTTATCCTTAAATAAATTACCGTCGTTCTCAAATAAACTATTAGATGAACATTGAGACGAATAATCATGAGAACCTTCAGCTGATATGGGATTAACCCCAACCATATCAGCGGGTTTTAGTTTAAATTATGATTAATAAACGAGTCAATTAAAGTACATTGAACACCACAATCTTGGTTATTTTCTCTTGATCCATTTCCTGTTTCATTTATTACTTCGGTCCTATTCCGACAGTTCCTGCCATCTCGAGATCTCCAATTGAATCTGTTTTGGGTCACACTGGTATGCATGACATTGTTACTGTAATTACGTCTTCCACGAAAGTTTCTTCCGTTCGTCCAACTGTTCCTCGGATTATTATAATTCGTTCCATTTCTACCGCTAGAATTGAATCTTCCATTAGCTCCAGTTCCAGTACGTATAACAGATCTTTCACTAATTCCAATGCCAGTATTGTCACGTGATCTCTCATCGCTGCGAAGATTTTCGGTATTTTCATTAGTTATATTCAAGTTTCTGACGGCAATCGGATTCGATGGATTACGATTACTCCCATTAGGATTCGGGAATTGATTCTCAAAGTTTTGAACTAAAATTATGAGATGATTGAAGTTTACGCATTGAGCTGACAACAGAATTTGTTGTAATTTATACGGCAATAAAATGCGTACGGAAGCGATTATTCTGGATTCGGGCTGAAACGGATTGACGAGTTTAAGTTCATTATATGCATTGATTGTAAAATCCGTAAGAGATTTATCGACCCGAGGTGAATAGTGTCGAGTTCGCACCATCGCATCACGGTTAGCTAACAAGAAATCATTCTCATAATTTGCTAACAGAGCTCGTTTGAATTCTTCGTAGGATTTTATATGGTCGCGAATAGCCTTAAACCACAAGGAACAAGGAGGAAGTAACAGATGTGGTAACAACTTCATAAATTTAGATTGATCTACACCCATAATTTCACACTCTGCTTCAAATTTTTCTAAAAACGAGCTTGCGGTTTCGTCACACTTACCGCTGAATTTAGTCATGGCCTTAATTTCACTGACCTTAACGTTTATTTTACTATAGTTATGTTTTTGTTGGCGTTGATAATGGTCTGGAACCCTTTCGCACTTATTTATCTCCTTTCTTCTTTTGCGATCACGACTTTGGAATCGTCTTCTGTGGTTTTCCGTAACTAAATCATCATCAGTAGAACTCTTAGAAGAAGATATCCTGTCGGTTTCTATTAATGGAGTTCTCGGGCGGTGATGCAATGTTTCCTGTTGATGATGCATTGTTTCCTGTTGATTGGGAGTACCCAAAGCCTCCTTATACATAGGATTATTGTAGTCACATTCCCTCTCTTGTAACGATCTGATTTCCTCTTGTATGTTGGATATCAGTATGCTATGTGAATTGACCTGGGCAGTAATATTCACTATCTGATTTTTTTGTTGGGCTGTCGTCGATTCCACGGCTTCAACGGCTTTCTTTATCGACTCTGTTTCTAGAGCTAGTTGATCCTGTCTATCTTGCCATTTGTTACTAAATTGTTGAAACCTAGTATCAACTTCTCGCGTCATATCATTTGTAATTTTGATGGTAACTTCATCAGCTAATACTTGCAAATTTTCTTTCAAATTGTGTTGCAAGCGGTCAAAATTCTCTTGCACACCTTGTACTTTATCTGCAAGTGATTTATGCTGCACTAGTATCTGTTCTAGCTTTTCATCGTTCAGTTTTTGTTGTTGATCAAATTTCTGTTCTAACTTTTTATCTAGCTTTTCATCTAGCTTTTCATCGTACAATTTTTGTTGTTGATCAAATTTCTGTTCTAGCTTTTCATCATTCAGTTTTTGTTGTTGATCAAATTTCTGTTCCAACTTTTTATCTAGTAGTTGACTAAACATATCAATAAGATTAGAATAGGAATGTTCAGACAGAGTTACGGCATTTCCAGATATGGTTTCATTTAAAATACTGGGTACTTCTTCAATCTCGGAATCCTGCATATTACCAATTCTTTGGATTTTCCTCCCACTTCTCAAAGTAGTGAAACTCATAAAAGTTAGATATATGTATACACATAAACTCAGTTCTTACTATCCTTCAGAACTAAAGGTTTTCAGTATATTCCTGGGTCTACGGCACCAGATAAAACGAAATATATTATAAAAACACTTCGCTTTAGCCCTGATTCGTTTTACGTATCTTAAAATCACTACGTCATTATAATAAATATACCAACCATTAATCACTAACCATAAATTGCATCCAGATATCGTCGATTTATTCTTCTGTTTTATACGTACATTAAATATCAACAACAACCATAGCTTTTGTACATATCTTCCAATTTCGTGCGTTTCCCTGCGTAATGAGCTTTTCCATAGCAACTAATAATCTTGTCAATAACAACATGTCCTATCAATAATAAACTAATAATCTTACTCATGACAACATGTCCTGTCAATAACAGCGTTCTTTCTTTTAATTATATCTAAGCTATATGCTTAATTATTGCGCCTCTGATCAATGTTGATAATATAGGTACAGATTAATTATAATAGGGATATATAGGGATATATCGCTGTAAAGTCGCATAACAATGTTGCAGGAGATCTACACTTTCTTCAGATTTTTTTGTTGTCTTCTGAAAAATTAAATATTCTGGACATATGTTGTTTCTAAAATTTATGTAACAGTTATTTTATATATAAACTAATTTTTATTTATATAAATAAGCTCTCACTTCTTTAACAATAAAATTATAATAGAACCACTTGAGAATGCTCCAAGAGCATTGCCAGAACAAACTTAAAAAGAATGGAGAGATGGAGCGGGAAGGATAACTGTTATTGTTCCTAGGTGTAAAAGTAAATATTTTTATCCGTACTTTATTCTCTTTCTCGCAAAAATTAGCAAAATATCATATCTCTATCACTCACAGTTCTCAAGATGTGGCTGCTTAATATCTAGAAATTCGAACTTTTTGGCCAATATCTGGGGAACGGTGGCCAGTTGGCCAGTAGACAATCCGCGGCCACCGGTTATTATTTGGTACCAAAATATTTACCATCCTCTTAGGTATTGATCAACATCAATATCATCTATCTACAACTTATGGTTCCCGAGCTATGGCTTTTTAAATATCTACAAATTGTCCATTTTTGGGCCAATATCACGGGAACGGTACGTCATAGAGAGATGATCTTCATGTTAATCAATACTTAAGAGTATGGTAAAGATTTTGGTACCGATAATAATGGGTGGCAAGTAACGAACTGGCCATTGGCCAAACCAGGTACCAGGTTAATATTTGGTACCAAAATATTTACCATTCTCTTAGGTATTGATCAACAACAATACCATTTATCTACAACTTACGGTTCCCGATAGTGATGAGCAAATGCAAGACCAAGACCAAGACCGGGGTGGTCTTGGTCTTGGTCTTGGTCTTGCACGCAAGAGTCTTGCAAGTCTTGCAAGTCTTGCATTTAAGAAATCTCAATCTTTCCATAGGTACATTTTACTATGGATATAAGGGATAATAAACTCTACAATGCGCCAATAGTAACGAAAATACAATGCATGTTTCTAAATGTAATATACTTTAACTTTGTGTAAGTATCATGATAGTGTACAACATAGGTGATGACCTTTCCTTTTTTAATGGGTGCCCACGCTTCAATACTTGTAAGATATGCCTAAATCACAACGTTTCGTAATCTGTTTATACTTTTTACAAGATCCAACACTCCACTGGTTCCCAAACTAGGGAGACTACCCCTGAGACGCATGAAAGAAAATCAAGACGGCACAGATTATTGGAATACCATGAATTGCAAAATTATTTTTACACTCTAAAGGCGTCAGATTTTTTTTTCAACCACGATTAGCTAATCCTTGTATTAATCAAACTTCCAATTAAATATTGGAATTTTGTTTTACTGATTCCAATATGTACTCTATAGGGCAGAAATATTGACATTACGCAAAAGTGATGAAAAAATTGCAGGCTTTCGATACATGGGCATGGAGAAAAAAGAAGAGAATTAGCTGTGTTGAACGGACAACGAATGAGGTGTTAAAAAATAGCAGTAGGGAAAAAAGAAGAATTTTAGATATTGTTAGAAGGAGGAAGAGGAATTGGTTAGGATATTGGCTGAGGAGGAACTGTATTATGAAGGACGTGCTGGATGGTATTGTGGAAGGAAAGAGAGGGAGGGAGCGAAGGAGACTAGTTGAAGGAAGGTATTAAAACATAAAATTGCTACGTCAAGACGAAGAGACTAGCTGAGGACCACCGAACGTCGAAGCTTCTCAGTTGCAGCAAGTAACCTGCCAATAATGACAGAGTAGCTATTATGAAGATGATATATTTAGCATTATTGACTAAGATATATATATATATATATATATATATATATATATATATATATATATATATATATATATAATTAAAATAATAATTATTATAATCAAACCTCTTAATATTTTAGAATAATTTGAGTGAAAACTGAAAACGATTCAACTATGTCTTTTGTGTAAACTCAATCTATATAAATACTTTTGAAATGTGTTAGAAATACAAAATAACGGCATCAAACTCCAAGTTATTTGAAGTCTCACTTGTAAATATGGATTACTAGCATCAATTACCCACTTCGTTGGGTTAAACTTAATAATAATAATAATAATAATAATAATAATAATAATAATAATAATAATAATAATAATAATAATAATAATAATAATATTTCGTTAGTTAGTCACTTTTTATTAATAGTAAATAGCTCTATGATATCCGTCATTTTTGAATATTTTCTATTTTTCTCCCCTCCTCCTCCCTAAGTTGCTTGGCTGAATTTTAATTTAAATGGCATCAGAAGTGTCACTGTTCGTCTCAGTGACCTCAAAAACTAAGAATTCGGCACTAATATAGGTCATTTTCGATAAACGTATATATCTCCTTTACCCCATGTTGCGAGGTACAGCAACGGAAGTGTCATTGTTCATCTCAATGACCTCGAAAACCATGAGTTCGACATTGATAATTGTAATTTTTGATAATTTTATATATCTTGTTCTTTCACCAAATTACGGTGCTGAATTTGCACTTATAGGGGATCGGAAGTATCACTGTTTATCTTAGCGACGCTGAAAACTATGGATTCGACAATAATATTTGTCATTTTCGATCGTTTATATCTCTCGTTTATCTCTCTCGTATCGTTTATCTATATATATATCTTCTCTTCCCTCCGCCCCGTACGGGGTTGAACTTGGATTTAAATATCATCGGAAGTGTCACTGTTTATCTCAGCGACCCCTAAAACTATAGACTCCATTTTAATATCGGTCATTTTCGATCAGTTTTAAATATCTTTCATTCCCCCTCCCCTAAACTGCACCATCAAATTGATATGATAGAAACCACCTCAGGTCCGATCCTCATCTATGTTGAAAATGAGATCGAGTTCGGTCGGGTGGTTCAAGAGTTATTAAATTATATTTATTTTTGTACATATTCCGTCCCCACCTCCTACCCTAAGTTCTGCCGTCAAAGTGATTTGATATATAAAAAAGGAAAAGACAGCCCAAGTCAGAACCTGATCTATGCTGAAAATTTCATCGAGATCGCCTGTTCAAGAGATTAGGAATCACAAAAATAGTTACTTTAAATTTTATAATACAGTGAAACCTGTCTTTAGCGGAATCGAGCGGGACTCGCAGAAATTTCCGTTAAAGTCAGGTTTCCGCTTAATGGAGGTAGACGTTGTCTTTTTTTTTAAATACATGCTTATAACGGACATACTGAGAAAATATTGTAAGTACGTTTTACGTACCTTTTTCAATTACAATGCTTCTTTCTTCTATGAATTAATACACAAAAAGTTTAAAATTAATACAAAATATCTATGCACATGCTTTCTTTATTTTTTCAGTTGTCAAGCAGAGTTTTCTGTATACATTGCTGTTTGGCTGTTCTACTTTCCGTACACACTTTAGCCTGAGAAACTACACTTAGTAAATCAGAGTCATTTTTCCGTAAGGCAAATTGTTGCAGTTTCTTTAAACTTCTGAGTTCGTCTTGATACGTCTTTATTCTACACTCTTTTTATTCCTCTATATTCTACACACCGTATTCCTCTTCTTCTTCCACCTCGTCTTCTCCTTCCGACTATCCGTTTGATTCTTGATTAAGGTGAGGGGATTACGGACAAATTGTGGGGGTGAATATGAGTAGTGCTTGGGAAAGGTCAACAATGCCCAGAAAAAAATAACAAAAGAACGAAGAATTTATCCCAGACATGTAATGTATATATTTACCCTCTCACAGAATGTCTAAACATTTTCTAAACGCTGTAGTCCGGAACTCAGAATTTTCCGTTAAAGGTTTATTTTGCTTTCCGTTGTCCGCATAACACAGTTTCCGCTTAATGAAGGGACTTTTACACGTTTTGCACTCCAAAATTCATGGGACCGTGAAATATTTCCGTTTATAGACAGTTTTCCGTTTAATAAAGGGTCCGTTGAAGGCAGGTTTTACTGTATAAATTTATTGTTGTAGTATAATGTTATATCGTTCAATCCTCGATGTGCCGCATACCTAAGGAGGCTAAAAGTTATATTAATAAACAATTATTCAATGTATAAGCATCCGCCCATGAAATCAAACTTGCGGTCACATGCACTAAGTTTTTGTCAATGTCATGAAAATGTTATGTCGATATTAGTTTTGAGAGCACAAATTGAAAAATTCCAACGGATGCTTGAGTCTCGGAGCCAAGGCCATACCCTAGTCGACACCTATGATGTACAGTATTACCGATGTTCAATACTACACTTCTCTTTAGTTTTGGAAGAAGAACACCACTAATATGCTTTGAAATTAAATGAAGTATCTAGTTTAACGTACCACGATTGTGCACCAAGGCTAAGGGAGACAGTGATGATGAGAAATGACTGAAATAGTGGGATGAAGAAAGTAGGAGGAAACGAAAAAAATAACGAGAAAACCCACACACACGGTGTTTGTCCACCAAAAAAGCTCTCATGGTGCGAGATGACACCTGTGTGGCTTGAAAACGAGAAATATCCACAGAAAACGCGAACAACCAATTCAGAAAATCGTTGCTATACGCTACAGAGGCAGATCTACTCACACGGATTGTATAAACTACTGGGAACACACTCACTCCAGCAGCATTTTTACTGAAGCCAAGAAATCCATCTCCTTCTTTTTTACATTCTATAAAAAAATTCAAGTGGTGCCGGTACTTGTGAAAGACTCTTGCGCAAATCTTGGTCTTGGTCTTGGTCTTGGTCTTCCAGGTATGGTCTTCGTCTTGGTCTTGTTCTTGCACCCCTTGGTCTTGGTCTTGGTCTTGCATCGAGATTCCTGGTCTTGGTCTTGGTCTTGGTCTTGCATGCAAGACTCTTGCAAAAACTGCAATACCAAGACTCTTGCGCTCATCACTAGTTCCCGAGCTATGGCTTTTCAAATATCTAGAAATTGTCCATTTTTGGCCAATATTACGGGAATGGTAAGTCATAGAGAGACGATATTGATGTTAATCAATACTTAAGTGTATGGTAAACATTTTGGTACCGATAGTAATAGGTGGCCACTAGCGAACTGGCCATTGGCCAAACCAGTGGTCAGTTGGACAGTAGCCACCAATTACTATTTCGTGCCATAATATTTACCATCCTCTTAGGTATTGATCAACATCAATATCATCTATCTACAACTTATGGTTCCCGAGCTATGGATTTTAAATATCTAGAAATTGTCTATTTTTGGCCAATATCCCGGGAATGGTAAGTCATAGGCAATCAATCCCTAATAGAAAGTTAAACAATTTCGTATCGTAATCAATTGGTGGCCACTGGCCAGTTGGACAGTGGCCACTTGTTCCTATTTGTACCAAAATGTTTACGATCCTTTTAGATATTAATCAACACTAATATGATCTCTCTATGACTTACGGTTCCCGAGATATGGGTCCTTAAATTTCTGGAAATCGGCCATTTTTGGCCAATATCTCGGGAACAGTAAGAGTGACGCGAAAACTTTAATCACTTTCTCTGACAGATTTTGATGCTCTATCGAATGCAGTGTTCAAAATTGAAATAAAACGAAAATAACAGACAGACGGACAGACAGACTGACACACAGACATAGAGAATTCAGTAACAAACTTTTTTAAGGTTCGTTGAAAATGGTTCAGAACGAAAAACCTAAACATTACAACTTATATTTCTGGTTTTATTCATATATCCTCCTTTAGCCTTTTACACAGCTGTGTACAACCTACGCATTCTTTGAATAAATGTCTGCATTGTTTTCTTTCGAAGTGGGTTTCCAAGTATCTGGCTAAGCCTGATGAAGATATGTAACATTCGTTAGTCGTGGTGTTGTAGACCTCTATAATAATTTAAACATTTTGTCCCGGAGAAGCTCCCTCTGGCTTAGGCAAGGCAACTGAGGCGAGTCGTAGCACAGCCTCTAATCCCTTTTTCTTCTGTAGGTCATGTAGGTATTATTTGCACAGATTGGGTATGTTTTGGGTCCATACTGTATTGTTTTGAAGTATCTATTTGTAGCAGGTTGACTGCCAAGGTGATTTGAGGGTACTGGTCCCAGGCCATAAATTTCTTCTTACCTTTGGCTCGAATATGGATAGTTATATCACATTTTTGTCGCGATATTTTGTTTCTCCCGAAAGTATACCAATGGGAGCCGAGCACCATATGTAATGCTCATGGTCTCACAGTAATTTGTGAGTATATGATGCTCAAGAACCTGAATATTTTAGTAAATTGTGATATCAAACATGACTATCATATATGGTGCTCATGGCCGCACAGAGAAATAAGGTGAGCCCACCTATTATGCTCATGGCAGTTAACCTGGTAGTCTTTTTCTTCATTATTCCCTCTATTTCAGCTAAGTTCTTAAATAAATTACCTGTAAAACACCCCAGACAATCACTTAGCCTCCTTTGTGATTTATTGTTGGTAGTGTATAAATAGATAATAATATTTCTCCTTGCTTGGACGGACATGTTAGTGGTGTTTGTTTAAAAACATTCCAAATGTCGATTCTTCCTACCATTAGACTCAATTCCACTGCTCTTCAGTTCAACTGGCATTTCTTGGCCCAATGAATATTTCTCTTCTTATTTTGTATCCTCAGTGATGTATTTTTTTATTGCAAGTGTATGAAAACCTGTACTAATGAGACGGTTAGTTATGGTTCCTACATTCAAAGCTTTATCAAAATTGTTTTAGGTTATTTCTGGAGCTGCTTTGCGTTTATCGTGTTTGCGTGTCATAATAATACCTTGTTCCAATTTGCATTGTGCCATTCCAGAGCAAAAATGATAGTAAAATTTCCTTCTTCCCATATAATGATGGATTGCATAACACACCACATATATCGATACTCGAAATTATCTCGCAATTTGGCGCGTAGTTTTGTTTTCTTGATGCAAAATTACCGTACAATTTAGGCCCATATTTCATTACTGTTTTCCCCAGCTTTTAGAATGAATAATAAAATTATTTACTCTTAATCGATGTTCTATAGCCCTGATCCTTGGATACATTTTGAGCCACGCAAATAAACAAAATTAATATGGTACCAAAATGAATTTTGTGAAAAGGCATTTTTATGTTTATAGAGTATATTTTTAAATAATGATATTAATCCCTTATCAACAAAATTCAATGAATCTACAATACTATCCACACATTTATAAAATGAATGGTCCTCGTTTTCATTCATAGACAGTTCCTTTACATTTTCATTAACATAACTTTTCTCCAAATTACCTGATTTAATACCCAAAACGTAATTCACAAAAGGTTGACACTGACACTGACACTGACAATGCTATCGCTAGTTTCTGAATTATTATATCATCAAGGGTACGTATAGCGAACGTTTTATTTTCAAAATCCAAAACAGTACGTAATTGTGTTAGAAAATTTAGACCAATTAACACCTTTTCGTTCAATTCGTTAATGACCAAGATTGGAATAGTCATTTTATAATCCTGTATATACCAATTTCAATTTGAGTTTTCCCCATCGCTTTTTCTTATGATTGCCTGTGTAATCAATTAATATTAAATTGTCCACCTTTTGTAATCTAGGGTTAGAATAATCTTTTGTAATTTCACGCCAAAATGAATAAGATAAAAGGGACACAGTAGCTCCGGTATCAATTAGAGAGTGAAGAGGAACTTCATTAATTTTAATAGGTATTCTCGCAGTACTAAAGTTTTTCAGGGAAACAAAATCCTTTTCAGGAGCATCTACCTCTTCCGTTTCATCATCAGACATCCAAAAACAGTTAGCAATAGGAATATATTGATAAATAGCATTCGTATCAAAAATTTTAAGATTAGTTTCATAATCAGAAAAAGAATCAGGTACACTTAACACTGACGTGGTTTTGACTCCCCCCCCCCACGCCAGCCGGATTTAGTTTAAATTACGGTGATCTACGGCTTCTATTATATCACACTGTATTCCACAATCTTGTGTACTTTCTTGTCTGTTATATGCTGTTACAGCACTTTGATTTCTATTAATGTAAATCCTACCACCTGTGAATCGGTTTTGTGAAAAAATACGACGATTATTATTTCTATAATTTCCATTACTATTTCTGAAGTTCCTGTTACCATTCCTGCAATGAGGTTGGGTCTGATTACCGGTAACATTTTGCCCATTTGCTCTATTGTGAAAATAATGATTATTATTGCTTTGTGAATTAGGAATATTTTAATGCTGGATATTTAAGTTGCGAACAGAAGCGTAATTGACATGATTAGACCAAAACTAACCTGCCCTCTGTTGCTATTTTGCATCAAAGACTGACTTTCAAAACTCTGAATAAGCATGACCAAATAGTTGAAATTAATACATTGGGCCGACATCAACATTTGCTGCAGTTTAAAGGTCAATAAAATACGGATCAAAGCTATTATTAATTCAGGATGGCCTGGATTAATGCATTTTAATTCGTTGTAAGTTGAGACTACAAATTCTGCAACACTTTTATGAACTTTAGGATTGTAAGGCCTTGTTCGGAGTAAAGCGTCCCTATTAGCCAACATGAAATCACTTTCATAATTGGACAACAACGCATTCTTAAAATCAGAATATTTACTAAGGTTATCTCTAATGGCTTTAAACCAGGTCAAACACGGGGGCAGTAATATGTGAGGTAATTTTTTTAGGAATTTGGACTCATCTACTTCCATTAACTCACATTCATCTTCGAATTTCTCGAGGAATACCCTAGCAGGTATATCCTCGGGTACTCCACTAAATTTTGTGAGAGATCTGATCTCACTGAATCGTAATGGTTTACCTGTACTATTGGACTTCGAATATCTTGAACCTACATGTGCATTTTTACTTCTACGGGATGAGCGCTTCGTTCTTCTTTCCCTCTCTGTACTATCTTTACTATATTCTGAAGATTCGCTACCTTCCAAAGTTGTTCTGGGGTACTGTACAGGTTCCATTCCACTAAGGGAGGGACGAATATCATTCCTGTGCTCACCATCGCGATCTTCATTCGCAGAAATACTTTTTTCCTTGAGGAAGTTCACCTCATCCTGTAATTGTCAAATCTGGTTTGAATATTCATTCACGACAGTTTCGATAGTTTCAACTGAATCCTGTACCACAGTAACCTCTGTAACATTTGTTCCACCTTACGATCATACTGTTCAAATTTTGCACTAATTTGCCGATCCATCTGATTTAATTGCTGCTGTACTTGATCCAATTTACTGTCATTTCACTGTTGTAATTGCTCCAATTTGTTGTCAAGTTGTTGTGACAGTTTGTCGTCAATTTTCTGTTGAAGTTCATCCAATTTATCATCATTATGCTATGTAGCTGCTCCAATTTCTCATCATTTCGCTGTTGTAATTGTTCTAGCTTATTATCAATTTGCTGAGACAATTGTTTTAGAAGATCAACTATATTTTCCGCTGAACTTGTTCTGATTTCTCTAACACTGTTATTGATTACTTCATTTTCGGTAGCACTCATCATAATATTTCTCTTTTTTATCGTGCCAGTTCTTAAAACGGTATAATTAACGTTAGGCTCAATGATGTAATCGTTTTACTTAACTTCTAAACGATACACAACTTCCTGGCGTTTCGGCACCATTTATAGAACGAATAATAAAACTATTTACTCTTAATCGATGTTCTATAGCCCTGATCCTTGGATATATTTTGAGCCACACAAATAAACAACATTAATATGGTACCAAAATGTCGTTTATTATAATTTTAATGTTCGTTGTGATCTCTCTGATGTTATTTATATTATGGCTTACAGTAACTCCGTTTCTATATCGACACTCAAATTATCGTCAAAGTTACCAAAACAAACAAATACATACACGAAAACATTGATTTTTTAAAATATAATTATTTTTGTGTCTTCTTCTTCTTCTACCATAGAAATAGCTTACTAGTACAGTAGAGCGTCGATTATCCGAACGTCGGTTAACCGAACGACCGCTTAACCGAACTGTGTACTCGCTCGCACCTGTTACTCTCCCACCCTACCGTCCATCATCCCCCTCACTCCCAAACCAAGTTTCCCACAGTAGTCGCCGCACTGAGCCACCGCTGGCGGAACATTGCTTCTAATGGGGCCTTCATAAGGCGTTGCCTTTGTACGTTACTTTGTAATACTTAAAGAGACGCCTGTTTTTATGAATAAATTTACTGTACAGTACTTCTTTTTGGCAAATAAACATGTACAGTTCGATTATCCGAACAAACCAGTTTTCCGAACACCCATGTCCCCCAATTACTTCGGACAATCGACGCTCTACTGTACATATTTAAAGAAATATCACATATTGCCCAGAAAAAGTTTAAAAGAATACAACATATCGTTGTACTTTCAGGTAATTTTCACGACTAATTTCGAAATCATCAAATAGGGCACATATGGTTAAAAGAATATTTTCACAATTTAAAAACAGTTCGATGGGGTTTTGCATTTCACTTATAAGTACACGAAGTAAGCCGTAGATGGTGTTCGAACAATTTCTCGACTCAAAAGTTACCTTTCCAAAAATATAAGGCATTTATACGTGTAAATAGTCGCTATACAAAAAAATTGCAATAGGATTCTATCAGTATACAAACTTTTTTTAAAAAAATAACTAAAAACTACTGTTTGCGCGTTATTCTGACAAGCTATCATAATATAGACACATTTTAAATATTAATTACTAATTAAAGTTCTCTGCAGTATTCATGTCGTAAGGTTGATGTAAACATGGACTGCATATAGTGGGCTTTAGTGTGCAAATAGTAATAAACATTTAATTCTGGTCTATTGGCTAGTCTCGCATACTTAGTGCAGGAACTCTAGGGTTTAACACAACAGAAGAAAACGTTTCTCATAGAGTCGTATGTGTACGTAAATTAAAGATCGAATAACTGAAATCCTGTGATAAAATTCAGTTTTTATTATTTTTGAGAGATTTAGGAATGAAAAGTCTTGTAATTATCCGACACAAGAAGAAATCTACATAGAAATCTCGGCATGAACCCTAAGATTATTTAGTCTACACATTGAGTGTTCAGTATGCAAGAGATTCATGTTTAATTTTGGTTACTGAAGTTTGTTTCAGTGCTTACAAAATTCATCTCCAAATATTTTAAAATACTCCGATAATGTAGAAAAAACAGCCATACCTTTTGCATGTGTTTAAATGGAGTGTACAAATTTTATCCCTCATTTTCTCATAACTTTGACAGTTGAACTTAAATCCCTTGTGTTCTGAACGCTCCATATTTAAAATGGGACATTTTGAATGCCTTCCCTTTCGTTGAATGAAAAGTGTTTTTTTTTTCTTTTCGAAAACGACTCTAAAAGCGTTATTCAAAATTCATAAATCAACCATTAATCTTAAGGTTGTTTTGTTTAGGACGTATTCAGAAAGAGTATTTGATTGCCTAGATGGATTAGAATCTACATTGTTTGACAAATTTTAAGATGCAAGTTGTTTCTGAAGCAGGTTAATAATCAAATTAAGCTAAAAGTTACTATAATACTAGCATATATCTTTTACTAGCGTATTATAAGAGGTATAGCTCAAACAAAGTAGATTAATAAGACGAATTAACATTGTAAAATCATTTTGTAAAGAAAAAGAAAAACTATTTATCATGGACAATGCCAGATATTTAGAAACGTATTTAGTTCCTCTGTGTTTTGCTGTTAGTTGTTGAGTTGGTATGATGAGGATGTCTGCCTCTTCCACTTATTTTCGTGGTGGATGCAATGTATCTGTTCGTCTGTAACATTCAATTTAATGTAGACCTGAGCATAATAAGCTACACGCTTGCCCGTTTCATAGTAGTCTTAATTAGAAATTCGTTGAGCAGAACACGTCGAACACGAAGCATCTCCTGGTTTTGTTTTGCTTTGTATCTTTTTTCTTTTTTCTTTCCTTTTCTTTTTCTTTTCTTTCTTTCTTTTTTTTTAAATCTGCGTTCTTCCAGTAGTTTATCTTAATATTCAAACGTCTTGAGTTTGGTGTTGTTTACAGTTTCTAGTAGCTGGAATTTCCTAGCTACAGCAGAGATTTCTTACGTTATAATTATCCTGGAACGACCCTAAACAATTAAAGAAAACGTTTCATTGTTTCCACACATATAGAACATCCACTTCTAGGAAGTAATGATCCTAGTGCGTAGGTGGCTACCCACTACATATGCAATCTTGTGAGCTCAAGCCATCCACTTAAGAAGTTGTTGTTGATTTTAGTTTAGCGTCCCTTTCAGCAGCGAGGCTATATGAGACGTGGACCTACTGATTAACGTGGAATCCGAACCACATGAGCTCCCACCGGGAATCGAACCCGGGTCTCCCACGCCAAGGGCGCGTACGCTAACCGCTTAGCCACAAGTGAGCTCCACTTAAGAAGTTGTTATTTATTTAACGATATCAGCCAGTACTTATATTTTAATAGGTTACGGAAATGGATTTGTATAAACGGACACTGTGGTTTAATGGAGAACAAAAATAGACAAAGTTAACGTTCGACAACCTTGCTTTCTTAATAAATAATATGGCCTGCTTCTCAAGGTAGGACAAAAGGGAATTGCAAAAGTAATAAAACAAATCAATATAATTAACTGCTTTCATTCTCGAAGCTAGAAATGTAACTGAAAGCAAGACATTAGTAGAATTTGATAGGTTAGTCTCGCCGTGTGAAAAACCTTTATGCAATAATACTTGGCTTAAAGAAAAAGAAAATATGATATTGTTCTGTGTAGATTGTTCTAGATCAGTGGTTTCCTAATTTATTTCTTAGGTTAGTAGACTCAGTTAGGTAATAAAGGCGTTGAATATACTATACAGATTTTAGTTTGTTGGTTAAGTGTTAGGGGTTAAGTTAGTGTTCTCATAGTCATTATGCAAATGGTGGAAGCCATATTAGACACGAATCTAGATATGAATAGCACAATGATAACGAAAGAAAATGATGATTCAGCTAATAAAATATTATTATTAGGAAAGAATAATACAAGAAACGCAACAACTGAATCTAGTACGGAAATTTTACAGGGTGATGACAACACAGATAAACACAATAATGTCAATTTTTCTGCTAAAAAATCGTCATATGTACTCTATTAAAGGCAAAACTTGGAACTTATTAGATACATTTAAAATCAAATGAAAAAGATTTAGAGAAACAACATCCAATGGTTATTAGCAAGAAGTAGTATATTTCGGAAATAAGTGGTACAAAAATGTATCAAGTAACAGGTAAGAATCTCCTCAAGATTGTTTTAACTCAAGGGAAAATGCAAATGCGTTCTTAAGACATGACGTGCTTGAAAGAAACAAACGAACTGCTTTCATACCTTCTCACACTATAACTTAGATGGAACTAATCCATCAGTATTGATGATATTGTAACAGATATTAATAGCAAAGTTGGGATCACAGCAGTGAAAAAAATATATAGGACCCATAAAGAACATCAGAAGTTTCAGACGGTACCGTAGTTCTAACTTTTAAATCTCAATACCTACCATTAGAATGTAAATTACACTGCATGAATTTAGATATAGAGCCCTATGTCCCACAGATGAGGCAATACATAGGATGTTGCTATGCATATGGACGTATCAGGAAAAATGCAAGAACAACGAAATGAGATGCAAAAAAAAAAAAAAAAAAAAAAAGAAGGATAACCATGATCATACAATGTGTAATAATAAGACAACTTGTATATACTGTACTGTGGGAAAGTAGACTTTCAACGACACCCTGAAAATCAAAGACAATAATATAATTCACTTAATTACAACGAACCATCTATCTTTCAATGAATTCAGTAAACTGTCATCACTCTTATCATATCCAAAAATATCCTATCATAATATAAACCATAACAATGGTATAGGAAATATATATTGGGTAGCTGGTCATGAGTCATACAACCTCACCCCTTGTTCTTGACTATAACCAAGGAAAGAATAAACTACCTACCCATTCACGCAAGATAAAACAGGGCCTTCTATGACGATTAGAAATTCTAATAATAGATACAACAATCTTCACATCAGCATAAAAAGCTGAAAAAGTTAACCCTAGAAACACCAAGATATTTTGGGGTTACATGGAACACCAACTGGGGGGGAGGGACCTCTGAGGCCCAGAGAATAAAGGTCATTTTTTCTCCCGGAAAATAATTTATCTTGTATGATAAGAACTTGGGATGTCTTAAACAGAATATATTTTTATTCTCTATTATTACTAAACGGCGTGACAAACATCTTGGCATTTGAAGGCGGCGCTCCAAGTTCTCTTTAAATGCTGCTAGCAAATGAGAGGCCAGCGGTATTGCCAGGTTTATTTTGCACACATCCACGTCTATCCCCTGTCACCTGATCGCGCTGTAGTTTGTCTGCTTACCCATAGACACACCCCTTTACCACTTGGCAACGTCACGCCAGAACTTGCGTTTTATTCGTTCAGCTGAAATGCCAAGATGTTTGTCACACGCCTTAGGTTTCTAACTACAGCGTTGCCAACTATATGTCTGTAATTGTTTAAGTTATCATTTTTATTTATGTCAGTAACTATGGCCTATTTATTTTGTTTGTTTGTATAGAAAAACTACCAAACAGATCAATAGCAACTTAGTACAGTGTAGTAGTCTACAAACGCGGCTTCTAAAAGCATTTTGATGGTGGTCCAGTAAAGTGGGGTAGAATGGGGAAAAGTGGGGTATACTTTAGTATTCCAATGAATTAAGGATTATTCTTTTATAATTCCTTGGAGCCGCGGTGGCTCAGTGGTAGAGCGTTCACCTCTGGTGCATGGGGTCCCGGGTTCAAACCATGCTCCCGCCAAGTGAACTTTGTGGTGGACAAACACCGTGTGCGTGGGTTTTCTCGGAGTTCTCCCGTTTCCTCCCACTTTCTTCATTCCACCATTTCATTCAATTCTCATAATCACCGTCTCCTTTAGCCTAACCGGCAAAACCGTGGGACGTAAAACTCAAAGATTTCATTTCATTTTTTCTTTTATAATTCCATCCCAGTTACCCTTGGAATGGCGAAATTCTTTCAAATTTTGTTTCCATGAAAAGATAGACAGTGTGAGGGACGTTCATCGGACGCTATAGAGCAGTGGACGCTATAGAGCATTGTAATGAGTCTGAGGGCCATAACCGTCATTACTAGTAAGGTGGAAGGCCGCGGCTAATAATAATAATAATAATAATAATAATAATAATAATAATAATAATAATAATAATAATAATAATAATAATATAACTATTATATTATATTATATAGTTATAATATTTTATTATTATTATTATTATTATACTACAAAAGAAAATAATGAAAATGTATTTGAAATATTACATAGGCCTATCTATTTAGTGTGACAAATGAGGGTGACTAGCAGCGTTTACAAGGACTGGGATATCTACATCCATTCCTGTTGTTGCGAGTCAAAGATGTAAAGAAGAATAACCTATAAGACAGCTTCTGAAGCGATTCTTCACAATCTTCATCCTGGAAAATGCACTTTCACAGAAACAAATGCTACCAAATGTTGACATTGTTTCCCACCAAACTCTGACCGGCATACAGCCAAAGTCACAATATAACGAACTGATAATTTTCTATGAAATATGTGTCTTCAGTCAGTGTTGCAGTCTGCTGCTTGTAGATTTTATGATCAAAAATATTTGATAACACAAGAGGTGCAGCAGCATAATTCTTTACAATCGCTATTGAAACTTGATTCTCTCTCTTTAAATATATATATATATATATATATATATATATATATATATATATATATATATATATATATATATATATAGATATAGATATAGATATAGATATATAGATATATAGATATATATAGATAGATAGATAGATAGATACATACATACATACATACATACATGCATACATACATACATATGTATGTGTATGTGTGGTAGACTGTGATTATAATATAAAATGATAGGTGTTAGCAGGTTTCAAGGAATAAACTAATAGAAAATAAAATATTTAGATGCCAAAAAATAATCAGAAAAAAGTTATATACTAAATTTTATATTGTGCAGTTGGCAACACTGCACCATAATAATAGCTCAGAGTGCCCCTCCATGTTAACTAACTAACTAACTCTATGGCCTTTGGAACCCGGAGGTTCAATACCGCGTTCACAAAAGCTCTCCACTGACTTCTATCCTTAGCTAATTGGATCCAGTTTCTACTTTATATTCCTATCTCTGCGAGATCCATCTTAATATTGTCCTCCTATCCAAGGGCGGATCCAGGAGGGGCGATCGGGGCAATCGCCTCCCCAAAAGAGGAAGCTTTTTTATTTTATATATATAAATAAAACCCATCCAAAAGTTTGGAGCCCTTAAAAGTAGCAGTATGACAACCCCCCCCCCCAGAAGTCGGTCCTGGATCCGCCCCTGCTCCTATCTGCACCTAGGTCTTTCTATTGGTCGTTTTCCGATTGGTCTTCTAGTCAAGACTTTGAAAATGTTTCTACTTTCTTCCATTTAGCTACATAACCTGTCCACCTAAGACTATTAGACTTGACGATCCTAACAATGTTGGATAAACCATATAAATTAAGTAGTTCCTCGTTATGAAGTTTCCGCCATTCCCCATTCCCGTTCCTCTCGGGTCCGAATATTCGTCTCAGGATCTTGTTCTCAAATACTTTCAACCTATGTTCTTCTTTCAGAGTAAGCGACCATGTTTCGCAACCATACAGAACAACAGGCATGATTTTCGTTTTATGTATTTTAAGCTTCAAATTCCTTGACAGAATTCGCGACGACAAGAGATTTTGAACCGAATAATAACACGAATTCCCTGCTTTTAGTCGACATTTAACTTCTTCGTGAATATGATTTTCGTCTGTTAATACTGATCCTAGATATTTGAAAGTATCCAGTTTATCAAAAGTATTACTTAATATTTTAACGTATCCATAATTTGCTGTATTACGGTCCCGACGCACTTCCATGTATTTAGTTTTCTCTGCCCCTCCATGTTGTGATACCAAAATTGTTTCAAGTGGAAAATAAAATAAATACACAAAAAACTGGAATATAGCAGTTACCATATGCGGTGAATAGCCCCTTAGTAGTACCAAGGAGGGGGGGGGGGCTCCTGAGGCTCACAGCACTTTTTTTTATATATATAAATAGAAAAAACAAAACACTAAAAACTAACCAAGTACGTTTTATGATGAACGGGGTCAAGCTTGACAATATCAATTTTTTTTCAGATTTTTAATGCAATTAGAAATGTTACAAAATGTAACAAAAATAATTTGTGGGCCTCCGAGCCCCCTCCTTGGTGTTCCTAGGAAGAGAGAGAAGAAGGATGTATAGATCTCCAACCTAATTTAATCTGGAACAATCCTTACTACCCTCGCCATGCAAATAACAACTCGGTTGGACCCTTCAGCTATAATGTTATCAAAAAAGTTTTACTAGGCACTTAATTTCCAAGAACTCAATCTCCCACTAAAACTTTCTGAAAGGTCTCCATCATAGACACAAGTATTCAAATATAGAAAACTTAATAGGCAAGGTGGTCCTTCTTCTTCACAAGAAAACAGTCAGCCTTCTGATCCTCTCATCTTTAGATTGAACAAATAAAATATAACAAGGACTACAAAATGTCTTCTACACAATATTTCTGTCGAATAACATAGAATAGTTCCAAGATAAAGTTTAACACATTATCAAATAAATCCTTATCTTAATTTCATAATGGCGATTAAAGATACAAATTTAATTACCTTAATTCAGTGAAATGCATAAAGTACAGTATGCGGCAAAACAAACAGTACTGAAATCACATCGTTGACATTTATTTATTTGTTGTACAACATAACGAATCATAAGAAAGTTTGTCAAATGGATGTCAACTAAATGTTACTCAACACATATTGTAAATTTACAAGGAATCATTCCTGTACATCATGTGTTCAAAAGGTTTAACTTTATGTATCACATACTCTTCATGGCGGTCCTGTAGATCGATGAACATGTTAGTGAACACGGTTTGCTGCAATGACAAAGCAAATGACCGAATCTTTTCTCTCAACTCCGGTATAGTGGTAGGAAGTTATCTGTTCGGAAAATTGCTTCCTTCAGCATACCCCGTATGTAGGCAACTGAAGTCATGAGGTGAGGGGAGTGGGAAGGATATGGAAAATCCGTTCCACAGCAAATAAAGCGATGTCCAAACTCTTGTGAGCAGAAGGGTAAGTGACTCACTTGCAGGTGGGCAATAGCTCCGTCTTGCTGCATCCATTGTTGTTATAACGACAGATTTTTCGTGCGGCAAAAGCCGCACAAATCATGCAAGACAGGGTCAATAATAAACAATCAATTGATGTGTCGACCAAAGTACACATGGCTTTTCATCACTGAACCATATGTTACTGATGAAATCTTCATTTTTATATGTAATAGCTAAAACTCCAGAGCAATACAGTAGACGTCCACGCTAATCTCCTGCAGTGAGACGCTGCCCCACACCATAGGAGCGGAAATATTGCTCGACAATAAGTACCTCCTCCTCTGTTGTGAGTAACATTATCTTCGCACCAACTGCACACTACGCTAGTCCACATACAACTGAGCTCACATGTGACACTACAGCTCATACCACATAGCATCTAAGCGCCACCCGTACGCGAATTTTGGTACTGTTTGTTTTGACGCATACTGTATTAGGGGAAGAACACATCATTTACAATTTCTAATTTACCAGTACAACTCTCACTTAATCCTAATTCAAAAAACGTGGTCAAAAGTAAAATTCTTGCTGAAAACTTTTGGTTGCACTGTGTACTAAAATTGACGACATAATAATTACGGAGGAACGACAATATGTATTCAGTCACATCTATTCCATTCAATCCTATGTTTTTCTAATTTTGACATCTCTCTACAAACATATATCTCATATCTCAGGCATCAGAATTAAAATTCCATCTCCCATCAATGTATATACTCTTTCAAAAGAGTCCATTCTACAAATTTTTGGTCTGATCTATTTTAATATACTAGTAAAATTTTATAATGGATGGAGATGTCAATACTCATTCTCATCTTCTCACATTAATGAGGTGGAGATACATTACAAGTTGCTTTAAAACTTAACCAGGCTTTTTATCTCAAAGACGGAACACCAATTAGCTTTACTCACAATATTAAAAATGCTCCAGATGTCACGATCACCAACATAAGAAATTATCTTAATTGATAGTGGAAAGTCTTCTATAATCCCCTAGGAGAAAACCATTATCCTATAATTACTCAGATTACTTGCAACAGAGGAAGGTCATCTCCAAATTAGATACGGTCTCTTCTCTGGCTAAAATTAATACACTTCCCAGCAACTTAGATTGAAATTCATAAGCTTCACAACCAAAATATCAATTCAGGCAGTTGGGGCACGGTGGCTCAGTGGTAAATCGCTTACCTCTGGCGTGTAGTGCCCCTGGTTCGAGCCCTAGCTAAGTAAGTTTGCGGTGGACAACATTGTGTCCATGAGTTCTCCCGGGGTACTCCCGTTTATTTCCGCATTATTATTCCACTAATTCTTCCATCATTATTCGCTTGCGTATATCATCTCTGTCCCTTAGCCTAACGGATAATCATGGGACGTTAAGATGGAAAGAGAAATAAGAGAAGAACTCAAGCAGTTTGAAAATAAGAAAACTGATATCCCTATTTTTACGTCTCACATAAGAAAATACGTATAAAAATAGCAGCTAGAAAGGCAGTAACAAAAGGAATGTTTAAACACAGTAACTTTAATAAAAGTAGAAATTCTAAAAATTTGTACAAAAGAACTTATATGGTGTGATATTCAATATGGTAAGTGTGTCACTCATTTGAAAAGTTACTTTAAAATAAACCACAAAGAAACTTAAACTAAAAGTAAACTTAAGTATTAAAGACCATAAGTATTAATGAAAAATGTTCTTAGTATTCGGAAATCTCATTGAAAAAACAAATCTGTAGTAACATACCGCCATCATCAGCTTCAGCTAATCTCTGGAGATACACGAGTATTTGGAAACAATCTTACTCTCCATAAACATACACTACACCATTGGATTTTAATCCCCCTTGGGTTAGTGGGTTTGGTCAAATATTAGCTCCACCTCATACAAATAACGATAAAACCTCCTTTGCTTTAACCCATAATACAACCAAAAGCAGTAATACCAAACTTAGATCTATTTGAGGAGCCCCTATCACTATAGTTGAATTAACACATGTATTAAAACAACAACTTAAACTAATAAGAATTCAGCCGGATTTGAGTGATAGATAGTCACATTTAAGTAATCAACATGACTCTGAAATGCATCCGTTATGGAATCTACATAACAACATATAGGAATAAGATATGTAAGATATTTTATATACCTGAAACTTGGAAAGCACATTGGTTATCATCCCAATTAGAAGATTATAGAAACCAGCAGGAGAAGTCTACAGCTGCAGGCCAATAGCTCAGATTTCCTGTATCCTTCAAATGTTTTGAACACATGTTGCGGAATAGCTTAACATGGTTTATCCAGTATCATAACTTTTTCCCACTAGACATAGTAGAGTTTAGGGGGAAAATTCCACATTGGATGCAATCGATTCTTTAATCTTAGACCTATGATCAGCTTTCAAGCAAAAGCAATCAATAATAGCCACATACTTAGAGAAAAAGGAGCTTACAACAAAGTCATTTCAAATCATTTGATTAAAATTATTGTAGAATTTAAAAATATCCTTAACATTTATTCGCATAGTACATAATCTCTCAGTTAACAGAGAATTATACGTCAATTAGGTAA
Source organism: Thermobia domestica (assembly GCF_964235325.1). NCBI lineage: Eukaryota > Metazoa > Arthropoda > Insecta > Zygentoma > Lepismatidae > Thermobia > Thermobia domestica. Next base: position 100,610,512 of record NC_137463.1, on the reverse strand, counting down.
ATTTTTAGAATACTGCCAAATAAACATCAATAGGTGTTAGCCAGGGGAGCAAGAATCAATTAATAATCTAAAAACATTCTAGTGTCTTCCTATAAGCTGATGACACCATATTTTTTAACGTACACATAACATAAACAATAACAGCAAAATTCTATAAAAAGCCCTGGAAGGTTATAACACACAGTAGTGTGAGCACAATGGCCTTGTATAAATTAGACAACCAAACCTTACTGTCTAATAATTTTTTTTCTAGAAAAAGTAATTTCTTCTATTAGTATTAAAATAGAAAACACAGTAATTAGACAAAGTAACTTCTCTAAATATCTAGGCAAAATCTTAAAATTGAAGCTTAATTCGAATGTTCATTTAAAAAATATTTGCTCCAAAATAACACAAGTTATTAATACGTGGTGTGACCCAGAAAAAAATGGGTTGAAGTAATAACTCAGAATATTTACATCATTGGTTCCTGTCTGTGATGTTACCTTCAAAGCAGTCCTCCTTTGCTTCAACACACATCTTCATTCGCTGTTGCAATTGTTTGCCCCTAAAAGTAATCTTTTATAAGGATTTCAGTACATTTTTCGTTTTTTAAACTCATCAACGGAGGTAAAATGTGTTTCCTTTAGTTGAGATTTGATTTTTGGGAACATAAAGGTCATATGAATGCCAAACCAGGTGAGTACGACGGGTGTTCTAACACTGCAATAGTTTTTGTAACGAAAAATTGCTTTATGGATAGTCTCTTGTAGGCGGGTGCATTGTCCTGATGCAAAATCCATCAATTTTACCAGAACTGGAACCTTTTTTTTTTAGCGTTTTCACGAAGTTTCCCCAGCACCTGAAGATAGTCATGTTGATTTACGGAATCAAATCAATCATTACTATTTCATGAATGTCAAAGATCATTGTTAACATTAGCTTAAATTTGGACTTTGCAATTGGAACCCATTTTGAGCTGGGGGAGCCTGAGCATTTCCACTGCATCGATTGTTGCTTGTTTCCGAGTTGTAAATGGAAATCGAAGTTTCGTTAACAGTTGAAAATAATTCCAAAAATATTTGAGTCATCGTCAATCCTTTTCAAAATGTCCATACACAGTTTCTTTCGGCACTACTTTAGATCATGTGACAACATTTTAGGAACCATCTTGACACATTTTTTTCATTTACAATTCTTCCCCTGCATCTAACTGACTCCCTGTACAAACTTACAACCTCAGTAAATGCTCTAACACTCAATCTGTAGTCATTTCTCAGAATACGGAAAATATTTTCGATGTTTGTTTCAGTTACAGAAGAACGCGGACGACCTGGTCTTTCATCATCATCACAACTCTCCCTATTCTCCAAAAATCATTTTATGCCATTCAAATCTTGTCCTTGGCATGCACAAACAGCTTTCCTCAACATTTGAAATGTTTCCGTAACAGATTTTTGAAGTTTCGCGGGAAACTTGGTTTTCAGTCTTTGTTCTACTTTCAAGGTTGTGATTTTCCGGCAACGCATTGACACATGTGTTCACATAGTGATACTTATCTTACGACTGGCTTCCCCAGGAGGGTCTAATTCATGGTGGTAGGGAGGGCAGGTATAGTAGTTTATTAATGCGAACGCAATGCCCATAAAGTTAATTTATCTTTAGTAATGGAGCCAAAATTTGATTCTTTTGTCACACCCCGTATTTTTATTTATTTTAAGTCTGTTACAAGCAATGGTGAGCACATCAGCTATCATTACAAAAGGCGTATAAACAATGAGTGGAGTCAAAAATCTTGTATGGAAGTATATTTATGTCTGCTGCTCTTCAGAAATGTATTTCCGAACAAAAAACAAAATACAATATGGACATAAAAGGACCATTTTTCACAACCCGACTACTTCTTTTTGATTTATTGACCCAAAAATTAGCAGCTAAATTTCTTTTATCACGCATAGCAGTTGGTATGTCGACAACCAACAGGAACTTACAAACACTAGAATCCTCCACTCAATATTTATTTAAAAAACAAAGAAGTACATAATATACCATAATGAGATTTAAAAACTACCTGAATATGCCTAAGATGATAAAATAATCCGCTGTTTAGCACAATTGATACAAAAATCCTTTTTACTTTCTTGTTTCGCACTTTCTTATGAGACCAATCTACAATTATAATAACCATTTTTCCTGCATATCCTGCATTCACCTTCAAACTATCCCAGCAACCTTGTACTCTATATGGTTAGATGCAATATATTCCTTTCCGAAAAATACAATAAAATCAAACTCGTAGCTTTTTTTATCTGGTGACATTCGTAGTAACTAATAAGATATATTTCTAAAACAACTGAAATATTGGGTTAACTCATTAATTCGATTGGAATCGTTTGTTTTATGGTTGCACTGATCAGACAAAAGACCACTAATGTATTCCTCTCATTGTTCACAATTTCTTCGCAAAGTTCATGGTGCTTTTGAACACCTTTAGAAAAAAAACTGATTGGCTTGGATGTATAGAAGCCAAGAAGTCAAGAAAACAATTTTGCAGTTGATTATCTTTTTTCCAGGATGTGCCATGAAGTACATACGACAGGAACGGAAATGAGTGTAATCAAAGTAATCTGAAGAAGCCTCATTCGAAGAATTCGCCAGATAAGGAAAAACTTCTCATTGAATCTTCTAAATGACAACGATTGTCATGTGAGTCACATATGATCTACCGTTGTTCATGTGATTGAAGATGTCATGTAATTTATTCGACCTTTTTCTTAAAGTGCAGCAAGAACACATTAAAGTTGGTCTGACTATGCAGCAGAAGTGTGGTATAATTATGAGATAGTCCCTTCCATGCCCCACCAGAAACAACATTGTCCTCTTGGTATGCAAATCCTATTTGGGATTTGATGATGCCTTTCTGCTTGGGGTAACCCATCCCTTTCTATGCTTAAAATTCACCTACAGACACCATTTCTCATCTCCGGTAACAATACGTGATTGAAAGATCTGTTGTTAGCGACAAGTCTCGATGGCAAATAAGCAAAGAACAACACATGACAACACACTGGTTCTTATTGTCTGCTCTGAGCGAATGAGGCATCCAGGAACGCAGTTATTAAACCTTTCCCATATACTGAATGTCAGCACAATAGTTGAATGTCCGCTGTCCATCTCCATGGTCAATTTCTGAGTATTTAGAGGTAAACCACGGTGGATCAGGTTGTTGAAATGATCCTCATTAAAGTAGGATAGTCGACCATAGCGCGGGGTATCGATCTCTCAAGTCAAAATTTCCATTTTGGAACCTGTCAAACCACTTCCGGATGGTTCTTTCAGCAAAAAAAGTTCTCTCCATGAACTGCACAGATTTGTCTGAACATCTCTGTGACATTAAAAACTTAAACTCGTACAGGAGAACATGTTCTTTACAACTTAGCGTTCCATACCTTAGAAAAAAATGATTAGCCTCGACAAAACTCAAATAAACATACTGAAGACATAGCTGTAATTTGGCATGTTCCACATTACTGTCATCGTCAATGACGTCTGCCAATTTAAAAAAATATATATGAACGTCAAAAATTAATGACACAATATTACTCTGTACACTCTTCACTAGGTATCTATAGCAGGGGTGGGCACGACCAGTTTCATTTATGATCTTACAACCGATTTTAATTAAAAATCATTTACATATAATTTTCTCATATTACAAAATTTTTAGAAATCATATTATCTTAATGGTAAAAAGGATCTAAAAGTAGAAAATTCAATTATTGTTGTAAATAATAAACTAAAGGGTTCCTCAGCATCCTTTCTATTTATATAATAAATAAATCGAGTATTACGGTGTTTGTCAGGGGAATCTTTCCTTAACCTCAGAATCTATTTTGATAATTTTTGATACATGAGTTGACGCTGGCCTAGTTTAGGTTTTATCATATTACTTTCAGTAAAGGTATCCTCAGAAACTACAGGGGTTGTAAATTTATGCCAAAAAGACCGTACCTCATGTTCCCTTCAAAATAGAAAAATAAAACTTGGTAAATGAACTCCTCATTAAAATAAGAAAACACATGTCCCATTATTTTTAAAAATTTTCGTTTTAAGGGGGCATTTTCTATCTATATCTATATAAATAAAAATTAAAATAACGACATTTGGCCGTGAACTCCTTCTAGACCGTTGGAAAGATTTTGATGAGTTTTGGTAGATGAGTCGATTCGGCCTAAAGTAGGCTTTCATCCCATCTTGGATACCGATGATGAGAAGGAATAAGGGTATGTGGGAGCAGGATGGCATATAAAAGTAATCTAAAACAAGACATATTAGTGTCCAATTCTTAGCTTTCGGAGACGCTGAGATAAATAGTGACACTCCCGATGCGTGGAATTCCGAACTTATTCTCCATAGTCATTGAGGTGAGAGTGGGAAGGAGTGACATGTAAAATTAATAAAAAACAACCGATATGAATGTTATCGATGCCATTTAAGTCTAAATTCATCCTTGATATGGAGAGTGAGGGGTGGAGGAAGAGGATGAAGCTAAAAATTTTTATCATTACCCTTTTATTAAAAAATAAATATCCTAGGAAAGAATGGATTCAAATATATTCCATAAAATTATACTTCCTGTGCGAGGAACGGACATTGCAGTTTGTATTTATTTAATATATGAAAAGGAAAAGAAATAAACTTTCTTCCCTATCGCTCTTTGTTTTCATCTTATAAATTATTTAACGTACCTAAATTCTCAAATTCCTCTCCGAAAATATCAATGAGCTCCAAAATGAGACGTGCACTCTACCTTGGGAATCACGGCTCTAGATGAAAATCAGAAGATTAATTGATTGATTAAGAGCTTTTTAAACGTTTAAATGTGCGATTTAGTCAAGCTAATTAGTATTTAACGTAATTTACAAAAAATATAAGTTCAATTCTTTGATATAAGGCTTAATCAGGAGATACTGTGTTGTTACTTAAAGGAAAATAAAAACAAGAATCCAATGTTTATGTATGTATCAGCTTGTTTGTAGGACAATCTTTCACGGTCACAAGCTTCATCACTAATTATCTCATCTCAGGAAACATATTTAATATTATTCATTGACACAGTTACTGTTGCTGATTTACAATTCGCTTTGCGAAGAAATGGAACATAATAAGACGTTTGTTTCACGTTGTAACTGCTGTCTTCATGATTCGTATTAGGATCCGCGGTGGATCAGATGTAGAGTGCTTACCTCTGGCACGGGGATCCCTGGTTCGATCCCAGCTCAAGCCAAGTGAGATTTGTGATTGGCAAACTGTGTGTACGTGGGTGCCCTCCTATTTCCGTCATTCCACCATTATCACTCATCTCATCATCATTGTCTCCTTTAGCTTCGATGCACAATTATGGAACTTTTTTAAAAAATAAAAACTGTTTAGCACTACAGAAGCAATCTACATGTAACACTGAAAGGAATATAATAATTAATAATTAGTGTGCCAGTACTTTGAAAACACAGGAAAAATGTGTTATACCAGAATATCTTATTTGTGCATGCGTCATATCAATAACCTCAAAAAATATCAATTAATTTCGAAGAACAAAGATTAACACCCACTATGTCCCAATCTTTCATAAGAAAAGAATTTGCATTTCAAGTATAACGATGTTTTATTCCTTTTATTCAGAAGTATAAGTCAGTATTGAAAGACTGCGTCAAATGTCTAGACTACAACTAGCAAACCCGCATGTCCTGTGCAAGCGCAGAGCGCTACTGTTGAGTGAATGACTGAATTATGATACAAAATTAAAAGTATGTATGGCTAATTTAAGACATCCTCGAATCTAAGACGCACCCCGATTTAGCTGGGTTAAATTAAGGAAAAATAGTGTTACTATTACTAAAGAGCTCTTTGATATTGGTCATTTTCCGGGGATTTTTGTATATCTCTCTCCCCTCTCCATGTTGCAGAGTACGGCATGATAAAAATTATTCCAGGCCCGAATGTCATGTATGTTGAAAATTTGATCGAGATCGGTTGGGTGGTTCAAGAGTTAAGTTCTAATTATTTTTATATATTAATCTCCCCTTCCCCTCCCTCTCCCCTAGGTTCTACCACCAAAGTGAAAATACTAAAAAAAAACTTTCCAGGCTCGAACGTCATCTATATTGAAAATTTGATCGAGATCGGTCAGGTGGTTCAAGAGTTATTAAGTTTTATTTATTTTTATATATATTTCCCCTCCCCTCCTCCTATCCTAAATTCTACCGTCAAAGGTATATGATAAAAACCACCCAAGGTTTTAACCTCATTTATCTTGATAATTTGGTTAAGATCGGTTCGGTGGTTTAAGCGTGATGAAGCCACAAAGACAGTCACTTTTATTTTTATTTTATTTACATATGTATCCTCTTTTCCCCTACCCTACATTGTTCCGTCAAAGTAAAACGGTAAAAACATCCCAGATCCGAACCTTATCTATGTTGAAAGTTTGATCGAGATCAGTAAGGTGGTTCTAGAGTTATTAAGTTTAATTCATTTTCGTATATTTACCCTCCTCCCCTAAGTTCTACCATCAAAATGAAATAATAAAAAATATTTCCAGGTTCGAACTTCATCTATTTTGAAAATTTGATTGAGATCGATCGGTTGAATCAAGAGTTATTAACTCACGAATATGGTCACTTTTGTTTTTATATTTATTGATTTTGTATATCTCCCCCTGCTCCCCATCCTCTACGTTGTTCCGTGAAAGTGAAATGGTAAAATCCATCCCAGGCACGAACGTCATCTATGTTAAAAATATGATCGAATTTGGTCGTTTGGTTCAAGAGTCATTAGGTTTTGTTTATTTTTAATAATTACCCCTCCTCCTCCTCCCCTAATTTCTACCGTCAAAATGAATAGCTAAAAACACTCTCAGGCCAGAACTACGTCTACGTCAAAAATTTGATTTCGATCGGTCTGGTGGTTGAAGAGATTAAGAGTCAGAAACATAGTCACTTTCAATTTGGATCTGAAGTTTTTTGTTCAGACACCGCTATTAATATAGATATGAATACATAAGACTTCTAATAAGAAGTGAAAGAATTAGTGTTTCAGAGTGCACTATCGGAGATTACATGAAATACAAGATTGTTCTGATTTGAGTTCAGCACCAGGGCTATATGAGATGTAGATTTACAGTTCCATATCACGTGAGCTTCCATCGGAAATTAACTGGAGCAAAGTAGAAGAGGTAGGTGAAAAACAAGTGCAAGGGAAACACAGAAACGTAAAGTAGGTTACAAAATTTAGTGTATTTTACGTAAAATTGAATGTAAATAGTACCTGTCCTAGCACCTTTGGTACCCTAAACTTCTTATATTATTTTAGTTTTGCTCTTTCAAATCTTCTAAGCTCCCGCTGCGGCACGAAAGAAACCTCCTTGTAATCAACTAGTAAGTGTAGATTACAATTTTTAGATAATTCGAATGGAATTTTACAAAAAAGAAGAAAAGTGGTGACACGAGAATATGCTTTCCTAAGTTAAGCCTATACCAAAGGATGCAACATCGCATGTAAAATCTAATTTTTCAAGGATCTAAGATTCGATTTCATCCAAAAGATTAGGTGTGTGCAATTATTTTCCATTAGTGCACATCATCTTAATCTGAACCAGAAGGAAGTTGTAGGTACCATCTGTATGTACCTTTAGCGCTTGTCTTCCATCTAGTTATTTTACACTAGAGGCAAACAGATAGTTATCATTGTCTCATAAGTATGCCATTAGTGCCTCCCATTGAGAAACTACTATGCACCAGGAGTTTCAGGTAATTAATACCGTTCAAAAAATTCAATATATATTGAAACCAGAAGTTGTAGTAGAGTTCTACAATTTATACTTGCAGTAGACGAATAGAATTGGAGATAAGAGTCTTATTCTTTTTGGTATTAAATCTATATAAAAGAAACAGTTTCTCGCTATATATTGAGACTATCAGTGCTGCTATTATGGCTATTGTGTTTTTACATTATGCCCATCAGTGTTCAAATCGCAAAATTGCAGATTTCTACCGCTTCTGGTTTGGAAACATTGTGTAAGATCGAGATGATGGAATGCTTCGTCCATCTCAAAAATCCATTTCATAATATCCCTCACTCTTTTTGCTCTATAAAGATCAATATTGAAACTGAAAGTGGTAATGGCTTTTTGTCACATCGGATTTTAGTATAAAACATTAGATGAAATGAATTCTTTAGATGGCATATCAATATTAAAAACAGTTTCTCGCTCTTAATTACAGCTTTTACAACATGCCTTTCGACGTTAAAACAAAAAATGGTTGATTTTCACCACTTCCGATTTGAATATAGTGTCTAGGGTGAAGAAGGAATCTATTCTTTGAACGCTGAATGGATTTCAGAAATCGATCTCGATATTCCTTACTGGTTTTGCTGTGAAAGATGCTTGTCGACAGATAGAAGGACGGACGAATATAGCTGTGTTATATCCTATATTTTTCTTCTATCCACAATCTTTTCCAACACTTACTCATTAGTTGTTTTATCCCTCCTATTCAGAAATTTGTACGGTTCCCCTACACTTCTCGATTCATTCATTTCAAATGCTTCTAGTCGTGTTTTGTCGCTCAATAGTAAACACCATATTTCTTCTCCATACAGAACGATCCTCTATGAAAACATTTTGTTTAATCTTTTTCCTACTCCTTTATTCAACGACCTATAAAATACGTTTTCTTCCTTCCTGAATACTACTTTCACCACCCCTATCACTGTTTTATTTCCCCCTTCATATTTTAGATTTTTACAAATATACCGATTTTGCGTTATTTAGAATAATCCTCATTTTGCTTAACGAATTATCTCACACAGCTATAAGTAATAGGTAATAAGATTTATGTCTGTCATTTTAGGTAAAACAAAGGATTCTTATTTTTCCTAATAGTAATTTGCCAAAAATGGCGGACAACAAATAGTTACGAGACATTACAATTTTCTGGAAATTGCATTTTTCTTTATTTTCTCGAAGTTCAACTTTTAATTGCTGTTTTCAATCAGAAGTGAACAGTTTCTAACTCTATTGTCCCCTGGTTTTATGGGAAAGTAACCTTATAATTTTCTTTTCACTTAATAAATTAAGGTTTGTTTTCTTCTTATAAAAATAAGCCCACAATGATGAAACTTGTCGTTATTTATTCTTATCTGATGCTAATAGTTACAGAAGGTAAATTTTCCACAAAATTTAAAAAATTGACCGTAGTTTAATATAATATTAATATCGGTTTTTCGTATAGTAGGATTATTTTATAATTTCTCTTCAGTTTTATTTCTACGATTTTGTAATTTTTTGCCATTTCAGGTTGAGAAAACCAAGAATTCTTATTTTTGCGTAAAAGGACGGACACAAATCTTATTATTTATCTGTCGTAACTGTATAAGGTGATTGGTTGAGCAAAATAATGCGTCATGATATTCCTAGACACCGAGAACTACTCATCTGTCCTACTTTCTTCTTTCCCAATTTCTATTGTTGTGAACTGAATAAGAACGGACGATTTGATATTTTTGTTAGACTAACACATAACTCACGAGGTAGGTCAATGGTGTGAATCTATCAGCGATTCAACCAACCCTAAACGTGAAACAGTGTAACGACTGTGAGTTCAAATGCGGAAAACGAATAACACTGTTCTTTCCTTCCTTCACAGTAAGCTCAGCCATTTTTGGCCTGGTTATCCCAGAATAAAAGCTCCTTGCTTTTCCCCTGAGGACATCGCATTTCTCGCCCGTGTGACTGAGTGGGTGTCCCTGGTTACTGTCCAAGAGCGCTCTCTGTTTCTCTGTTTTCCAGCGTGATGGATGGAGTGAGAAGGCACACAATGGCTTTCCACCCATTCTTTCATTTTTTTTTTTCATTCCGTCTATCCCGTTACACCCCGATCAAGACACTGAGAAACAAAAGAACGAAATTGGAAGCTTTTATCGGGAAAAGCAAGTTTCTGTCTTTCCAAAGAAAGAATGGATGCACAAAAATAAAGAGTAAAAAAATATAACTTTTTTCTTTTCGGAAAAGAGAAAAAAGGGAAGGGAATATGATCTATAGAATATCATCCAAAGAGAAGGCAGGTTATCAATAAACAAAACAATGGGAAAAAAGATGATTTCTTTTTTTTATTTTTTAACATTTTGAAAAACAACAGTAGCCCATTCTTCTCTGAAATGTTTGAAAAATTGCTTTAGAGGTAAAGAGATAAATAGGAACAGTAGCTTTAGATAGATCAATATGAATGCCTCTCTTGCAAGAAAAATATGTAATAAGTGATGTCAAATTTGAAATGTTGTTTCACGTTCTTTAAATAAAAATATTGTTTTTAAATGTACTTTTATATATAGATATGTAAAACCATAGGCACTGTCATTGTAATAATTAAGTTTCCCTTCAGTTTTACCTAATTTATGTGGGAAAGAACATGTTCTTTGTCATTCTCTCTCCCTCTCTTTCTGCTTTATTTTTACTCGATTTTCTCGACGAGGCAAAACAATCCCTACCTTGTATAGGGGAGCGAAGGGTAACGCCCAATTGTTAACAATTTCGACCTTTTTCTGAAAGACTCTTATCTTAAATTAAAGACTAGTGGAGTGTGTTTCAAACTGACCATGATCAATATCTTGAGAAGTGAAAATGCATGGAAAGTTAAAAAATGTATGTTAAAATTTGGAATGACCTACCTATAGTAATGTTATATACAAGTAGTCCAGTGCAATTAGACAAAAAATGGTCCAAACCCGGAATTTTATAATAACAAGCTGAAAATTGGTAGAGATGTTCACATTGTTGTTCTGAACAACACACTCAAAGTTCAAAAAACAATCCCACTTGAAGAAACCAAGATATGACGTCATCAAGATAGCCGACGACAGAATTTATCCCTTAAAATTTAAAACGTCGTATCTTCTCAACATTTCAACATAGAAACTTCGTTCTTGCTTCATTTCACTCAGAATAAATTCAAAATAAATTATTTATAATGACTTCTTATCATACACAATTGTTGTCTTTAAATATAGTGCCTTAAAGTGAAAGGAATGTGTATTTTCAATTTGTATTTCAATCTTTAATTCTGAATAACTTTGAAACGGAATTATATACGGAAAAATGTTTTGAAGTAATCGTTATTCGCTGTTTCAAGGTCTTTCCAATGAGCGCAAAGCCATTGTTCTACCTCTAAAACTAACGGAGCTAGCCAATTTAATGTAGAACTCGCAGTAACCGACTATCTTTAAAAATGAGCGTATCAAAATCATTTATGACGTTGTAAATGAAAGTAAACGAAATTTGTATTGCAAATAATAGTTGCAATATTCGGGATGACTTCTGTCATATTTCTACCATAAATAAGTGTGAAACATATAGCTTTGCTCTTAAGAAGCAGATATACCGTAAATACGCGCGTAATTTTCGCCCTCGCATAATTTTCGCATCCCAATTTTGAAGGGCATTTTCTGTATATTTTATTTTCCTCTCGTAATTTGCGCGCGCGGAAACTTTTTGTGAAACAGCATTTTTCCAGGAATCAATTACGGTAGTTAATGAACAATTGGCAACGCAGCAAAGCCATTGTTGTAAGATAAGAAACCACACGAATTCTTAATCAATTTTTTAATGTTATTTTTCTACAAATTAAGAATTAGTTGTTTGTTGTCAATTCTTGCTGAAAAGAAAATGTGTACCGGTATTTTCGTGTTATTTTGACTGCGGAAAAAATTAGATGATGTTCACTGATGCGGCTAAGTTTTTCCTCGCATAATTTACGCACCCTTGTTTCAAAACAACTTTTTTCGTCTAAAAAAGTGCGAAAATTACGCGAGTAAATACGGGTACATTATAATTTTTCTGAAACTTAATTTTTCAAAACTCAAAAATATTTCTCTATTTAATGATTCAATAGAGAATGATTCATTTAATGATTCAATTCACTGATCGATATTGCTTTCTTTTGAAACAATTTCTTTCTAAAATAAATATTGAAAGAATAAATTATATTTCCGCTTCAATTCTTTGTGGCGGTGTTTTATGCAAAATACTAGCAGATCTGCTATGATGTCTTCTAATGTATAGGTTATATCTTATAAAAACAAGATATATATATATATATATATATATATATATATATATATATATATATATATATATATATATATATATATATATATATATATATGACTGTCTTGGGAAATAAGATGTTTATATTTATAAAGTGGAACAAGTTAACCTCCAGCCATGAAAATTATCGCATAACAGTCAATAATTGTTAGAACGTGGAACTGCTCATGTCACTGCGTATAATTCAACTCTTCCGTTTCATCGTCCTCATCTAGGGTGTGTGAACATTTTTCACAGTTATGACAAACACAGTAACCACACATTGTCGAACAATTTAAGCCACTTCTTCGGCATTCGCAATTTCGTTCGCAACCAGACATTCAAGATATTATGTATTATGTCTTATGTATTTTCAGGTGCAGAGGCATTTTCGCTTGGAATAGGTTTGTAACGAACATCTATTAACATCTGTCTTCAATTCATTGGTGATGAACTCATGGTGTTCTAATGCTGAACCTGGTGATAAACTCGGTAGAAATGTTGCTTTGCTGCAGCTGCTGTTGGTGGAAGTGAAGATAAGTCAAATGCTGATTTAACAGACTGTATTGCCACAGTTCTCATGTACTGACAGTACCTTGCTTTATCCAGGTTACCGTTTATATCAAAGCCATATACGTCTAGAAGAAAGGATTCCCTAGCATTCGCAATTTCTTCGTGACTTGTGTCTGATCTGTTAAATACACTTACACATTTTCTTAAAAGAGAGTTCACTCGAAATTTTCTAAAAACTATCTTTAGGCCGCGCATATCGACGTTACATGATGCCACAGAAAACCTCTGTCGATTGTATATACGGTATCTGATGTTAATATGTTCTCGGAAGGAGCAAGTTCCTCCAGAACAGCTATCAATGCTGATTTCTTGCCTCTTCGCATTGACACACCATCAAAAAGAGCAGGTGGTCTTGCGGTCAACTCGTACCTCAAGTATCCGGCCAACTCCTCATCGCTTCGCACGACACATACAATACCATTTAATAGTCCTGGACCCATAGTATACCCCCGTAAAAAATCAAGGTCCAGAGAATTTGGTTTTTGATTTGTGTTCTGGGATCACTATTGAACTAATTTAGCTTGGGTAGACATTTCTAATCCGGGCCGATTAGGTTCTGACCGTCATTTTAACCCTTTCGATACGGTGCGCTTTTTGATGTTTTCGTTGACGAAGTTATGCAGGTGCTGCAGCTTTCCTAATTATCATATTGGCACTTTCTATGGTGTGTTGTGTTGGCCAAAGACAAGGTTTTCAGATGTTGGTATATTTGTTTCAATCTATCTAATAAGAGGGAAATTATAGAGGGAAAAATGGGATTTTTTTTCAAAATTTTCACTTAAATCCGGGAATTAAAATTTCTCATGGCTGGAAACACTGCCACTAGATAGATGCAACTCATCTTAAAATAAACTTTGGTACACCACTAATATCTCTAAGAAATATCATGTCGATATTTAACAAACTAAGCATGTAATTAAAAAAACATATCATTCTATCTTTTAAAAAAATGCCATTTTCTGGACGTCATTTTTAAGAATGGCGAATATATTTTAATGATGACTTAATATTTCGTGAATCATGAGATCTACATTCAACATTCTTGTGTCAAAACGTAGATTATGATGATCAAATATTCTTATAAACAGAAAATAACCTATCAGAGCAACCTTTTAGTCATTTTACAAAATAGGAATACTATATAGGAAACTATAATAAAGGATGTTATATTTTTGGTTTGAGTTATGCCATAGTGGTTAAAGGAGACGTGGACCTATTGATTATAGACGAATCCAAACCACTTTTTAGTTCAACTGTACCCCCGGGAATCGAACCCGGGACTATACACTCAAGGCATTCGTGCTAGCAACTAAATTAACTGTAGGTCTAACGGAAAGTTATGATGGAGACTATAATAAATAACGAATAGACATGTATTGAAATAAACTAAATATAAATAGGTTTCAATCCTTTTATTGTGATCAGCAAAGAATGTCTAAGATCATGAATAGAAGTAATTAACACAAGTAGATAAAATACATAAGTTTGCCTATGGGTACACAAGTTTACAAATTCAAATTATAAAGAATACTCATTATAAGTAATGAATACATGTATATAAATTTGTTTGATTTACATTTGTATTAAATACGTGACAATTTTCTTAAGCTATATTAATTCAATAATGATGCAAAATTGCAAATCAAAAATGAAATTTTGTAAAATACGATTTCTTTTTACAGGCGTATATCGTGAAGCTCGATTTAATTATGTCCATTTGCAATTACGCATTTTTACAATCACTTGCATTACATTTCCAGCATGACGAACATTTCAGAAGAGCGTATCGGCAGGAGCAATTTTCATAGCGGTTTTGCAGTTACATGTTCACTGAGTAGAGGCTTTAAAAAATTAATAGGTTTAAGAACACCATCAACGTTTTCCCATTGAAACTCACAGAGGTCTTTTGGAACATACGAACGATTCAAAACATTTACACATCTTCTGAGTAAATAAAATGCTCTTTTAATGTGTCCATGCACGGACGATGACGTTGGTGGAAGGTCACTTAGTGGGACTGATCTCTTGAACTCATTGTAGGAAAGTTCATCAAAAGTGCGAACATCACACTTTGTTTTCCACACTCTTATGAGATACTTATCGACGTCTTTGAAGTCACAGTCGTCGTCAATCTCAGCAAATTCTTTTAGAAACTTCACTGGTTCAGCGGCTAAAGCTCCCCGCTTAGTTCCAATTTTGCTCATAATGTCATCACCTGTAAGAATATGGGCCTTGATGAGAACATTGTAAATCTCTGAGTTGAGTCTATGGTACAAAATATGAAGAGGGATGAAGCGTCTCTTTTACACCTGTTCCATAACATATCCATAATTCTTCCAATCCTTGACTTATAAGAAGTGCAACAAAATGAAGTAACAGAATAATCACATCTGTGTTATTCGATAGAACAATTATTCACTTCAAACCTTTTCGAACTGCCCACTCTACATGTGGAATGAACGAAGCTCAGCTTCCTCCATTTTGTATTTCAGTTCTTCTACAATATGGCCTGCACCGTTTGAATATATTTGTGCCGGCATCAATTCCTTATTAACAATCATTCCACTAGCAATAATTGGAAATTCTGAGTTTGCTGAAACATCAGTAATATTTCCCCGCATTAGCATCTCCAGATTAAGCTTGTTTGATGTAGATGACCATAATTTATCATGTTGCAAAGACAGAGGTGTAGAATTTGTTATACATGCAAGTTCGATTCATCCATTTGTAGACATTCGCCTCATTTTCTCATACTCTTTGAGCGAAAGTTCAAGATAACTGCCAAATATGATATGCAGTTCTTGCAGAGTACATACTGATTTTGATATTTGTAGAACTCTCTGAATAACCTCTAAAAACTTTTTCATGGATGACAGCTTGACCGTTCGCAATTGGGACATATAATCCACAATAACAGCAGTGTTTAGTGCAGGAGCCTTTTCGAAATAAAAATCGCCAGATGAAAGATATTTTTCTAATTCTTTAAAGAGTGTGTGTTTTACTGGTTTTGTCGCAGCATCTCCATCAAATAACGCATTTGTTGGAAGAAGGTCGTGAGACATAATGTTCTTGATAGATTTCCCACTTTCTTTTGCCAGATCTATCTCTATATTGACTTGGGAAAGAATTTTATTTGAGATCACCAGTGGAGCTTTTCTGGTTGCTGGTTCTGTTACACTGTTCCGATTAAAGCGTGGAAGGTTAGCTTTATTGATTACGTCAAAAAACGATTTTATTTTCAATACAAACTTCTCCTGCTTCAGCTGTGTATATAATTCTGACCCATGTGAAAAGATATCTAATAGACGTGCCTTTACATCGTTATTCACATGTTTTGTGACAAACTTATGCATCCTCTCAGGCTCAACCATTTCAAACGGATTTCGTCATCGCTGCATAAAATGAACAAGGCTCTCAACATTTCTATTGAAACGTTCTCCTCTCTTTCCCATTAGCTCATGGTGAGGAACAGTTTCACGGTGGTCTATTAATTTAGAATTAGTCACCTCTTTGAAAACGTTACAAATAGAAAGTACTTCGTGGTAAACTAGTTGCCATTGAGCAACATAGTCACTTTTAGGTGTTTGACCGACAACTCCCTTGAAAATTTTCTGAACTCTGAATGGTTTGTTCTAATTTCATATCAGGAGCTACAGCATTGAATCGTCCTTCTTTGTCTTTGATCACGAAGTGTCCTTGCACAAGTTTGTTGTGAAGGTACTTGTTTTCTACTTCTAGTTTTTTTATTCTTTCCAAATATCAGAAGCCATATCTCACATAGTTTATACAATCGAATTCACGAAACACAGGAATGAGTGACTCCACAGTTTTTTCTGCAGCTCCCAGTCGCCTTTTCTATCAGCATGTACTAGGTCCTTCACTAGACCGATTAAAATTACATTTCCCCAGTTCTTGCAAAGCTCTGACTTATCTTCGCACTCTTTGATAAACTCTTCAAACTTGTCTCTTAAGGTTTGTGATATTGAACGAAGTGTAGTAAATGTTGCCTGGCTTTTCATTATGTCCTTCAAATGGAGTGCGTCCTGTGCCTTGCACGCTTCTTCCATAACATCTGCGAAATCTAATTTGTTATTCTTCTTCCAAAAGGTCATCCAACGCAATGTTTCTATAGCCTCAGAGATGGTGAGCATACCCTGTAACGATCGAACATGAGTTCCGCTCAATACAGATTGCACAGTTTTGGCTCCAAAGATGTTAATCTCAATGAGTTCATCTTCTATGCCACATCATGTTAGATAACTTCCTACACACCGCAGTGCAACTTTTGTCATGTGAAAAATGCCCATCATTGGATAAAGTTCACTAAATTCTTCTGGATTGCTCATACAGATCTCAGCGACAATACGGAAGACACCTTTGTCACAGAATATTGGGAGGATTGGTTGATCTTCAAGCTGAGCACGCACATTTTGGAAATTTTTTATAGCTGTTGCGTAGTTTGTGACAGGAGATGATATTACTGGTAAAAAGCCAACCTTTTTCATTAAGACGGTACTCTGGGAGATTAGAGCATGAATTCCAGCCCATGGAGGAACTGCCTTGTGCTGATCTTTCAGTCCACACTGAATAAGAGTAATAACAAATTCAGTTTCCATGGTTTTACAGATTGCAGTATCGGGCACTACATGATGCATATCCTCAGCCACTTGGAAACTTTCTGGTAAATCGGGACGTGTTTTTGGCTTGTAGTAGTTTTGCACACACTGACAAGGCAGCTGTGTTATAAGTTTACAACTTCGTTTTTGTATATTTAATGCTGACACTGATTGTTACCCTGCATCTAACTCATTGGCACGGTCTTGAAAAAGCACCATTGCCGTATTATGTGTGCCATATGTGCCGGACAAAGAAGAGCTGTCTTCAGAGTCAACATTATCAAAGGCTGCAATTGTAAATGATTTGTTAGTAAAGTGACTGGGGAGTGGTCTTGGCCAGAGATATGAAAGACATTCACAACCTACGTCTGACACAAGAATGTTCAATGTAGGTCTCATGATTCACGAAATATTAAGTCATCATTAAAATATATTCGCCATTCTTAAAAATGACGTCCAGAAAATGGCATTTTTTTAAAAGATAGAATGATATGTTTTTTTAATTACATGCTTAGTTTGTTAAATATCGACATGATATTTCTTAGAGATATTAGTGGTGTACCAAAGTTTATTTTAAGATGAGTTGCATCTATCTAGTGGCAGTGTTTCCAGCCATGAGAAATTTTAATTCCCGGATTTAAGTGAAAATTTTGAAAAAAAATCCCATTTTTCCCTCTATAATTTCCCTCTTATTAGATAGATTGAAACAAATATACCAACATCTGAAAACCTTGTCTTTGGCCAACACAACACACCATAGAAAGTGCCAATATGATAATTAGGAAAGCTGCAGCACCTGCATAACTTCGTCAACGAAAACATCAAAAAGCGCACCGTATCGAAAGGGTTAAAATGACGTTCAGAACCTAATCGGCCCGGATTAGAAATGTCTACCCAAGCTAAATTAATTCAATAATGATCCCAGAACACGAATCAAAAATCAAATTCTCTGGACCTCGATTTTTTTACGGGGGTATACTATGGGTCCTGGACTATTAAAAGTTGGTTATGGTTAACTTCAACATTTCTTTCTTTAAAGTTTATAGTTTTGACTACAGTTGCAAGGGATAGAACCTTGTATCCTCGCTTCGGATGGACATCACTAAAGCGTTGATCCACAATTGATTTAATCGCAGCTACACCTCGATCTTGGGCTCCATCACAATTCACACTTTCATCGCTCACCAGACCAGTAGATGTGGAAACGAAAAGATTTGACGATATTTTAAAAGGATTGTGCGAGTGTAGCCAAATCATCATCTACTGGCTACATTCAATTTATTTAGTAACAGCTTTGCAAGCGAAACCTGTCAGAAAATGCGCACGAATAGAAACGGAACACTGTACTTCGGAAAGTAATTAAATCTCCTTTCACATTCTCTGGCTTCATAGCGTTTGCAGCCTTCTTACAGAATTTACTTTTTTATTTTTCTCTTCGTAAATAATAGAACCTCTGTTAATTAGATTTCATGTCACGAAATGTTAATAATAATTTGAGCTGTAGCGCCATCTACTGATCAACTAATATAGCGTAATAGTCAATTGTGTCATGCGATCACTGCTAGCTCAGCATAAAACTGATTAGCTTCGTTAATGTTAGAGACAGAACAATGGTTTTGAGCTCGTTGGAAAGATCTTAAAACAGCGAATAACGATTACTTCAGAACATTTTCCCGTATATAATTCAATTTCAAAGTTATTCAGAGTCAAATATTAAAATACAAATTGAAAATACACATTCCTTTCACTTTAAGGCGCCATATTTAAAGACAACAATAGTGTATGACATGACGTCATTATAAATAATAATTTTGAATCCATTCTGAGTGAAATGAAGCAAGAGCGAAGTTTCTACGTTGAAATATCGAGAAGATATGGCGTTTTAAAATTTAAGGGATAAATTCTGTCGTCGGCCATCTTGATGACGTCATATCTTGGTTTCCCCAAGTGAGACTTTTTGGGACTGAGTGTGTTGTTCAAAACAACAATCTGAACATCTCTACCAATTTTCAGCTTGTTATTATAAAATTCCGGGTCAAAACCTAAATACATTGAACTAAAAATGAATATTACATCTTACTTAACCATATTTTAAGCTCACTTAAGATTGAAAAATATCTTGCCACTAGGTTCCTGAATACACTTGATTATGCAGTCCTAATGTTTGTAGGAGAGACATACGATATAGAAATTACGCAGAGGTCTTATTTCGTTCTAGGCTTACAAGGAGGGTGTCCGAAGTGTAAATCTCAGATTTCAAAAATGTTTGTGCAGATCGTTAGGGGGGCTCATGGAATAAAGATAGCCACAGAAAATTTCGGCGGAACCCCAGATTTGGGTGGGGAAGTGTCCCATTTTCGATTTTCGGCTTTCATAGTAAAAATCGGCCTTTAGATTTGAAAATTGACTTCTTGTTGTCGACAATCATTGTCATTCGTCTTCATTTGCATAAAGATACTTCAATTGTGGGTCGGGGATCAGTGTGTGTGGCGGTCCCCCCTCACAAATGTTTTACATGTTCCCCCTTCATTTTGACGAGCTGAATGTCATTAAAAGTACTTTGTGGAGCACATGCGCGGCACAGATCTCTACTAGTTTCTGGGATGCTGAATCACAAGTTGAAAGAGAACTGAAGGGCTTGAAATAGGAGTGTGGCAGAATCCGTGCTTACTTTATGGATTGAATGTTTTACAGAAACGAAACTGCTCGAAAAAGTGTTTTGCGCAAAGACTTTTGCAGTACCATCTACATTTCAGGAGTGTCATATCTTCGCACTCATCGCATATGATAGTGTCGTTTAAGGAAAATGAGAAACTCACTGGATTAACAAATTCTGGCGGCCTCGCATCTACATATCCGAATTTATACCAACTATATTTGAACACATCATGGTACCATGGGGATGATAGTTGTTCATCAACTAGCGATTGCAATTTTATAATGTTGTTACGTTGGTGAAGTTGTATACCACTTTGGTGTAAAATTATGAAATCTGTTATTTTCCGTACAAAGTTCTTCCATATTCTAAAGCCCCAAACATCCTATGGTTGTAGAGCCCAAATTGTTCCCAGTAGAATCTCTTTGATACATAACGTTTTGTTGTCCGGAATGTGTTGCTGCATCTCTTCCTCGTTAAAAGATGACCATGAATCCACGAGCAAGACACTTTAATCCCCTATGTTAGGAACTAAAAGCTTAAAATTTGGGACTGGAATAACGTTTTCTTGACCTGTGGTCCAAGTTATCCTGTCGATTCTTGCAATACAATAAATAATGGCTCAACTAATTTTCCACTGGCAAATATAAGGAGCATTATTGTATAGCTATGAGATAAAGGATCCTTGGATTGTGCAGGGACGGGTCCTTGCTCCCGCACCCTAGGTAATCCAAAGTCATTGGACTAGCTAACGTCTCTGCAGTTTTCTTTCGTATGTTGTTTCTTCGTTATGTTCCCTATACTATTTCTATTAGTCACGAAGTGACTAAGGGCTATCTAGTACACGTATCAAAAGGTTCTGCAGGTGCATACTTGCTATCATTAATTACAAAATATTAAATATTAACACAATTTAAAGTGAATATCACATCATCGTTGTTGCTAATAGTTCCGGTTGAACGTTTCATTTCTGTAAAACATACAATCCATAAAATTATCACGGATTCTGTCAAACTCCTATTTCAAGCCCTTCAGTTCTCTTTCTACTTGTGATTCAGCATCCCAGAAACTAGTAGAGATCTGTGTCGTCCATGTACTCCACAAAGTACTTTTAATGACATACTTGAATTCAGCTCGTCAAAATGAAGGGGGAGCATGTATCACATGTGTGAGGAGAACCCCCACACACACTGATCCCCGACCCACAATTGAAGTATCTTTACGCAAATGAAGACGAATGACAATGATTGTCTACAACAAGAAGTCAATTTTCAAATCAAAAGGCCGATTTTTACTACGAAAGCCGAAAATCGAAAATGGGGCACTGCCCCACCCAAATATGGGGTTTCGCCGAAATTTTCTGTGGCTATCTTTATTCCATGAGCCCCCTAACGATCTGCACATTTTTGAAATCTGAGATTTACACCTTTGACACCCTCCTTGTTAGTCTACAACTGACTTTTCTGTTTTCAAAGCTGCACAGGTCATAAGCGTATTTTTCCTTGAACTTTCTGGGTCGAAATCACTACATTGCTATCAGCATGACACTACATCGTTCTCTCACAACACCGTGTTCAATTCTAATAGGAGGATGCAAGTACTTTTCCCTGCAAGAGAAAAGCAGACGACTTTTTTTTTCTACCCAATAATTCACACACTAGAAAAAATCCATTTAAAATATTTTATCTCCTCAAATGCTTACTAAATTTTCTCTATTTTCAGAAAGGAGTGTAACTAGCACTCCATATCACTACTCTAATTATTGTTTTTTTTATTTAATTCCTGAAATACGGAACTCAATGCAGATATTTTGTAGTGCGGAAAATTAAAACGGACCATACGCCTAGCGTTCGACATTACCCCACTCGATATTTGAATGGAATTTTCAACTTCCTGCCTGAACAAACGAGAACAATGTCGAGATTATGTCACAAATTATCAGGTCAATATTCAGTAATTCCAGTAAAAGATTGTTCAGCAGTTACTACATACATGGGAAATTGTGTTAGTGATGTGTGGCTATAAGTAATCGCTCACCTTTATAACGAACAAATATGTAATTGATTTCTCTAAAATTTCCAAGGAGTATTCAAAGCTCTCACAGTTCAATGTTTCTTCTACAAGTGCATTACGCGAAATAACAACTGAGCAGTGCAGTTCGCTAGGCAACGAGTCTTGAAAATTAGCGTGTTCAGAATTCCTCGCTTTCAGTGTTACCCTTCGCTCCCCTAATTCTAAGTTTATCAAATATGACTTAACATCTTTGAAATCCTTCAATCAGCGTATGATTCATGTCCAGGTGCTGTCATTTAAAGGTGTACATTATATATATATATATATATATATATATATATATATATATATATATATATATATATAATTGCACCCTAAGTGTTTCTTCCACCACTCATTTCACTCATTATCATAGGATTAAGGGCTACTGTTTACATATGAAAACACACTCTCTATCCCCTCCCTTTCTTTCTCTCTCTGAAATCATATTAGCTACGAAACTTCTAATTCGTGGTTCAGAAAATTTTATATTTTCATATCTACAATCCGTGTTTCAAGAAAACTTGACATATATATACAGTATATAGAGGCTGTAACATAAATGCATGGCCAAAAGTGGCGAGGTGATTGTGGATATTCAAGTAAGTAAAAATGTTTCTATAAACACGGGTCCGATGCAGCTTCGTTTCCGAGGTACAGGGTGTTCAAATGTCGAGTCTCTCCAATGGTTCACTATGAGAAAGTGAATGTGAATGTTTAATATTATAGGAGTAATGCAATCAAGTGGAATTATGCCTGTGCAAATACATTTACATTAACATAAAGAATGAAACTAAACAATATTTGAGGTTATTGGGTTGGCAGTGTTGCAACCTGGTACAAAGTGTTATATTTTCAAATGGCACTAGACGTCTACATGTTAGCATATGATTGCTGGCATCAAAACGTTCCTAAAGATGGGGGAGATTCCGCTTTGTTTTTGAAAGACAAGGCATCTAAGTGTGAAGTCAATTACCGGCTCTCAATAGTAAACAACCATTCATAGATGGCAACTATTGCATGTTTCCAAAGATAAGAAATTGATAAAGGAAGCCGCAGTGATCGTTTACACCACACATAAATTTCGGAAGATACTGCCCCATGTTTAGGAACGTTTTGATGTTAGCAAGCATATGCTAACATGTGGACATCTAGTGTTACTTGAAAATTTAACATTTTATACCAGTTTGGCAACACAAAAACAACCCAATAACCTCAAATATTGATTAGTTTCATTCTCTTTGTCAGTGTAAATGTATTTGCGCAGGCATAATATTCCACTTAAATGTAATATTCCTGTAATATTGAACATTTGCATTCACTTTCCCATAGTGAGCCAATGGAAGGACTCGGCATTTGAACACCCTGTATCTCGGAAACGAAGGAACATCGGACCCGTGTTTATAAAAAACATTTTTACTTACTTGGATATCCGCAATCACATCGTCACTTTTGGCCATGCATTTAAGTTACACCCTGTATATCCTAGGGCAAGTTATATTTTTGAAGATATCTTTCATACACGTATACTAGGGCTCCGATAGGGACATTCAAATGGGAAAATAATATATTTTTCAGAAAACTCTCAAATTTCTCCAAACTCTTGTACATATGAGAAACATGTGTAGTTCCATTTGAAAATCTGGTTCACTCTCAAGATAATAAACTGTTCAAACTGTTCAAACCATGAACCTAAGTGTAATTATTTTTGACGTTCTAAAGTCCTGAAACAATTAACTTAAGAAGAAATTGTGGTATCATTCACACATTAAACTGTAAAAGTGGAATTAGAAGGAACTGTAGAGAAATCACCCATCGAAAGTAGGTCTTGATTTTGAGCTTAATAAATGTCCAATTTCTGACTAAAACTAAAATTGCATATAGAATAAGGTGTTTACATTGGGAAGATAGTCTATATGATTAAAACAATAAAATGCTTATACAAGAGATATACCGCGTTCTAAAACAATATCAGACCTTTCTCAGCTGATCTTAGTGATCAGCGCGTGTGCGATCATTAATCATACCTGTACTTTATCCTAAAGCAGTGGCGGCCGGTGGATTGTGGTTTCGGGTGTTGCAGTACGAACGATAAGAGACAGCATTTGCATCTAAAGTTATGCTGATTAGTCAATGAGTCAACTTTATATCTTCTATGTGACATGTTAAATTAAATAAAATTCTGTTTTTAAAAAATAAAAAATTCAGAACATTTTATCCGATTAATCACCTTAACTAATTAGTAAGTTCATTCTCCTCTCTTTGATTGGAGAAAATATGTCGAATACATGCTGGTTAAACTCTGTTATTCTTATTGTCAGGTCTTTTTCGATGGAAAGCATAACCAATGGTGATAATCTTTCTTGGGACATTCAATTCCTTGAAAGTGTCAATTCTTTCTCATGTGGAAAAAACCTTTTCGTCTTTTGCTGACGCCATAGGTACTGTTAATATTAATTTCAAAGCTTTGTAGATTTACTAAATATTTTTTTCTAGATTATTGCGAACCATTCATTCTAGCAAACTCAGTCCTTGACAGTGATCCGAATTCCGCTTCAGCGTTGACTGGAGAGAGTTCGCAGCAGACATTAGTTTTATATATATATATATATAAAATGTACATTGAACACACTTTATTCACAGTTTATCCAGGAAAATTTTTAATAAATTGAGGAAATGTATCTGGTGCAAACAACATTATTGCATAAGATATCCTGTAAATTTAAACTGGATTTTTTTTTTCGAACACTCTCCTGAATTGCCCTTTGCTTATTTTGTCTAAACCTTAATTGCAAATTTTTCCTCAGTTGAAAGATGGTCAATGTTTTTTGTAAGTTATTTACATAAGTCATGGTATACAATTCATTCAGAATTTGTAGGTTATTTACAGAATTAAAGCACACACAATAAAATTAAACCTAATAATTAAAAACCAAACCAGCTGATACAAAATAGGTACTGGTATATGAATTCCGAATGTCACATATTCATACATCAACACACACACATGTGCGTAAAAAAAAAAAACTACATTCCAAATCATCCGTCTTGGTTGTTACACAATGCACGATGAACACAATATACTTCCACATGAGGCGAAACAATGCTTACCAATGTGATATGTTCTGGAAAGGAAACCTCGAAACCCGCCAGATGAAGGATCATCATGTAACAGAAGCCAAAAAAAAAAAAAAAAAAAAAAATCAAAGAACATCAAAACAAACAGCACTGCCACTTCTACACCCAGAAATGTTAACTGGGAGGGGTCCAAAGTATTAGAGGGAGGTCCAATACGTCTACATAATATGGAATCTGTCTTATACTGCACCCGAAAAGACGATAAGTAATTCTTACTTACTGTCACCTATATTTTTAGAAAAAACGATAGAACGATTATTTTTATAAGAAAAGGAGAGTACATGATGAGGCGTAAAATAAAATATTTAGCATACACCAATCGTTTCTGTGTTAAAAAAGTATAGTTTATTAAGAAAGTCTACAAATGTTAGTCAAGTTTCGAAATTTTTGGGAGGTCCGGACCCGGTGGACCCCCTTCGTGGATACGCCCCTGAGCATTGCTAACTAGTCCCAAATTCAATGTGGCGTTCCCCATCATACAGTTTTATGTGGAAATTATCAAAGAGTATAAAAAATACTTATTTTATAAAGGAAATATGTTTATACTAAAATACTATCCACACAGGGGGGAGGGGAACGATTCTACATACAGACTTATTAATATTTGATTCACAAATTACTATAGAAGAAGCCTTCATTATCAATATAAGCTAAGAATTAACTTGTAAATGCGGGTCTACTTTCATTTGTTTTCTTCTCTACTAGATATTTTCTTTCTTATTTTGTAATTTTGCAATCACTTTTTTTGATTATCAGTATATTGATTTGCTTCAGTATGGTCCCGTAATTTAAAAATATGAATGCATAAAAACAAATTCCATTTGTTAATTGCTAGTGAAAAAAAATTCAGAAATCTTATTTAGCGTGAAAAACCTTTTCGTTCACTGGAAACCGTGCTGTGTTGCAGAAGCACTGCAACGACCAGTCCCTTTAACTTCTGAGATAGGGGAAAGGAGACTTAACATTTGCTCCAATTCCCGCGCTGAAGGAATCTGGTCGTTGCATGCTTGCTGCAACACAATGTAAATTAGAGACTCTGTGACGGATTATTTTTCGCTTTTTAAAACGGATTAATGGAACGGACAGTTACAGAAGTAAAAAATATGTTATTTAAAGTGTATATATGCAAGTATTAAAAAGTTTTTTTTCTGTTCTTTATTACTATTAATAATAATATTTTTTTTTCTTGAAATACTTTGGTCGTTGCGCAACGCTGCAACACTAACATTAACCGCCACTGTCCTAAAGGATATAATAATGGGATGTTATAGTAAAAAACATTTTAAAAGAATATCCAAAAGATTCATTAATGTTTAAAGCTCAAATTATACAAAAAGTTGAAAGCAAGAACAGGATATTTTCATTTGAATGAGAATCGAGGCGTAAAAGTACCAGAAAAATCCGCATTTTAAATCAAATATACACATATGAATGCTGTTATAAATATTAAAAAAAAAAAACTTTAATAACTCTAACATAAGATCTATTTGAGTACTATTGTAACTAGTGCTCTCATCGGGTCGGGTTGAAGACCGACCCGACCCGTGACCCGAATTGACTGAGCCGACCCGATGACCCAACCCGGCTGACCCGAACCGTGATCCGACCTGATTGACCTGACCCGACAACCCGACCCGAGCTGAACCGGTTGACCCGACCCGAGCTGACCCGATTGACCCGATCCGACAACCAGACCCGAATAACCCGACCCGAGATGACCCGACCCGACAACCCGACCAGAGTAGCCTGACCCGACAACCCAACCCGAGTTGACCCGACTCGACAACGCGACCCGAGTTGACCCGACCCGACCCGTAACCCAACCCGAGCTGACCCGATCCGAGTCGGGTCGGGTCGGGTCAACCCGATCCGTTTGAGAGCACTATGGTCACGACACTGGATGAAAGCCAAAATCCACTCCCATTGGGAATTAAACCCGGACCACGTGTATCGAAGTCTTACACGTTAACCACTAGCTAGATCAAGCGGGGGATTTGAGTATGCATCTTAATGAATATTTGGCACTTTTGAGATTTGGTAATTTCTTTTTATAACTGATACCAATGTCCGACGTGGGAGAATTTTTTCTTGCTTTAGTTATATGTGACGAAATTTTTATTCAAGGTCAGTGTTCTCACCTCCTTGGACAGCAGGGGGTCTTCTCGGAAGGCAGTAGCAAAAGTATCTTGGCGGAGACAAAAGGAAATCGTTTAACTACAATGATAAGTGTTGAGGAAACAGAACACCTGTGATTTTTTCCAACCCTTCAACTTTCATTCCAAAATAGGTTCTTATGATTCCGGGACCCGTGCCACATTGATTTTTCTTTCTCGGCAATTAAAACGTATTTTACAGTATATATAGTTGCACGTAAGAAGATACATAATATGAATTTTGTAATTTAAAATTTAAAAATACAGTATGATATTTAATTATAAAGTACTAATTTTATTTCATCACTTTCAGAACAACAAATGAAATTCAAACAATTCGCTCCCTGGGTCTTGGTCATCAATATTGCGTCTTATTCTTTGTTTTGCAGTCAAGTCTTGGTCCTGCATTTCGTATTCTTGGTGGTCTTTCATGCTATACAAGAACCAAGAATGCTCGCCTCATCGGTACAAATGAAGACCAAGTGTGATTTTGATTATGGTCTTTCATACTATACGGAAAGCAAGAAAATATGCTCATCGCTACTTGGTGATCACCAAAACAAGGCCAAGAGCAAGATTACTATGCAATTCGTCTTGCATATCCAATCTTTATCTTGTTCTTGTATCGATGTCCTTGGGCTTGGTGAAATAAAATGAAATATTCAGTTTAAGGTCCCTCGATTCTGCACCGAGGCTAAGATATACGGTGACCATGAGAAATGAATGAAATGGTGGAATGAAGAACGTGGGAGGAAACAGGAGAACGCCGAGAAAACCCACTACACGGCGTTTCTCCACCACAAAGCCTACTTAGCACAAGCTGGGATCGAACCATGGACACCATGCACCAGAGATAAATTCTCTACCACTGAGCCACCGCAGCCCTGCTTGGGCTTGGTCGTCCATATCCAATCTTTCTTTTGGCCTTACTTAAACAATTTCTAGTTTTGTTCTAAATCCAGACTCCATATTGGCGTGTATATAAATATTACAGTCGATTGGTAAAATCAATCTTCCACATTTACAAATTAAAGTACACACAAGTACAAAAATAAGCATTTACCATAAAAACACTAGCTGCAAGTGTTCAAAATAGATTTATGGCTTCTATAAAATCAATTGAAAATTGCTATTTTTAATTAGGCAGCTAGTGAAAAACAGCAGCTTTCGACTCCAGCCGAGTTTAAGCTCAACCTAACCTCAGTTGACCAAAGTGAAGTGACCCGACTGACCTGACCCGATAACCCGACCCGAGCTGACCCGATTGACCCGACCCGACAACCCTACCCGAGCTGACGCGATTGACCCGACCCGACAACCCGACCCGAGCTGACCCGACTGACCTGACCCGACAACCCGACCCGAGTTGACCTGACCCGACCCGACCCGTTTGAGAGCACTAATTGTAACACAGAATCATTAAATTTTAATCGCTAGTGAAATGTAATTAAACTTTTAGTTTACACTAAATGATTAGAGCTCCTTCGTGGCTAAACGGTGAGCGTATGCATCTTTGGCGTGGGAGACCCAGGTTCTATTCTTGGCGGGAGTTCATGTTGTTCAGATTTCATGTTAATCAGTAGGTCCATGTCTCATATAACCTCACTGCTGAAAGGGATACTAAACTGAAATTATCATCACCATCAAACAATTAAACCTTATAGGATAAGAAAGACTGTTGATTTATGAAAGTGAATGATCATTAAAAAATTGGTACATAGAGAATATTGGAGAATACGTAAAAGTCACGAACAAACTCATGAGAACTACAAAGTCACATGATTTGGGATCGAACAAGTACACTCTCGTACCAGAGGTGAGCATAGTTCGTGAAGATAGGAAATATGCCTTTTGCATGTAGAATTTCCCTTTTGTTAAATATTTTAAAAAATTGTCAGACTTAAGGGATGTTTTGCTAAACCAAGAAGTAAATATAACAGGGCACATAATACTAAAAATACTGTACATGTGACTATGATAAAGATACCCTATTCTGGTAAGTATAATTGGTCGCATATTAAGTAACGTAGTTCAAACATAGGACTCCGATTCAGGGATCTTTGGAGCAGCTCTGCTTTAAATCGATTTAGTGACGCCGCGCCGTTTAAGAACAACAAGGAAAGGAACGGATAACAAGAGTTATGTTGTGGGTGAAGAGAGGTTTGTCAAAACAACTGCGAACATTCATCCTAAGCACGCATTGACAGTAAATCCGAAAGAGCAAATACCCTTATACAACTCAAATCTTCAGCATTCAAGAAACACTAACTTACAAGATTTCTTAAACAATACTATTCCTCTTGTTAAAATAAACATGATCTGTCATTGACCGTTTGTTGTTGTTTTTGTTCTTGTTCGTAATCTAGTTTGACAGTTCTTCATCACTCAGGATCAACGTAAGTTACCTAGATAAATTCAGGTATGTTAATTTTATATGACGCCAGATTAATTTTCTAATCTTAATATTTGTTATAGCAAATTAAGCGCATGCAAACACATTAATTATTTAAAATATAAAGGAATGACGTTGTTTTCAACTGCCATCAAGTACAGTAGCTCAATGGCTGTAGAGTGCTTACCTTTGGTGCGTGGGGTGCCTTCTTCGATCCCCGGCCAAGTAAGCTTGTGGTGGGCAACACTGTATCCGTGTGTTTTCTCGGGGTACTCCCGTTTCCTCCCTCTTTCTCATTCCATCAATTATTCCATCCTCATCCACTTGCCTTACTCATTGTCTCCCTTAGCCTATAGGGAATAATCGTGGGACATTAAACTAAAATATTTCATTTCAGTTTTTCAACCGCCGTTAATATTTGCTTTTAGAAGTAATCTGCTAAAGTACAATTGAATCTTCTTTTATAAAACGACACATGTCAAGTTTTGTCAGACACGAAATTATTAACAATATTGTGCTTGCTACGCGTAGATACACATTTAGTGATATATCTACACCTGTCAAGCTGTTCCATACAGCTGGTATATTATAAATAAACAGACGTTTTTTGGAGAAACTATAGTTTAAAGTATAGTTTTCCTATTTTTTCTCAAAATTTGTTTTTTCTGACATGTGTTGTTTTACAGGAAAACGATTCAATTGTATAAAACATCTATTACATTAGTCTTCACGTATGGTTATGTAAAATAATAACTATGACAAAATCTTTTAGAATAATATTTATGAAGTATCGACGTCCTTATTGTAAAAGAGAAATGTCTGAGTGTGTTATGTAAGTCCTAATAGCTAACTCTCGCCGCTCCGCTATATTCACACCGTTATATCCACTATATCCGCCACCTGTCTACATTTTGAAAAAATAGAGAATAATAATGCTGCACATGAACATGTATTCCTGTTTATTATTTAGACAGGAGCTTATTAAATGTGAATAACACTGTAATTACTTACATAAATGAAGCCCACAAGTAGTTATTCCATGTCAAGCACAGTATAATTTAGTAAGTAACATGAACACAGTATATACCTAGGTATAGACTACAGACAGTTATTACAATTTTCCTTTAGGACAATGGAATATTTAACAAGCTTCGTAGCCAGCCCACATTAAGCATATTGAAATTAACAGATCACAATCATATTTAGACCTGGGCATGAATGTCATATATACATAAACACAACTTAATTGGTAGGCAAACTAAAAATATAAAACTCAAACGTAAACAATTATAACTTTTAATTATATTTAGTATATAACTTGTAATGCCATACTGTACTGCAAGCCGAAACGTTTTGGAGGGGAACAATTAGTAACCATTAAATAGAATGTTACTAGAATAAAGTCTTATATGGTGGCTATAGAAATTAACACTTAAGTTTATGAGTTTATGTTGATTCTTGTGGAAATCGTTGTTTGTAGTAACGTCGATTAAAAGTTGTTGCACTAAAAATCTTTCAAAAACTTTTAAGCATCAAATTATTATAATACAGGGTAGGATTCAAAAGTAATGAGCCTTCGTTCAAAAAGACAGAATTATTGAGCTGATCGGTACAATTGACTAATAGTCTCCAAAATAGGCACCTCCTGCATCAATGCACTTCTGTAGGCGGTTTTTCCATTACTCAAAGGCTTCCCCGAATGCCTGTTCCGGGATGACAGCAAGGGCTGTCTTGACATTTGCTTTGATGTCCTCGATGGAGTCGAAACGTTTTCCTTTCAGCGCTGATTTTAAGAGCGGAAACAAGAAGTCAGGAAGCGACAAGTCCGGACTGTAGGGAGACAGGAGTACGATAAGAACGTTGACTCGGACCAGGTAGTCGGTGACGATGAAGGTTTTGTGGCTGGGGGCGTTATCGTGCTGAATCTACCAACTGTCCTTGATATCCCTGCGCTTGCGCGCTACACTTCTTTTCAGCTTTCATTTCAGCCCCCGGACTTCCTGGTAGTAAGCAACGTTCACACTCCGTCCGGGCGGGACAAACTCGTAGTGGACGATCCCCGTCACTCCGAAAAAGGCAATGAGCATGTTCTTCGTTTTCGATTTGCTCATCCGCACTTTCTAGGAACAGGGTGAGTTTAAAGTGCGCAACTCAGCGCTTTTTCGTTTTGTTTTTGGGTCGTACTGAAAAGTCCAAGTTTCGTCGCCGGTTATCACTCTTTCAAGAAAGGCAGGATTGCCTTCGCACAATTGCAGCAGTTCTCCGAATCGGAGCACTCGGTTCCGTTTCTATTCTTCAGTCAAAACTCTCGGCACAAGTTTCGCGGAGACTTTCCGCACGTGTAAGTCCTCAGTAATAATGCGTTGCACCGTTGTCTCTGGTAAGCTCAGAGCTTCTGCTATTTGGTAGAGACTCAAACGCCGGTCCATGTTCAAAAACTCACGCACTCGATGCACATTAACATCAGTTCAGGCCGACGACGTGCGTCCAGACCGGGGTTCGTCAGTCACTTCTTCCCGGTCCTCACGAAAAGCCTTGTGCCACTTTTTGACTTGAGAATAGGACAGACACTCAGTCCCAAACGCCTGTTGAAGCATGGCGAACGTTTTGGAAGGAGACTTGCCCAACCGGAAGCAAAATTTGATCGCGTAGCGTTGCTCTAACGAACTTTCCATATCGCCGTGTCACGCACCACCGTATAGGAGCTACTATTAGGGCCGACGCTACCGCTCCGAAAGCTGGGAGCCAACTGACTCACATTGCGCTGTGAAGCCAACACTCACCACCACCGTCGCTGTCAAGCGGAGCACGCTGCAGGGTGCGCACGTCTCAGTATAAAATGAGGCTCATTACTTCTGAATCCTACCCTGTACATACAAGTTAATTTAATTATTAAGTTAGTGAACCACAGATAACTCAAACAATCCTTACTCATCCATTGCCATTATCTGCAACTGATTAACGCAAATTTCATCATTCACTATATAGAACAGTATTTTCGAACTACTCGTTTATGATGTAGGAGCACGCCTTTACTATTGAGGAATGAACAGAGATAAAGAGGGAAATAATAAGATAGGAGAATGGAATAAAACAAAGTGTTAATAAAGATAAAAGTATATTCACAAACTGCGTATTTGCAAAACTATTGGTCCTTCTGTACCTGTCACCACTGTCTTATATCAACAGCCTATTTTCTTCCTTTTTCCTTTTTCTATCTGTATGATTTGCTGAGAATGAGAGCAGAAAACCATGACGTCATAGTGCATCTAGTTGGAAATGAGTGATATAGAACAATACACCGTAACAAAGTTACTGTTGTAATTTGTTATTTTAACGTTATTTGTGCTAGATCTACTTTGTGCCTACTGCGTCCCATTACTTTTCCGATAGAAAATTCATACTAGTATTTTACAAACGCTTTCTGTAACTGTACCTAAGCAAATGGTAGATTAAGTATATGTGTGAGATCCACACCTGATTTAAATGTGTTTAGATACAGAAATAAATCTTGTAACGACAAATAATCAAACTTATAATTCCGATAGTTCATATAATATTGACGCATGCTCTTAAATCAGAAGGCTCCATAAAAATAAGATATATTTTATTTAACCTCATTAGTTGTTAAGTCAATTATAGTGAGTCTAGAACAGCTACTACTCTTAGACAACTGTTACTAGTCTCTGGAATATGATAAGTTTTGATGAAAATGTCCAACTTCTTTAATGAGGAAGCCGATTACGTCTAAACCAGCGATTACAATCTCATGGTTTTAGTAACCAGTCAATCCGATATATATACCACTAGATGAAAGATGTCATAGGTGGAGGAGAGAAGAGATGAAAATTTTCGTTAAAGATTTGTGAGTAAGAAGATATGACCTCCGTCAACATAGCACCAGCCTCATGAGCACTAATTACACACACTACAAAAATTAGTGCTGACGACACCACATAGGAAGAAAATTAGTGCTCTTACCTGAAAGCCAGTTTTTTACATTCTTTGCAGTGGAGCTACCTTCACGTGAATATAGCCCCACCAGATTATAATAACACAGCTCTGATTTTGGACACTGTACTGACAATGTTGCATAGAAAGATAATTAGTGCTCTTTACCTTATCATGAAAACGAAGGATCATTTGTTTTCTCTGATAATGCCACCGTTAGAGATATACTTGTATGTTCCCAGTAAGTGCAGTTATACGATAGTTTCCGATCTTTTCGTAGAAAAAAGCTGTGGTAGATTAGTTTTCATGATTTACATTATCAGAACAATTAATGATCTTATTTAGAAAATCAGTATTCGACTTCTGTGTGGTTGGGGCTGTCTTCATGGTCAATCCGTTTCTTATTTTATAAATAACGCAGCACTATTTTTTTTTTTTTTTTTTTGAAATTATAGAAGTCTCTTGACAAAAAGTTGATTGGAACCATTAGAAGAAATGAAGAATTCAAAGTCTTGATATCATATAGATAGAATAGTTTTGTTCATATTAGTAAACAGCACAGTTACTTTCATCATTTGGCTTATACTAATGAGGAAACCGATTCAAGTGTGACACGAAATTGTGGATGAATTTATTCGCAATCGAAGTGTTTTTGTGAAGAATGAATTCGATTAAAGGGAAAAACCCTCGATCTCAACCCTTCCGGAGATATAGAGGGGTAAGGGGAAATTTCGTACTCTGATATTTTGTGGGTTTTCGACTGTGTTACGAGTGAATATGTTTGAAAATTGCATTTAAACGTTAAGAAAGATGCACCAGAACAAATAAAAGTGGTGTTGAATGTTGAGGTGAGTGGCGTAGCTTTTACCCGAGGACGGAAAAAGAAGAAGCTATGAGGAATAACAAACGCCATTGACACTAAGAACAAAATTGTATGATATTACTTGCCAATACATTATGTCTTTAGTTGGTAGAAAATGTATTAATTTTATTGTCAATGGATCAGAGACGTTGTTATCTGGACAAAAATATAAGGTAATATTCTGTACAAAAGCGCTATAGAAAAACAAATCAAATAATATGAAACAAAAACACATATTGTTCCAAACCTAAGTACGACAGTGTGTAGTTTCGGGACATATATTAAAACGCAAAGTATAAATCAACAAACAAAAATATTGTCTTCCAGTTAAAAAATGAAAACCTGTATGCCTCATATACTGTTTATCACATAAAGTTGTTGAATGTAAAGAACACTGACGTCACACAGTAAAATAGTTCCTCATACCGTCGTACGTAAGAATATACATTGTGAAACTATAGAAAGTTTTAAACGGTAGATCAATGGAAAGTTCGGACGGCCACAATTTTTTACATTTTTCATCCTATTTGACCTGATGATACTCTTATTCGAGTCAGCGTAGCAAAAACTCTATATGTAGACACCTTTACAAGCCTATTTCAGGCAACAATGGAACTCCTTTAATTTCGCTTTTCCCTCCAAACCCTTCTTCCTCTAGAATGTTTATGGACCTTTCGGTTTTGTAACCCTCATGTCTAAGACGATGTATTACTCAAGTTTCGTGGATGAAGGAATTCTTCATTTTTAAAAGTCTCTTTGGCTTGTACTATCGCTACATATTCAAAAATTCGCAAAATATCTTAATACCAGCTTTCCTCTTATTCCTCTAAATCTCCGGAACTTCTGAGATTGAGGGTTTTTCCTTCTAATGAGTTTAATTGTACACAAAAGCATTTCGTTTGCCCATAAACTCGTCCACAATTTCGTGTCACACTTGAATCGGTTTCCTTGTAAGATGTTTAGGTCGGAATATTTTTAATAAGTACTTTGAAAATATATTTAAATTATTAAAGTGTCATTTCAATGTCATAAAGATGGCATTTTCTGCCTCTATGTAACATTCTGAAAATGTAAACTACGAGAGAAATTAATATTGATAATACAATTGATGCTAAATTTGTGAGTAAATTGTCCATTTTTGAAACTTCCTGATTACGACTTTTCTTTTCTCCTCAACAGATAGTGACAACAGACTTCTAAAAGTTTAGCCCTTTCAGATCTGGTGGTCACATTTGTGTACATTAAGTTTTAAGCTTAATATAATTACTCTGGAGGATTCTAAATGGCTGGGTTTTTATGTCAGAATTCTTTGACCTTTTTTAAATCACTTTCCACTATTTCTGTGGTGTTTTAATCTGTTGTCAGGAAGCAATGCACATTTCTTGTAGACTACTTGCAGGGGCTATCACAATGGACAAAGCTCAGCCACGTAGGCTGTTTTATTCTTGGCGAAACAAGCTATTTGCAATAAATTCTCCTTTTGTTTTAGTGATGTATTTTGAGTTTCTAAACTATATATATCACAATGATGTGTTCGATTAATCCCATTTTTATTTTACATACGTATTTCAACCCTAATGCACGCAAAATGTTTCGTCCATAATTCTCTAAATATGACATCCGCAAACGAATTGACGGTTGTATTTCATTTGTTAAGTCATAAAGAATAATAATTCAAAATAACAATAACACCGGAGAGTAAACAAAAAATCAGGTCTGAAAGGGTTAATTTATATCTTGTGACAATGGAAAATAATTACATGTTCCTCTCGTGTATACACTCTTAGTCTTGTCTCCTGAATTTCAGTTCTTATACATTCAATTTCCCTTGAAAATGTTTGAACGCTACACCACTCTATTTATAAATACTAGTGAAAGATCTAATACAGTGTATAGATAATAAATTGTTTAATACAATACAATATTCCCCTACGTAAACAATACTAAATTGTTCCTGCGATTTTTAAATAACATGTATATTTGTGTTGCTAAGAACTATGAACTAGATAGAAGAATAGTTTGTATATATATTGAGATGTGGAGCAACGGAAGTTCTTTGATGTTCATATAGAAATCACTAGAAATATGTAGTAATCAGATTTAGAAAACGATATTGTAAGATGATAAAGAGAAGTTGGTAAGAAGAATGAAATGGTTGATTAATACTTTAGTTGTTATTATAAGTCCAACTAGTAATACGCTGAGTACTTGTTAAGAGATGTTAATAGAAAATTCCTTATTTCCGAAACGTACAGCAACTTGCAAAGTGGTAGATAAATTATAAGTTATAATTATATCAGAATGAATTATTAACGATTAATTTATACTAGTACTAATGACGTAGTATCATGAACAGAATTTTATGTTCCAGGCCATACAAGTGCAAGACTAAACAAGAAAAGAAAGGAATTCTAATAGTGCATCATATAAGAACTACTAAACTGACATGGAGTAATACTGGATTTACTGGAACAAATAATATAACTAACATGACAAAAGTACTGTATGTGGTAGTGAGAAACAGTAAAAACAGTGGAACAATGCATGCTTTCAACCTACAATATATATAAACTTCTGTAAACTATGCAAATTGTTCTGATTTTCATTGGAACAAGTATTGTCTACCAAGTAGATGTTTCAAATGCGAAGAAATACGGCACCATGCATCCGCATGTACTACACAGTTCTGGAGATTATGTTTGAACTTGAAATATACAACTTTGGCTACGAATTCAACTGTATAGCTTACTACAGTTCTCAGCCTTTGTTTCCCTATTCTCAGTCTTAGGCATGCATAACAGCTCGTTATTTAATGTCTGTTTTGTAAGGATTTTACTTTTCTTTGTTCCATTATTTTATTCGAAACATAAAACAAGATTCTGAACTTGCTATCTAAGTGCATGAGGCAACAAGGTTTTCAATCTGTACACACAAAATATACTGGATTAAAGGAGGAAAGAATTTTATATATTTTTTTCTTTCTTAAAAAAAATTAAACATGTTTATTTTCTAATTTTCAGAATCCAGATGAATAAACTGTAGGAACAATTGAACCAGTAGTTTTAAGAGGTCATGGGTCAGAAAATCGCGCGTTTGCTTTAGTCTAACTTTTTATTTATTTAATTTGAAACACACAAGTTGTTCATTTCGTACAATGACAAGAAAATTAATTTTTAAAACAGAGGTCGATCATTGCATATGTATCATAATTTTCAAAAATTAAACATCTTTTTTTTCGATTTTCTCATACCTAGTTTTCTCACTCATGATCTTTTCAACACTACTGATTCAATTATAATTTTGTTACAACGATAATTTCAACGTGGTTACAATGTAATTCGATTGCTTTACTTGTTAAAATTTTATCCAAAAGAAATATATCCATTTAAAGGAGAGAAACGGCGTTAACAAAGTAAAGTTAATCTGTAATTTTACGTACAATATAAACTATTTGTTTGTGACATAACTTTGATGACAAAAGACAGCATTCTAAGCTAAGTTTTATTTATTAATAAATAAAGGAAGTAAATATTTCATCTGTGTTATTCTAATTTCCACCGAATATCAATCCAAATTATGAAATAGTAGAACATAATAAATTTCGGAAGATTTGCAATCAAATTTAGAGTAAATATATTGTCAATATCTAAATCAAATACATTTTGATACCGACAATCGTGGTATTTCAAGACTTCTTAAAATATGGAATGTTAACTGCTGTTAATACTGATATGTACATGGAATTATTCATTACTTAAGTAAACGTATCAAAGATAAATATACCAGACATATCTATTCTTATTTTTATATAATGTGAGCATCTTATATCTCTTCACTCCTGCAAAGAAAGTAAATAAAATAGTAAGTTACAAGTAATGTTAATGTAAAAAAATAATTTAATTAAATATTGAAAATACGAAATGAATATGTAACTCCTTCGTGGCTAAGCGATTAACGCACGCGTCTTTGACGTGGGAGACCCGGGTTCGTTTCCCGGCAGGAGCTCATGTGGTTCGGATTCCACGTTATTCTGTAGGTACGTCTCATACAGCCTCGCTGCTGAAAGGATCGTTAAATTCAAAATCAACAACAACAACAACAAAATGACCATAGAACGAAATATAAGTAATGAACTATAACAGAAGGTAATTAAGTTCTGTACTATACTAAAAATTCTTAATAAAATGTTTAGTTAAGAGAGTTTGTTTAGTTAAGTATGTGATTAAATAATTGAAGGATGCATACCATGAACAATCTGTAGATAACCGAAGTTTTGCTCCTATGGCGTGGGGGACCAGGGTTCGATTCCCGGCGGGAGCTCATGCGGTTCGGATTCCACGTTAATCAGTAGGTCCACGTCTCATATAGCCTCGCTGCTGAACGGGACGTTAAACTCAAAATCAACTCAACTCACCCGAAGTTTTGCTATGTCAGGTTAACCTGGAAGCAAAACCTGAAAAGAGAAAGGAAATATTTTATTGTTATATAACGCAAAAAATAAAAGTAAGATAACAGACTTGAGTTCTTGAAGTGAACTGCTTTGGATCAAAATAAGGAGATATTTAAAAGTAAAATGAAGAAATAAGGAAAGTACACAAGGAATCTGAAAAGTAGAAATGGCGTGACGAAGGAAGTAGGAAAGGTTTGCAAAATAAAAAAAATACATATACCCGAAAATTCAATGCAATGAAGAAGAAGGTGAACAAACAAAAGAGATGGAGAAAACCGAAAATTGAAAGAAAACAAATTTCAAAAAAGAAAAAAGAAAAAAAGAAACCAAAACTGCGGGGAAAGAGATAACTTCTAATGAAAATTCGGGCTAACCTGTATACCTAGAGAACTTTATTCCTTCAGAAAAAATTAAGTAAATGTTAGTGCAATTGACAGAAAATTAAAATTAAGGCACGTCCAAGAAACATTCCACAATAATTGACCGTTTTAATGTTACGATGAGAAATTTCAAGAAGATACAAATGAACTTAAAAGAAGTTTAAGAGAAGAGATTGCTTAAGTCTTAGTAAAAACCTAAACTTTAGTAGTGAAGGAGAACGAAGAAGCAATAAGAAACAAATTAAAGGAGTGGAAGAAGTGCTGGATTAAGTGCTAAAGTTTGGCGAGATGGATACGAAGATCGGAGTCATAAATCTAATTCAGAATGAACAAAGAGAAAAGTTGAACGTGAATCTAGATGGTAATATTGTAATATCCGAGCCACGTATTAGTCATCAACAGCAGCAAGCAGACAACACAAGTGTCAACACGTCATCACGCTAACCGAAGAAAGAAGACGACAGCACCAACCAGGAACGAGGTCGAAGTCACGAACACCACTCATAGACATCAATCTGTGTGGGCCTGATCATCCTCTCTTGGCTGCTCTGAGCCTTGAGATCTTGCTCAATTTTCTCTCGGCTGCTCTGGGCCTTAAGACTCTTAGTTACTTCTCCCATCTGCATTGGGCCTTGATAATCTTACTGCATCTGTCGGATGCTCTGTGGCCTTCAGGTTCTTTTCACCTCTCTCAGCTACCTGGGCCTCGAGACCCTTATACCACTCTCGTCTGCACTGGATCTTTAGGATGTTACACTGGCACTGCCAATACCTTTTGTTTAATTACTACACTCTTAAATCTGAGAAACCTTTTCTTATCTGTGCACCGAGAATATCTTTCCTTAGAAACAAGAGTTTGAAATTCTCATTAATGAGAAATGAACAATAGTAGATGAGGTTGTATAAAACGAATCGAGAAAATATATATATTGTTACTTTCCTTATAAATGAGAATTTCAAAATCTCATTTCTAAGAAAATATTGTCTCGGTGCACAGATAAGAACGCTTTCTCAATTTTAAGAAATTATCTTTAACAGTGTAGAAGGGCTGCATTAGAGGCATATAAATTTTCACTGACTCTGTTTTTATAAAGATACTTCGTAACATAGAAATCTTGTAGTAAAAGAGTGAAGGGACAATGAGCAAGTATTACGAGTACTTTCTCTCTACCAGCAAAATCAAATGGATCTGATGATAGCACATACTTAAGACTTTTTTAAACATCGTTTGGAAACTTCAACCAGCACTATTTCAGGTACGTCTCTTAAGATTTTCTATGATATTTGTTTAGAAAGTAAAAATTCCAATCGGATTGACCGGTAAACTTATACCAAGGTCGAGAATAAGAAAACATTTGTGGGAAAGAAACATAAGAAAATTGACGAAGTCAGGGATTATCCTAAAAATACTATTTAGTTAGCAGTATTAAACAATGAGTTAAACCATTAGAAAGGGAAGTTCAAGAAATGATATCTGGGAAAGATATGCCTGACTTGAATGAAAGTAAAACATGAAGTTCTCAAGAGCTGATTGTGATAACAAACATTAACATTTTAACTATAGAGAGTACTACTACTAATATTACGACTACAACCAGTAATCCACAGAGACATATACACATAATCTGACTTTATATCCACATCGCATATGATTGATAGTAATAATCAATCAAGATATATGGCCAATGGAAACAATAAAAATAATACTGATATCTCTCAGCCGAGAGGAAGCATGCAGAAGAATGATATCCTATCAATGTCTATTACACATATTCCCATATATTCAGTAGAGAGTTTGAACCAATTTCTGGAATAGTGACACTCCTTTCTGAAGAGGGGCCGCGGTGGCTAATTGGTAGAGTGTTCACTTCTGGTGCTTGGGGTCTCGGGTTCAAACCCTGCTCCCGCCAAGTGAACTTTGTGGTGGACAAACACCGTGTGCGTGGGTTTTCTCGGGGTTCTCCCGTTTCCTCCCACTTTCTACACTCCACCATTTCATTCATCTCTCATCATCACCATCTCCTTTAGCCTGACCGGCATAACCATGGGACGTAAAACTCAAGAATTTCATTTTTTTTCCTTTCTGAAGAATATACACAACTGTGGAACACTAGGCTTTCTGATAATCATTCCGTTAAAATTAGTGATCTAAACTATTTTCGGAAATTCAGTGGGAGACTAAACGGAACAGCGAATATATTCATTGAAGTATCAACCCAAACTTTGGAATAATCAGATATAGACTATTCGAGAAAGAGACACTCGTCATCGTGCCGAGATGTTTAAATAAAGTTACAGGAACATTCTACCGAATCCTGCAAACTAAGCTATGTTGATTTTGTCCGTTGTTTCCGTAAGCAATACGTCTCCGTGAGACTTAAACGTATTCAGGCGCGGCACTTACCCTTCATGAAATACAGCCAGAAACTCTATCCAATTTTGTATTTGATATGATCGAGGAATATTAAACTATCTGGAACGAGTAAAGGAAGAAGAGCTCATTGATATTATATTTAATACGATTCCCTCCGAAGATATACAGATCCTAAAGGCCAATCCAAGCGAAATTTTAGATTCTCTTCTCTTCAAACTAGTGGACATACAAGAATATAATCTTAAATGATCACCACAATGGATTTGACTCGAGGGATAATCGGACAATAATTTAAGATAAGGACATTTGTTTAGAACTTACTACATCTTTCTATGAAACATAGTTCGTATTTTCTTTGAAGCTTTCAAATGGTCCTATTGCGGGGAATTGACTTGCAATTAAAGACTAAATTCTCTTCAACACTAGAAATGCTTCACACTAACTTTCGCAACAAACTCAATTTTCAGTTAATATAACATGCATTCCATCGAGACTTAAGAATTAGTCTTATCACTTGAAGTTGGGATTGATGACAAAATGTTCCAACTTAAAAACAAACTCTAGTCTGCAGTACATGACACTACGAGTATAACATTAATGGTATTCCCTCTGTTATAATAGTTTAATGATGATATAATGGCAAAATGGCTGTCAGTGGGTCATAATAGTAATTTGTCTGACAAATCTGACAGTATTTAATGAATTTGCTATTAAAAAAATAAATAATAATGTCCAGAAACGATCACATATATTTACTAAGGTCTGGGTAGGCAAAAGTCAAACACCCAAGTGTAGTTGCGAATACACACACACACACCTTGATAGATGCGTGCACATAATATTTAATGTAAAATTACAATTATTTATGCATATTACATATCCTTATTAACTCAGTAAATATACAGTAATACTATACAGTGCTATTTAATATAAATATATTGAATCCTATAGTGGGTGAGTAAGCAAAGCAAATGTTTTCACGTGTATTCCGATGAACTGGCGATTTCAAAACACCTGAAGGTGGCAATTGCTCCACTCCCCCATATCCCATCCCATGCTTATGATGATAGCTTTAGACTTTTATGACTTTGTAATTCTAAATTAAGAAGCAGAAATAGAGAACCAAGTAACTTGACTTGACCAGTTCACTTGAGATAAATTTCGAAAGGCAAACCGTTTTGGGAAAATGTTAATTTTCATTTTAGAAACGTTCCACTTTTAGATATTTTAAATCTGCCTTTGAAAAGAAAGGCCCACTTAAAATCTGTATGTATTACAAGTATTATTTCCCTTAAAAGGTAACTGAAGCATGTTCTAATTACCTTCAGTACCAGTTAATAGCTTTCAGTCTATAAACATATTGTTCACTGAAGCGTTAATAATCTGATATTCCTGTGACCTACTCTCGCATCAGTTATATTTGAGATATGTAAAACAGCTTGTTTCACAGTTTGATGTGTTTGAAGGTCTTATTTACAGGCAAATACCTGTTCCTACACGTCA
This sequence comes from Thermobia domestica, assembly GCF_964235325.1. Lineage (NCBI taxonomy): Eukaryota > Metazoa > Arthropoda > Insecta > Zygentoma > Lepismatidae > Thermobia > Thermobia domestica. The sequence goes on along the minus strand of NC_137463.1, from coordinate 100,567,291 downwards.
TGGTTATTAAATCACAATGGACATGCAACGTAATGAACTGTCTATTCAATCTAATTACAGAGAGACTGCAAATTCTAGCCTCTACGCTCATCAATAATACAGTGGGTCATAATAGTAATTTGGCTCACAAATCTGAGGGAAAATTTCTGGGAGTGATCAGAAAATCACTTAATTTTGGCTTCTGCGTAACCCTATGAATTCCAATCGTTCTGTTATTCAATGTAATAGTTATGTATTTTGAATTTCAGTCATTAATATACTGATTGTTAAACTAGTCTAAAATATATGGTTTCTGTAAGTGCTATGTTATCACTCAAAAGTGTTTTTCAACGTCAATTTAGTAATTCCATATATACTTTATTTATGTTCAATATTTTATAAGCTAGAAATCGATATACTTCTTCGAAATACATTTCCAGTTTTGCAAATTATTATTTAGTCTAACAAATGTTATTCTTCAACGTTTAAGTGCATAGTTTCTTTTCTCTGGCACATGAAGCCTATTGAAACTTTTATCATGCACTTGCAGTTTTTCTGTAAGAAAAATAAGAAAAAAGTACCGTCCATCCCACTAAACTTCCTTGTTTCTTTCTTCCATTAATTATCCTGCAGTTATTAATAAATAATTTACCTATGAAATAGGGGAAAATTATGATTGGAGTTTTCGGAAACCGTCTTAAGAAAAATTAATCCCTCAGAGTAAACTACCCCTTGGCGATGTTTCCATAAGAAATGGGTTACAGTATGTTGAGTGTTGTTAATTAAATAATAATAAATTAGTACAAGCATTATTGGAGAAAATTATCAGGAAAACAATTCATCCAAGTATAAACTACCCTTTCGGTACTGTTAATGAGAAATCACTTAAAGGAACTATGAAGGGTTCTGTGTATGGTTATTATGAACAAGACATGAATCTGAGTCGAAAGAAAATCATATCCAAGAGCAAACTACACCTTATGATTTATTAAGAAGAAATTACTTGTTCCATATTTGAGGTTGCTAGTAAATATATATATATACACCCTCCATTCCAAAAGAAATCGAACGTTTTAAAAAAACAAAAAAGCAATGTACATTTTGGAACAAATAATTTTTATTAATCAATGTATTCCCCTTCTGCATCGATACACATATTTGCACGCTCCAACAAGTTGTCAAACGACTTCTCCATGTCCTTTATTGGAATGGTCTTTAGGACGGCGGTCGTGGCCTTCTCAATGGCATCAATCGATGCGTGCCACTTTCCTTTCATCGCCAAACGCAGTTTCGGGAACAGATAGAAATCGCACGGAGCGAGATCTGGTGAATAGGGCGGATGATGCAACCGAATAATGTGATTTTTGAACAAAACTTCAGTTACAAGTCGCGAACGATGTGATGGTGCATTATCGTCCAAAAGAGTCCAACTGCCGATTTCGCGATATTCGGGCCGAATACGACGAATTCTTGCCAGCAAACGCTTCATGACGCCCAAGTAAAACTCTCCAGTGACTGTCTGGCCGGGCTGAACAAATTCTTTGTGGATAATTCCTTTCGAATCGTAAAAACAAATCAGCATCACCTTAACTTTTGACTTCACCAAGCGACTTTTTTTGGGTGTTCCTTCATCCGGCGCTCTCCATTCAGCACTTTGCCGCTTTGTTTCGGGCTCATATTCAAAACACCACGTCTCGTCACCAGTTACAATCGATTTCAAGAAGTTTCGATCCTGCCGAGCACTTTTAACGATGTCTTTGCAATGCGCAATTCGATCAACGTTTTGGTCTTCGGTGAGTTTGTGTGGTACAAACCGCGAATTAACCTTCTTAAGGCCCAAAACGTCCGTCAAAATGCGGTATGTGGTTGTTTGAGGAATGCCTAATTCCATTTCAATAACTTTCAACGACGATTTTTTGTTATGTTTGATGAATTCACGCACTTTTTCGATGTTTTCTTCCGATAATCCGGTTCTGGGACGGCCTGATCTTTCGTCATCATCCAGCGTCTCTCTACCCGATTTGAATCGCCTGAACCACTCGTAAACTTGCGTACGGGATAGACACTCATCACATATGCATTTTGTAGCATTTGGTGCGTTTCACTAAAAGTTTTACCCAGTTTAACACAAAACTCAATTGCAGCTCGTTGTTTGAAACTCATTTTCCGACCGATGTACACAACACACTGATAGTTGAAACGCAATAACTTTGTTGCCGTGCATCCAAATGTCATGACATTTATACCAGTTGTCAATGAGGGACTACGCCATCTACCGGTAAAATATTACAACAGATGGCACTAGTGGTACTATTTGTTTTCAAAAGTTCGGTTTCTTTTGGAATGGAGGGTATATATATATATATATATATATATATATATATATATATATATATATATATATATATATATATATATATACTAAATATGGACTTAATCGCCTCAGTCGTTTTTGAGAATACCCTCCATAACGATCTTATTCCCAAGAGTAAATATCTCTTCTGCAATAAGAAAAAAAAATACGTATATAATATTATGGGTTATTAATGAAATACAAACAAACTCGTTGAAATTCGGACAACTTTATTTGTACTCTTCAGTAAACTAATCCTATTTTGGAGTAGGTATACAATTGAGAAACAAAACAAAAAAAAATAATATTAAAAATCTGTCTAGATCCATTGAACGGTGTAGTCTTAAGGAGAGTATACAAACATCTGTATACAAAACCCGCAGTAACAATAAAACTGCTTCAGTAACCAAAACACTTACTGACATACCTGCACAGAGTGTGCCTTCAACGAATTTATCTTTAGGTATGTTTATTCCTTGAACAATTTCAGATCGACGATCTGGTACAAGTTGTGATACCTCATTTCGGCTGCTATGAGACCCACTTCATAATCTGTAACAGTAGTGATTCATCTTCTTATCGAATTGGTGTTCCTTTAATGACACGTTCATCTGTTCTAGTGACACATGTCACTAGCGTTTCCCATGAAACATTCTTTCCGTTTTTTCGTGATCCCCATTAGCTCTATTTCTGGCAAAATACGCACTGCTTCTCGTTAAACAAGGATGTCTGCACATACTGTCGTATAGCAGTACGTTCCAAATATGGTGAATTATCCACTAAGGGTGTACAAGTTTCCGCCACACATGATTCAGCAGACTGACTTAATAATAGTGGTAATTTTGTGAAGCTTTGGTAGCCCAAGCGATAGAACGTGTTTGTTTGTGTAGTATTCTGTAAGAATTTGAATGCAAATTGATGTTAAGCGGTGCAGTTTTGCAGCGTCACTCCCTTGCCGCAGTTCTTTGTCCTAAAAGTTTTTATAGAAGCTTTCTTCGATGAAATTTGTCGTCCTCATGTCAGTTTCGTTTTATGTATTAAACAGAATTTTCAATTTTTCACAACAAACCCTTTTCTTGTTGCAGTTGTCGTCTGTCTTACTGGTTTCTTTTTGTTTGGCTTCTTCATCAGAATAACTGAGAACATGTGGATTTCAGGGCGAATGTGTTACTATTATCAACTTACAAACAGAAAAAAAAACACAAAGAATATAACAAATTGTTTAATATTACGGCAATTAAAAAACTACATATTACATACTATATTAAGTGCGATTATCTGTGTGCACATGTAATAAAAATACACGGCCTCGCAATAACTTCGAGAATTGTTTGATAACTTCACATACCAGCAAACATGTTTGGAAGTTGTATTCATTGTAGAATATCAGAACAAGTGTTTTCAAAAGGACATAATGTAACAAATATAACAAATGAGAAAATCAACTACAATAATTTGTATCACTTGTTTTTCCATAGAAAAATAAAACGGAACATTGACACAAAGTCATACTACTATTTCCATGAAAATCAATTATTATGAACCCTGTGAAGACTACAAAATACATTTTTCCTCTGCTGCTATTTGATGGATCAAGATAAAATTTTCAGGTTAAGTTGAACATAAAACCGAACACATAAATACGTTTTATTATTCACGTAGTTTGTAGTGTTGCTACGTAGTAACTAAAAGAAACGCCAGAAGGGACTTTTAAGGGAAATTTTCTTAAATATCCCTCAATTATTTTCCCTTTGTACACAGAAATGATTCGTTCATTAGGTAAACTGAAAGAATACAGTCTTACAAATCGATTGAGGTAGAACTTGTTCCAGTCGAAAGTCGGAACTTGCACTGACAGTCGGAACACTGACACAGTCATACTCATACTTCCATGAAAATCAATTATTATGAACTCTGTGAAAACTATATATATGTGTTTATTATATAAGTGTGTGAGAAATATTGTGTACAGAAGGCTTACAATTCCAGAGTTATAGACGATTAACTTTTGCGTCATATTTTTTTCAAAAACAAAAGCCTATACATACGTAAATAATCTGATCAGGATCAAATTTGACATGGTTTTTAGATCTGGACCTGCTATATAACCGTGCAGCTTTTGTTTCCAGAGTTATGGGCGGTCATATTTCGTGTTATATATTCCAAAATAAAAACCCATAAGCAGAATTCTTCTGATGAGAATCAATCTTGGCATGATGATAAATTTTGATCTGTTTATTAGCGTGTGAAATACTGTGTATAACGTTCTGCAGGCCTTGCGTTTATGAGTTATTCAAAAGCGAATTATTAAATCATTGGACATAGCAAAAGCATAATAAATATTGCTTAACTGGTAAGGCCAATCTTGGATAAGGAAGGTATAAATCTAACAAAAAACTATTTTTTCGACTATTTGTATTTCATTTGTTAACAGAGTTTATTCTTTCTAGTTATTTAACCTTATTCCGCAGCAATTGTTTTATAATTTACCACTAATGTTATATTTGTGAAGCACCAACAACATTCAAGTTCCCTAAAAATACATGAAGTATCTACACAGTGATGCAGCTTTTCGTGAACGGGGAGATGGCTGACTATTTTTCAAAGTGAAATCTTTCAATTATGTTAATTTAGCCAAATATATATATATTTTCAATTCTTCCTTCATATATATGTTTTAGGATTAGCCAATTCATATCAGACTCCCGAAGAGAAACATCAAAGGAATTTAATGACCGTGTCTATAGCGACAACTCCCAGTTACGACTACTCTTCAGTGTTATTAGAAAGAGGAAAGAAAGCGTGAGAAAGAAGATAAGAAGGTAGGAGAAACGAGGAAAAGAGGAAAACTAAAAGAAGGAACTAGAGATAAAGAATCACTGGATAATTATGGAAATATAATAAAGGAACTTGAATAGTTATTAAAATGTGATTCATGTTCGAAGGTTATTACTTGAGGATCAATTCTGAAGTGATCCCGATGAGACACATGTTTTCCCATACTACCCCGAACTGGATCCAGGCAACTACGCAAGTGGAAGTTACCCTAACTCAGCCCAGGTGACGAGAAGTTTTAATTTAATCGTTTGCCTTTTATTCCCAACCGTTAAATAATCTTTTATCCAGTTTCTAAATATCCATGGTAGAGATCAAACCACATTTGAATTAGCCAGGAAAAAAGTCACAGTGATGTATTTATTTTTTACAAATAGAAGTTTTGAGATTACTTAAAAGGCTGTCGTTATTCAGGCTCATCCTGTTATTTTGGCTTTCCTACCAGTGCCGATTTAGACTAATTTAGAATTAGTTATCTTTCGTGACCTCTGTCATACACTAATACCTATAATATGCTATTACACACTTATTATAAACACTACCATAGTAAATCAATATTAAAAGCACTTAAAAGCACTAGCACTTAAAACTAAATTTTCACTCATTCACGCACACGCACATACATACAGAACAGCGTATCGACATGGCTGAAAATATTTCAAAGAGTAATTTTCGGATCGACTGAATCATTAAGTTTTGGAGTAACAAAAAACTAGCGACCGATAGTTCTCAACCCGACACGAGATGGCGTTGATAGTAGAAAAACAAACCTTGCACTATTAAATAAATTTTGTACTCTGTCATCGATAACTATAAGCAATCTACTATGTAATCACGATATGGAATTACTATGAATTGAAATGAATTTCGAATTAATTTATCCATTTACACTGACCACAAAAGGTGACTACTTAAGCAATACACTGTCCTTAAATAGATTAAGTTTACTTGCACACACAGATCACGACTACTAAACACATACTAAATTACACATATCAAACATCAACTAAGAAAGTTACTAATGCTAAGACATATCACTACAGATGTTAAATTATCTTATCACACAGTTCAACTATACGTAAATCAAACAATTTACTGAACTTCACCATCCTAAACGGCTCTATGCACTATGAAAAGCAAACGGAATAATCAGAGCGCAATGGCCCTCCTATTAATTAAATCATGGTTTTCCAATTACAGAATTACTTTCACTGCCCCTGAAAGGACATATTGAAACTACTAATGGTAAGGGTCTATTTCCGGAAGGGAAAAGAACCCTCACGAAAAAAAAAAATCATTCAACCTATTTCCGTTGGAGCTTTGGTCAACTCAGGAATAAGGGAGAGTCCCTGTTCTAACTTACACTGACATTGTAAAATTTAATTTAACTATAAATAAACCTACACCTACCACCATGTTAATAATAATATAAAAATCACATTTACACAAACAGAAGCTGTGTTAGAATAGGCCTATCGTAACCTAACAGGGAGTTTTAAGAATAACGGGAGTTATCAAGGGAAACACTTATCTTCCAAAACTGTTTTGAAAAGATCACACACTACGATGAATCCCGTCCATCACTATTAACGTTTACGAACATGGTGTTGATTTAATTGAAGTCTATATATCACTGATTTTTAAGTGTTTTAAAATGAGATTTCAATACTTTGACTCTCAACTGCTTCCCGGATGGGTTATGTCTTAACTGAGACTAATTTTACCTTGATAACACTGATTTCCTGTGAAAAATCCTAATATATATCCGGAAGAAACTAACGTGGTGTTGCTTGATGCTTTCCAAGGTAGAGAATGACAAGAGACTCGCCATAATACTAGAGCGTAGGAAAAATTCCAATCAGAGCAAAGAATTTTGGCGGTGGAAAATATAAAGCGAATAGAAAATAGTAAAAATTGGATGAAACTGGATTTTGGGAGGATATGGCCATCTCAGAGGGACGAAGGGGGTCTAAGTTATTATGCCAAATATCAGATTAGAGGGTAATTTCGAGAATTTCTGTAAAATTGTGGGCCTATGTTTTCGTATAGCATTAAAGTGTATAATTTCAATACTCATCCTTTCGATATGCCCATGTACAGGGTTTACAATAAATTAATGTATAAATAAAGATATTATTCCCCGAAATATAATTCCCACTAGTTTACTCCGAAGCTTCCACATTAAGTTTGATTTGAATAAAGAACAACTGAATTTACAACATGCACCGAAAATTATGTATTAAAAGTTTACAGTACGCAGTGTGTTGAGAAAGTATTGGGTCCTTCCAAACAAAAATTTCATTACCTTAACTGTAATGGCACATTACAACAGTCATTTCCAATTGAATGCTTATGAAATCCAATTTGCTTTCTATTTCTTAGCAAACCAAACGAAGTGGGGACATTGCTATTGAGAAACAGTAATGCTGACAGGAAAACAAGAAAATAGATAGCGTTGCCATCCTATTTCTTCTTACTGTCCACCTTTTCCCACTTAATGTGAGGTAAACGCTTCTGATTAGCTTTCTCTATAAAGTTCTGTCCCGGAATTCTTCTCTTGTTAGACCTTTCTACCTGAGGTATTCTTAACTATGCCTATTAATTTCCTTCTTGGTCTTGCTCTATCTCTGTTCCCATCCATTTCCATTGGAATCATTCTTCTCATTAGATGGCCATAACATTGCAGTCTTTTTTCTTGAATTTTCTTATACAATCTCCATAACTTTGATGGTTTCACTTAGACCGTCATTCCTCACTCTTTTCTTGTTATGCCACACATCCAAGGGCGCCGATTTGTCTGTAAATTTGAGGAGGCGGCATTCAGATGCAGAAGGCATATATATATATATGAGGATTTTAAGACGAATTGCATTCAAATTATTGCCAAATATTGTATATTCATAAATACAATAAGTGAACCCACATGAGCTTTGGGGGCTCAGGCTCCCCGGCCCCACAGGATCAGTGCCCTTGTACACATCAGCGCAGCATTCTCAATTCAGTTACATTTAATACTTCTTTTTCATGAGATTTGTTCATTGGCCATGTTTCTGTTCATTAAATCATTGTTGGCCTAACCACTGTTTCGTAAATCCTTTCTTTTTTTCTGATTCTGCCGTGATTCTGCGGTCATAATGAACATCACATACTTTCTTCCGAATCCAAAGACAAAACAGGACCGTATCTTATATATATATATATATATATATATATATATATATATATATAAAGAAAAAACTATGAGAATATCACGATTTGTTGTTAAACCGAACGCCATCAAGCTTATACTTATGATAACGTCAATAATATTATAGATACAGCTTTCTGTTTTGTCAGTTAATGTTCCATGGTCATATGATTCATCTCCTCAAAATTTATAGACAGGGTATTTTTCCTTTGAATAGTGGTAGCGTTGGCTATTGTTTTACAAGAATAAGATTTATGAATATATGACTACGCGTACAGTCTTTATAATTGTTTACTAGATTCTACTACCTCATTCGCTCCCTTGTTTTGCTCTAGTTTTCTTCTCTGATATTTTCCTGATTGTACGCGTAAAGGCCTGCACGTATGTCGTATAATGACCAATTAGGAATGACTGATCTATGCTAAAATATTGCAGAGTCTAGGATTGTTAACAGTAACGGAAGCAATAGACATAAATGGATTCTACTGGGTTTTAGTTCCGGAACTAGAACCTATTTCGCTCTTCTAAACGAGTTTCCAAAACCGAACCGAATAAAATTTTCTGACAGAAATTGTTCCAAACTGACTCTCAAAATCAGTTTTCTGAGAAAATTATTTCTGAACCAGAACCAATGTTGATATTCTGAGAAAATCGGTTCTAGTTCTCATACGGAAACTATATTGGAATACAAGATAATGAGGTGAATTGATTTTGAGTTTAACGTCCCTTTCAGCAGCGAGGCTATATGAGAATGGGACCTACTGATTAACGTGAAATCCAAACCACATGAGCTCCCGCCGGAAATCAAACGCGAATCACCCACGCCAAAGGCGCGAAGCCACGCTAACCGCTAACCGCTTAGCCACGAAGGAGCTCGAAATAGAAGACAAATTACAGAGGAAAGAGAAATAGGTTTGCTAACAAACCCGCTGTATATTGTACCCTCGAGTTATGATTTCAGAGTTGCTCAACATTATTTGCAACTTGTTACGTAGACGAAAATCATATTCACGAAGAAATTAAATGTTGACTAAAAGCAGGGAATTCGTGTTACTATTCGGTTCAAAATCTCTTGTCGTCGCGAATTCTGTCGAGGAATTTGAAGCTTAAAATATATAAAACGATAATCATGCCTGTTGTTCTGTATGGTTGCGAAACATGGTCGCTTACTCTGAGTGAAGAACATAGACTGAAAGTATTTGAGAACAGGATCCTGAGAAGAATATTCGGACCCAAGAGGAACGAGAATGGGGAATGGCGGAAGCTTCATAACGAGGAACTACATAGTTTATACGGTTTACCCAACATTGTTAGGGTCGTCAAGTCTAGGAGGCTTAGGTGGGCAGGTCATGTAGCTAGAATGGAAGAAAGTAGAAACGCTTTCAAAGTCTTGACTGGTAGACCCATAGGAAAACGACCATTAGGAAGACCTAGGCGCAGATGGGAGGATAATATTAAGATGGATCTCGCAGAGATAGGAATACAAAGTAGAAACTGGATCCAATTAGCTAAGGATAGAAGTCAGTGGAGAGCTTTTGTGAACGCGGCACTGAACCTCCGGGTTCCATAGGCCATAGAGTTAGTTAGTTAGTTACGATCTTTAGCTAACGATGTTTACAAAATTATGTCAAAATGCATTTCGGTTCTCTTCTCAAAATACACCTTATTATGGTTTCCGATTTTGTGAACTGTACCAATATGTCTAAAATGTATTTTGGTTCTCTTCCCGAAGGATACCGGATTGAAAGGTTTATTAGGTTGGGGGATCAGAAAACATTTTCGGTTACGTTACAGTTAACAATCCTGACAGAATCACTTTAAGTTTTAATAATTTCTCTTCCCCTTGCTTCTAGCTTTTCGTTATCCACTATATTTTAATATATAGAACAACAACACACTTTAGGCAAGAAATCAGATTTTTTTTCCGTTTAGATGCGTCAGAAAAATTTACCGTGGAACAGCATACGCCAAATGAGAAGTGCATTCTCATGCACAGTAATCACATACAATGATCCTGCCTTAAGGTCCAAAGGTAAGCAATATCCTACTTGTTGCATTATCATGTACACTCATGTCCAAAACTATTGTCGCATGTCTATAAATATGTTGTTGTAGGAATATAATTTGATAATGAATTCGTCCTGTATTTCTTATAATGTTAGTATGTGTACAATCGGCAAAGACATATATGTGGCAAATTTCATGTCAAAAGAGCAGTAAATAAGAATAGTAAAACGAAAATAAAAATTTTTTTGTCCATTTATTCACATTTTCTTTTACTCATTCTAATTTTGGTATTTATAATTCTTTTCCAATTAAATTTACCACAAATATACATTTCCCGATTATACACATAGTATCAGTATTAAAAGTACCCTGCAAGATCATTATCAAATTATATTATTACAGAAGACAGTTATAGATATGCGACAATCATTTTGGACATCAGTGTACTTTTGCATTTCCACTATGTCACAACTTGTTACCTATCTTCACTTACTTTTTCCTACTCAATACTTTATCGAGGATCTTAGTGTATTTAAAAAAAAAATCTTTACCATTATGCCTCGATCTTAATTCTGCTTTCTACTTTTAAATCCTTGTTTCTTCCATTTTGTTAATTTTATTTCTTTCCAAATGAAAATGCGTTTTCCCTGTTTTTATACGTTCCTATAACAACAAGAGAACACAAAGCGAAAAGAGAAAACTTCCAAAGTGAAAAGTTGACGACATTTCTATGGTTTCTCTTGGTGACAGTTGTTGTTCGGGCGAAAATTCAGAAGAAGGAACAGGAAAGAAAATACTTCCTGTCAAAGGAACTACTTAAAGGGAAGCGCCCTCGTGTTTATTCGTAAGGAAACGTCTCATACAAAACTCGAGAGAGAGACAATGTTATTCAAAATTTTTCTTGTCTTTTTCTTTTTGTCCAGTGTTAATCTAAAATTAAATCTGAAATACAAACAGTCCTGAAAACAAACTGACTAAAGCAATGGATTTCTCGGGGGGTAGGGGGGAATCGATACAATATTTTGTATTACTCTTCCTGTTTCCCAGTTCTCTGCATGAACCTTCCTAGATAGTCTAGTAATTAGCGTACATGTTTTTGGAGCAAGTATCTTGTGTTTCCCGTGGAACTTCTGAAATTTGAACGCATTAATCTTGTTCCAATTTCACCTTAAAGTGTAGGTCCACGTCTCATGTTGCTGTTATAAATATGGCGGGTACTGCAATACACACTTTAACCATATCGTTCACGTATAACGTTAGGCTTACTAGTTAGGCCTTACGACATATAAATTTTCCCATATAGGCGTATATAACATCGTAACAAAGTCAATCATTATCAAAGCGTAAATATGAATGTGTACTTTAATGCAATCTATAATTTCAATTAAAAGCTGTTATAAACAAAAACATATTTATAAAATATAGAACCATGAACAAATAGTTAACACATCTCAGCTATAACTATATAATCTGAATTTTAACAATTCACATAATATGTACACCCATTCTCTTTATCCTCTTTTCATGTGATTCGGATTCCACGTTAATCAGTAGATACAGTCTCATGTAGACTCGCTGCTGAAAGGAGCATTAAACTCGACATCAACTCAACTCTTTATACTTTCTTTTAAACATATTCTCACTTTGCCATGTGTAGGTGCTTATTACAGCACTTATTTCCCAACAGATGCCCCGGAACTAAAAAGGGATACTAAATTTTAACTAATTAAAGTTCTGAACATGAACAAAGTTGTTCTTTCTCAGGATGTCTATCCAAACGCCTATTCCAATTGTTGCAGTGAAAATATCAATGATGTTCAATACCTTAAGCAACGTCGTTTAGAGACCATTGATTTATGTATGGGGAACCAGCTTTCTGTTCTCATTACAATGAAATGAAATGTGAATGCCTTCATTTTTTTTATTTGTTCTACAAATCTATTTAAACGCCTCTAACTTTAAGAAAACTGAGTATTTTATAAATAATTGAGATATGATAATCAAACTTAATAATTCATTTTGTAAATCCAATGGAATATATAATTAAACATGAAGAAAAAATGAATAAATCTCATGATAAAAATCCAAGTTCACTTCAAAGAAAACAGAAAATATTTCCACACATAACCAATAATCTTAAAAAATAATAAAAGCATAGGTACTCTGTAAAATTACGGATCAATAGATTATCTAAATGGTTGGGTTAATGTGAGTTGATTTTGAGTTTAACGTTCCTTCCAGCAGCGAGGCTATATGAGACGGGACTTACTGATTAACGTGGAGTCCGAACCACATGAGCTCCCGCCGGGAATCGAACCCAGGTCTCCTACGCCAAAGGCGCGTACGCTAACCGCTTAGTCACTAAGGAGCTTATTATCTTTTTTTTTAATAACTTTATTTCCATCGAAATACAGAGAAATTTACAAGGGTATTTACTATTCACAGCCTCACTGAAAGTGTAAAATATTATTCAAGATAAAATATTATTTAAAAAAAATTACTGGTTCAGTTCATTTTTGTTTGTGGGTTACATCATAAGAAAGTGTGGGAGCTATTGCAGATAAGTAGTTGGCAAAATACTTTCGTTTACATACAGGAGAGAGCTTCATAGCCTGGTATGTTAAATACATTTCATACATTTCAAGACACAATGGTCGTGCTGTTACAAGAATAAACATGATAGTTTGTACAGTAAACCAGATCACAGCATTATGTTTATAGCTAGGAAAGTAATGAAAATCTGAAAATAATATTACATTATGTACGCTAAAAACAGTTTGTGAGGTACGACATATTCTACTAAGTATAGTGCTAAAAGCCTGCCAAATGGGTGGTATGTCAAAACAGTTATGGAATCGATGTTCAAGAGTGTCTATCTGATTACAATAATAGCATACATTTCTAGAGGTGATTCCTAGATTAAAGAGCCTAGCAGACGTTTCATATACATTATTAACAATAAAATACCAAATTTCTTTCTGTTTGTGACTTAAAAACTTGGCAGTTATGTTTTTCCAGATGTTACTCAAAGTTTTTGCATGGCACGTGAAGCATGACGTGTGGCGTAACAGATACGCACGTGCTCTGATAGTGCCTGTATATTTCTTTGACTGACCTAATTTCGATCTGCTGTCGTGCGACTATTGCATACAGCATATCAAGTACTACATCGCGAAGGTGAGGGAATTTAATCGCCCAAGGAAAGATGGGAATCGGAAGCACAAGGTCAATACACTGAAAACAGACATTGAAAACCGTAGCAGTAATCGAATCGGGGTAGGAACAAACCGTACGACAACTTCTATGCACAAGCAGAGCACGTGACTGAATTCCAATATCCATAAACTCTATTCCTCCTTTTGCTGCAGGCAAAAGTAGTTGTGTTTGACCTACTCTTAAAGCTTTATTATGCCAGAGAAAAAACAACGCCTGACTGTTTAAAGACTTATAGATAGGCTTTGGTAACGGGAAAATCTGTGCAGAATGCCATAGTAAGCTAAGCACAGTAGTTTTAAGAAACAAATTTCTACTGAAAAGACTAAGATTACGTGATTTATGCGTTATTAAAAGACTTCGGATCTTAGAGGCTATGACTTCATATGTTTTCGTGATAGTCTGTTGTAAAGTAGGATACCATACAATACCAAGTATTTTGATTGATGGAACAGTTTCAAACGTTCTACTATACAGAGACTGATATTGTTCATGTAAACACAATATTTTTGTTTTTGCTTTATTAAGTTGCGCGCTTGAGGCGTGTTGATAAAGGCTTAGTAACTTCTGTATACATTCTAGATCTGCGTCATTGCGTAATATATAGTGTGTGTCATCAATGTATGATTGCACTGCTAGACTGTTGTTATACACAGGAACACCAGGGAGTAGGCCGTGTGCCGCATATACAAGAGGCGCTAAAGATAAATTAAATAAAATACTAGACATAGTGTCCCCTTGTAGAATACCATTACAAACAGAGATGGGAGCACTTAAACCTCCATTTAGTTTTAACCTGGTGATTCGTTTCGTATATATTCCTTTGATAAGAGAAATGAAAAGGTCACCAAATCCATATTTAGCTAAAACTTGCAAGAGATAATTGTGATTAATTCTGTCAAAGGCCTTGGAGTAATCGGTGGATAAAATTGCTACCGAAGAAGGATCGGCGGACTCATGAAAGGAAATAAAATCTCTGAGATTAGATAAAGCCTTATAAATAGGGTTATTGTGGCCAAGACCATATTGGCAAGGACTTAACAGCTTCTCAAGGTATGTTTTCATTCTGATCGTCAGACAACGAGTTAATATTTTTAGGTCCGTGCACAAGAGACTTAGTGGCCTGAAATTTGTAACACTAGATGCTGATGAATGTTTGGGGACCAAAACAGTAATGCCCGTTCTGAGAGACTGGCCTAAAACAAAATGTGTGCGGTATTCATTAAAAAGGTCGGTGAGAAAAGGAGCTAAAATATCTATAAATGTAACATAGAATTCTAGTGGTAGAGAATCAATACCTGTGGACTTTCCTAGTTTGCCTAATCGGATGGACTGTTTGATCTCGTCTATTGTGAACGGACCCGATAGATACTCTCGATCATCATCCGTTAAAACAGAGGGAATATACTCTAGTATAGAAGAATCAGTACAACAAGTAGGAGGTTGAGCATATAATTGTTTATAATAATCAATAAAACAAGTCATGACGTTTACGCCCTCATACACACGGCCATCGTCACCCTTAATTTTAGAAATCAATTTTTGTCTGCCCCGTGTGCGCTCCTTGCGTATTTGGTGGATACTTGCCTGTTCAGTGTCATCATATTGACGTGTTTTGCTACGAATCATAAAACCTTGCATACGTCGTTTATGCAGTGTTAATAAATGAGCTTTGATCTGCTGAATTTGAGGTCGAACTTGACCCCCGCGTTGTTGTTCTATCATGTAATCTCGCAATAGACCAGTATAGTAGTGATATTGCTGATAATGATCGGCGTTTCTAGTTCGACAATATTGTTTGGTCACAGAGCAAAAAGTTCGTTTAACACGGTTTTCCCAAAATTGCATGAGAGAACCTTTGTAGCGTTGTTTCACATGAAGGAGGCCTTTCCATTCAGCATGTATCAGAGCTTCATATTCGGGCTCACGTAAAATTGACGTATTAAAGTACCACAATGAACTACGTTTGAGAAATTTGTGGGCTGGTAGTTTGATGGTCATGAGTACAGCATGATGATCACTAAAACAGACTGGGACCACAGCCATGTGTTGAACCTGATGTATAAGAGTGCGACTGATATAGAATTTATCCAATCTTGAGGAACTCGTCCCTGTAAAGAAAGTATGGCCAGGCGTGGTTGGAAATAAGTGTCGCCACACGTCGACTAGATCATAGGTGGCAATTAAATTGGACAGACTGGCGGAGAAGGTATAATTTGGGGTCATATCTATTGGTGCCAAAACAGCATTAAAGTCTCCGGCTAATATACAAGGAGAAGAACCATTATGTAACGCTTGAGCAAGCTCAGTATTAAAGAAACTATTGCGCTCTCGTGCATGATTCGAACCGCTTGGAGCATATGCTGTACACAGGCGTATATTTTCTAGTGTTCCTAAGGTGATACGTTCAGTAGGCATTTGGAGAAGCGCTTGAAAGTCAATATCACTGCGGTATAGAATAGCAGTTCCTAAACCATTTTCAGTGAAGCGTGAAACACATGAATAATTAGGGATGTCTGGAAAATCGGGTACTGCCACCTCTTGAGCAAACAGAATATCAACTTCTTCCTGATATATAAAATCTCGTAGTGCGTGTAATTTGACCGGAGAAGTAAGACGATTTAAATTGACTGTGGCAAAACGAAAACTAAACATTACAAAAAATATATAAAGTAAAGACATGAAAGTAAAGTAATGCGGGAACAAGAACATGTGTAAAGTAGAAACAAGGAAGAAATATATAAACAATATAAATTATTGATACCAAAGATGGGCAATGCACTATTCGCCGTCTGATTGAACAACAGATTTCAACTTTTTGGTCGAAGCTCGTGTTTTCCTAACATTGTGACCACTTGTTGTTTCATCACTGCGGTTACCTTTAGAATTTTTAGACACTGCACTACTGTTAAACTGAAGTTGAGTTAACTTGCGCTTTTCGCAGGATGCTACACTCAGATCGGAATCACTTATGGTATCACTAGTGGCATCTTCAAAACCAGTGGTGTCAATGGAACCAACTGCAAGAGGAACGCTTGAAGGGGTAGCACTGTGCCCCTCTATTGTATTTCTATCACCTACCTCAGAGTTTAGTAGAAGTGGCTGGTCAGTCACAGGAACTGGAGATGGAACACCTGTCTCGTCAGCATCGGGAGTAGGTGTCACTTCCATACTATGTGAGCTGTCAGCAATGGAAGGGTGGACGGGATGAATGTCGGAAACACTAGATGCTGCACTTGCAAGTGGCAAAATCGGGGACGACGCGGGTATGTGGGTATCCTTCTGTAGAACAGGAAATGCACTGTAACAACCGGTATCGGGAGCTGATGTTTCCACTGGAAGGTTGCACGGCATGCGGACACCTGGAGACACAGAAGTAGACCTGGGTAAAGGTGGATTTCTCTTCTTAGGACAATCCTGTACAAAATGGTCCTGAGAGTTGCAGACCGCGCAGGTCTGGATTTGACCGGCGTAACTGACAAAAAGACGTAAACCACAAAAGGTAACAAAGGATGGAATGTTACGTTTAACAGTCATTTTGACTAGTTTGCGACCCGTGCGGGTAAGATAAATATGATCAGTAGAGTACTGTTCATCAGCAATATTCTGAATATCCCCATACTGGGAGAGTACACGACTTAACTGGGTATCACTAAGTTCCATTGGACATAAAGATACTTTTACAACAACAACAGAGTTGTCTGCCAAATCAATGGGTAACACATGATCTCCATCAGTATTGGTATAAGTCACGGTGCCGTTGGTACCAGCAAGAATACGTTCACATAGCACTTTACTAACTAGTTTGATGTATAAGAGTTTACGAATAAAGTCCAGTTCTATACTTAACACTTGGTCAATTGTTAACTTGAAAACAATTCGAATCCATTCATGAATATGAATAGACGTAGGCTTTTGACGCACAGTTACGAAATTAATTCGGAGCGTATTAGACCTCATACAACTCATATTGCTTACACGTCAACTACAGAATATATATATGTTGCTCACAAGTGAAACAAAGGACTTGTAGTACACACTTCACCAAATCAATAAGTCACAGAAATAATAATAAAAAAAAATCAAACGGCACTATTCGACAAACAAAGCAGATACAATAGTACAGCACGGATAGAGAGGCGATCTTATGCGCCCCGTGTCTCAACGCGAAACCCATCTAAATGAGTTGGCGGGAAAATACTTACAACTGAATACACTTTACCTTCTGTTGATATACTTCTGTTGGAAGAATTATGATAGATCAGTAATGTTTCGCGATGCTGTCGCAAACTATAAATTAATTTAAATATTATGACATTGGATAGCAGAACGTCGATTGTGACATAATTTATATAAGGAGGTGTGGATGATGAATTTCCATCACAGTCAGCTCCAGTAATTTCCATAAGTTCACCCCATTGAGAAGACAAATTTATATGTTTTTACTCATGTTCTGCTATGACAGTAACTTCTACTTATCAAGTAGAATAATGGCTCGATTCAACAGAAAATGTTATAAAGCAATATACATGCCATTTTTTCCTTTTACAAATGGTGGATAGTAACACAAAAGACGAAGTAATATTGCTTCCAAGAACACACTATACATAGTTTTATTGTCATTCATTTCTAAACTCAAATTTCACCCTACCTAAGCTGAGGTCCCTACTCAAACATGATTTTAAGGCACTATGAACAATATACTGAAATATTATGAGTACTAGTGAAATGTCAACTTAAGGTGAGTCATTTCCAAAGGCCGAAATAATGAAAAATACAACACGTGGTTAGTCAAAATATCGGCGTCTGCAACCATAACACTTTTGCCATCGCTCAATTAACAATTGGGGTCCGTGGTGAAAGAAGTCCCCAACCGCACGTTGCACCGCCCGATCATCAGAGCAGGTCTTTCCTCCCAAGTGCTCCACATATCGGAAGATATGGTAGTCAGTGGGAAAGATGTCAGGAGAGTACGATGATTGAGGGAGAGTTTTATACTACAATTCATCGAGAGCCAGTACCGTCCTTTGTGGAACAGAATTGGCATGTTTGTTGACCATTGCTGAACACTTACCGACAAATCGACGATGCAATTCATGGAGTTCAGTACTGCAATGATCTGCATTAAGGATATCACCTGACCTAAGAAAGACATTATGGATCACTTTCACCATAGACTGCCACGCAAGCTACAATACTTTTTGTGGTCGGAAAGGTGATTTAAGAAATCACTCTGCAAGTTGATCACGACCCAATCATTATCTTGGTCGCTAAACATTATTATAGCAGATCCATTGTTACTCTAAAGAAATAATCTGACGCAGGAACCTTTCCGGTTATTTTATCTACTCAGAGAACTGCACTTATCAATACGGAAAGGTATCAACTAATGGAACACGCAAGAGTCCCAACGCATTGTTCCCAATTTTTTGCCCTTCCAATTGTACGGAGCCACCAAATGACAATGGTATAGTGTATGCACAACTCGTCTGCAATGGCACGAATAGTTTCTCCGAAGGCCTGCTTGTACGATATTCCTAAGAAGCTCACCCGAACACGATATTGGTCGGTTCCCACGGGACTCATTTTGTAATGACATGTCACAGAGCAAACTTTGACAGACCAACGGCGTATGGTGAGTTCATTCCGTCGTTCCTAGGCCAATTCAGCTATTAATGCTTTTGCGACTTATAGTACAGAATGTCCCAGTTTGAATTCGTAAAGAAAAACCACACGCAATTGTGGGATGCACTTTCATACAATCCTCTTCAACAATGTACTATTTACTGACTGTCTGGATACCCAGAAGTTTGATGGACGTGTATAGAATTTATGAAGTTATACGCGTGACCTTTATTCATCCTTGTGTTGTTATGATGCTGTAAATTTCCCACCAGTTGTCCAAAATGGATATTTTACTCGCACAAACCTAATATGTTTGTGCATATTCAAGTCTAAATTCAATAGAATTATACGTCTTTTGAAATGTTCTTCCACATAACACTAATAAATTTGATCAGTAGAATTTCTAGTTTTCGTAGGTCTAAAGTAAACTTTATATTTTTTGTTATTTTTTCTTCATACAAATTTGAATTGTGTCCATTAAAATAATTGTTTCTGTAAAAGAAATAACAAAACATTTCTACGCACAAAAAATGCTTGCTTTTTCTAATTCTATCCGTATAAATATGTGTTTGAAACAACCATATACGTTACTTTTATGTTGATTTCACATCAATTTTCGGGAATAAGTTTTTTTTAATCTTCACACAGAGTAGAATATCTTTCAATTATAAACGGAAACCATCGTTAATAGTGAGCGAGATTTTTACCAATATTAATTAGGAGAAAAACATTTTCATCTCCTCATATCATCCCTTTCTTTCATATATTTCATCACAGTTAGTGGGGATACATGAAGGGGGGTATGAAGGCCATTTTCGCTTGTGAAAATCGCATTTTATATACATAAAAAAGGAAGTCGAAGCGCGGAAATAAAAAAACGCCAGTAGTTTTGTTCTCGGGAGAACAATTTTCCACATGTAATCATTGTGTAGTGAGAATCTGGGCGTGGTGTTATTCATGCAAATTGGAAGACCCTCGGTGAATATAAACGACCTTGTAATAGCATCACTTCAACAGATGACTGCAATTTCTACCCCTCCACCATTTTTTGTATTTCCGGATTTTCAACCATCTACAAATTTTTATTACTTTTTTCTAATGTTCCTCTCTGGCTGATCAAAAAGGTAAAGTGATATTTTTTATGAATCTGTCCAGAATTACAACTTTGTAAATAGGACCTCAACATATAGCATTTTCCCCACACCGTGAAATAATTATTAAATCGATATATATTTGATATATCGAAATATTTAAAGTATTTTCACATGCATATCTATAACCCATATTGAACTGTATAAAATGTTAGCTTCATTTTTTATGCCGTTTTCGTTTTTGTTCAGTTATGATTCCCGTCAGAACGGATTATCATCTTCATGTGTTAATCTAACATGATGCAGTAACTGGGAGCCAAGTTACATGAAGAAAGCTGATTTGAGAACCCGAAATAGCGCCGTGGGAATCTATCAATGACGGCAATTCTACAAATTTAGCGTACTTGACCGTAATATTTGACAGATGTTTACTTTAGCAGAAAACACAATTTAAACAATGTAGCACAACACTCGAAATGAAATGAAATGAAAGATTTCAGTTTTACGTTCCACAGTTATGCCTTCTAGGCTAAACGAGACGGTAACGATAAAAAAACGAAGGAAACGGTGGAATGAATAAAGTGGAAGGAAACGGGAGAACCCCGGGGAAACCTATGTACACGGTGTTTTTCCACCACAAAGTCCACTTGGCACGAGCTGGGATCGAACCAGGGGCCCCATGCAACAGAGGTAAATGATATATCACTGAGCCAGTGGGTCCCCAGCACAAAACTTGAGTCCATTGCTCCATCCATTCTACAATTTCATGGTTCATCAAACATTTTCCAGAATCTGTCTGAAAATCACTACTCATATTGTGAGAATTACTGTAATAGAAGCTACACTAAAAGATAAAATAGGAACGCATAGAAAATTATAAGTAATTGATAGTAAAATAGGTAATTTTTCCGTTATTGCGGTGAAAGTAGTTGAAAGCTGTGGTATGGGCGAATTTGTAACGGAGGACCAAAGCTTTGTACCAAAGCCGGAAACAAAATCATACTCCTAGGATGACAGATAACAAAGAAAATAATTTCAGATACGTTGTGAAGAGTTTCAGGTAAGGGTACAAAAATTTAAAGTTCACCAAACAAAATAGGGCTGATGTTGATCAATCATGGTTGGTAAGAAAATTATATAGATTTCACTAGTCTCACTGAATGTGAGAGATGGAAAAGAACAATATGATCAAAACCTGAGGAAAACTGAGGGAAACAAGATGATAAAGTCCCTAATTACTTTAGATATTGAATCTAAGAAAGATTGAATTATATGTAAGACGGCAATTAGTGCGCGATATAACAGATACGTGTGCTATTAAAAAGTCATTTCACAAGATGAGTCGATATCATTGGAGGAGAGCTGTATGGTTGTGCAAGGTATGAAGAAACTTATTCAAGCGGTACACATGTTTGTAGTTCTGTATTCAGCAAATGACTAGCTTGCACCCTGAGTGTGGTATTAGCACTCATCTGTGATCAATGCGCAATGCCAGCGGCGGGTCTTCCGACAGTTGCTGTCTTTAAAAGGGTTGACTTGTATGTAATTTTCTCTTATCTTTAGCGCCAACATTGAAGAGCATACAAGTGAGTTCATGTACGCCAGCTTGCTATATGTTCAACATTCACAAACAATTTGCGCTTCACAAATCAGTACAGTGTGGGAAACAGTCACTCCTTTTGCAGTTAATAACTTTTGTTAAGATCTTGGATTTTCCATAGCTTCATATTACATCTAAAACACGACGCTGATATCAATGCGTTTACAGCTTTCTCTATCACTAACCCATGTGAATTAGGTGTTGCCATGCGCGCACATTAGTTAGGAGTGTACTACGTGGGTGCTCCGGGGCTCCTATAACTACACAAATAATCTTGTGGGTGCGTCACACCCACATGATTTTTAGTTTGGACCGGGTATGAACCTGATTCTCTTGCGTTTAAGTCACCCGTGTTACTAACTGAGCTAGGGTAGCCCCAACTTATCCTTATGATACCGGTATATTTTACTTTATTATGACACAGCCCTTTATGACAGTGTTCATGAAAGATTTTAACTAAAAATAAATCGATCAAATATCGAAATTTCCCTGAAAACATATAAGCTAACATTCCTGCCATTGATATGCACGCACATAAATTTTGAAAAGTTGGCGCTGGGTGTT
Organism: Thermobia domestica; assembly: GCF_964235325.1. Classification (NCBI taxonomy): domain Eukaryota; kingdom Metazoa; phylum Arthropoda; class Insecta; order Zygentoma; family Lepismatidae; genus Thermobia; species Thermobia domestica. Next base: position 100,544,837 of record NC_137463.1, on the reverse strand, counting down.
GCTACCTTAATTTTTATGGCCATCCACCTTTTCTTTTATATCAGTGTAAATGCTAACATTTCTAACGCCAAAAGTTTTCTGAAAGTGTTCCAATGGAGACATCTATAGAGCTTCGCGCTGTGACCTTAAACTAGTTACTACGTGTTTAGACCTTATATTTCGATTACTATTAAGTAAAACTCCCATCTTGTTTCGCACTTTTATTCTGTATCATTGAATGTGCTTATCTTACCTTTACCCCCGGCTCCCGGTAGGGACACTCGATTGAAAAGATGTAAGAGCGTTTTAGGACCAGCCCCATTTAGTGATTTTTTCCTGAATTTTTTTTATTCATACCAGGCAAATGTCGGAATGGTACGTAACTTACAAGTCTCAGCATGCTTCCTTCCTTTACCATTCTTTCCTTCCTTCCCTCTTAATTGAACAGTTTAACAGGGAGTCGTCATCCTTCATACGTGACGGGTTAAAGTCTGTAGATGCTGGTAATACCTAGAAATATGTATAAATAAATTACTTTTTCAAAGTTAGAAATTCCATATTTTACGTACAGTGAGCGCAGAAAGTGTTTGCACACCGTGCATACTTTGTATTGAAAACAGCTAGCATGAGAACGGGAGGTGGAAAATATATATAAAACCAGAATTCATACATTTTATTTCTATATACAAGAGAAAGGCCAAACAAACACAATCATTGTTTTGTTCAGAAGAAAAGAGAGAATTCCTTTCTTGTAAACGCAAAAAGTCACCGTGCATTTATGCTTGAACTAATGTTTATAAAGTATATTACTTTATTTAATATTTTTTGGGATTGCCCTGTGCATTAATGATTGTCTGTAGTCTTCGTGGCATTGATTTCACCTGTAGTTTCGTAGTTCTGTAGTTTCGGGACTGATTAAGTCCCATTCTTCTTGAATAGCTTTTTTCAGGCCTTCTTTAGTAGAGGAGCTGTGCTTTCTGAGTCTTGTCTCCAGAACAGACCATAGATATTCTATGGGGTTCATGTCTAGGGATTAGGGAGGTGTGAGAAGCTGTTTCGGGGTATTGTAGAGTAGCCACAATCGAGTATTTTCCGCTGTATGTTTGGGGTCACTGTCTTGATGAAAAATAAATTGTTTTCAAGAAGCATCTTCTGCGTACTAGTATGGAGATTTTCCTTTAATATGTTGATATACACTTTGTGGATCATCACTCCATCGATAAAGTGGAGACGACCCACTCCTGAGGCACTCATACAATCCCAGACGAGCGCGGACCCTCCTCCGTGTCTTACTTTAGGGACGAGATTTTGAAGATTCATCTCTGTAATCACTTTGCGCCATACCATACGCCTCCCATTGGATCCGAAAAGATTAAACTTACTCTCGTCCGAAAATATGACCCTATTCCAGAAGCCTGATCCCTTATCTTTATACTCTTTTGCAGACTTTAGTCTCTTTATACGAGTTTTCTTGTTCACCCAGAACTTTTTCCTGGCTATCCGACAACGATACCCATTCTCTCTGCAAATATTCCGCACTGTACTGGCTGATATTTTAACACCACGTTTTTCCAGATCCGTTGCCAATTGCACAGCACTACTTTTCGGAACCTTTTTTATTTTCCTAACAATGTAACGTTTATCTTGTTCACTCTGCACTCTTGGTCTTCCAGTTCTTTCTTTGTTTCGCACAGAGATAGATACATTATACCTCGCAATTATTGTTTGTACTGTTGATCGAGGCCTGTCTACAAGGTTTATTATCTTTCCCGAAGACTTACCCTTCTTATGCAGTTTAATAATTAATTTTCTTGTCTCCTTACTTGTTTCTGTTCGGTTGCTCCCCATTTTGACAGTCCACCGTGCAGTTTTTCACTCCTACTCGCAATTAAATTCACTCTGTCACTCGTCACTGCTATACAGAGGTGTATATTCAGGTGAATACTAGTTAATCTCAGTTGTGATATCTTTGTTTCGTATTCTTACGTCAGGTGTATGATCACTTTTTGCGTCTACTCTATACACTTTCTACGGAGTTTATTAACTTTCTGAACATTACACTTGTCTTTTTGGTTCTTTATTGATATATTCATAAAGATTAGTTTTCATTATTCATATCGTGTGTAGTATTACACTTCTTAAATTTTCTGTTTCTTTTTCACAGGCATTTTCGTTTCAATAGCATAGGTGTACGAAAACTTTAAGCGCTCACAGTACGTATAAGTGATAGTAAATTTTGAAAAACGTTGAAGTTTTTGAGATTGGGTATGCCAAAAGATATATAGTTCATGAAAGCAAGAGTGTGAATTGGTGCATTGCAATTTTGCAAAAATTCATCATTGTACGGTAACAACTTCTAGACCATAGGATCCATTTGGTCTCCTAAAACGTCCATACAATTATTCCATATCAAAAACCTCCAGCCCACAGTATAACAGAACCACCACTGTATTTCAGACCATCCCCCATCGGGGAGGTGTAGTAAACGCGCGACTAGAGCAGGCACGGAAAGATCAAGTGTGCATGTTTCGTCTGTTTCTTCTGACCTTTTTTACTTTTCTTTCTTTATTTTATTATTTTTTTTTTTTACAACATATGCATACATTGGCATCGAGATACACTGGCAACCTTGTGCGGTGACCGTCACTGCAGTATCCCCGTACGAAGGCTACAATTTAAAGCAATGCTTTTCCTCGAGTGGCGGACACTGAGAGTTGCTCGAGACAGTTGCGCGAGAGCGGTCGATGGCGGCAACCGTTTTAGTGGAAGCAACTGCAGTTACCTCGTACGAACGTAGCAATTTAAAGCAATGCTTCACAAGCAGTTGTGCCAACGAGTTGCACCACTGCAGTGGCTGAATATGAAGGCTGTCTAAGAGTCTGTCTCGGTCTCGGTTTCGGTACAATCCCTCCCTTCCCCCTGTAACTACAGAAAAGCTCTCCAATGGTATTCAGTCATTATATAAATAGAAATGCAATATTTTAGGCAACATAATAGTTCAGCCATTCCTTTAGGAACACCAGATCGATAGCTTTTATTACCTAGAACCAGGTGCGCACCCAGGTACTTTTGTTGGGAGAGGCCCAATAGTATACGACACCACATCTATATAGTCTTGAACCAGCGTTATTCCATACCTGGAAAAACGATAAGTAATTGTTTAGTACTGTCATCTATATTTTCAGAAAACTAATAAAACTATATTGTTTTAATACGGAAAGAAAGGGTAAAGATGAAACGAAATCTTTTAGTTTAACGTCCCATTATTATACCCGTTATGCTAACGGAAACGAATGATTAAGGTAAGTGAATAATGATGGAAAAATGGTAGAACAAGAATGTGAGAGTAAAGGGGAGCATTCCGAGAAAAAACAAGGACACGACGTCCCAAACTTACTTGTTCGAGGATCGGACCAGGGAACCCAAGCACCAGAAGTAAGCGCTCTACCACAGAGCCACTGTAGCCCCGAGTAAAGATGAAGTATAGAGCTAAGGTTAAATCTTGATGGTACATCAGTCATTTCTCTGCTAAAGAAGCACAGTGTAATTCAGAAAGTGTACAAATGTATGTCAAGTTCCGTTCTTTGGGGTCCGAATCCGGTGGACCTTCGGGTGGATGCGACTCTGTCTAGAAACTATAATATTTTTTCGGACTCATATATTTTTATATTAGTTTTCCAGTCGTTGCTATACGGGTGTGATCGATACTACAATATAAATAAATATTAGACAACATTATCGCTGTGAGGTACGGACATTTCAAATGATGACAATATTATATTTCTCTGGACACAGCTATTAGCTTTTTGCGTACAGTGGCCATATTATATATATATATATATATATATATATATATATATATATATATATATATATATATATATATGTGTGTGTGTGTGTGTGTGTGTGTGTCTGTGTCTGTGTGAAGAGATCATAGAAGAATGATCGCAGTGTTAATGTTAAAAAGAAAGAAAAAGATACCGCGAATCCATTTTCAAAAACCAAAATAAAATAATGAGTGATACCTTTGAGAATAGTAGCAATTCCTGCTTAGGTTACAAAGAACTGAATAAAACTTCACATCATCAGATGAAATGTACTCCGTCATTCTTTTAGGAATGCGAGTCGTCTATTATCCATTCGTAGGCGCATGCTTTTTTATATATATTCGCGCTGCTTTCTCCGGGTTTTTGTTTTATGCATTTTCTGGTTTGTTGTCTGTGGGTTGTGTGAGAATCGTGACTGCTGTCCACGATACAAGGGCCCTCTCTCTCTCTCTCTCTGTCGTAAGAGAAATAATCTCTGAGTCCTCTCACGGTTCATCTATCCACGCGTTGCTATGGAAACAACAGGTTTCTGTTTGCTGTGGCGAGATGGGAGCATAAGAGAAGAGGGAGATGAAAGCAAAAGACAGATAACGAAACATTTTACAGTTTTGCCAGCTGAGACTTTTGGTAAAAGGATCCATTTAGTACAGAAGCTTTTTGCACTACTTCCTTCACTTTTCCAACTGGAGCACTCATACAATTACATTCATCTGGAAATGAAATGTTTCGAAAGAAGTAAAAAATCCTTTTCTAAAGTGTTTTCTAGAACAATGGGAAAAGAGCTAGGAAGTAAATATTGTGTGCAGTGATGGACTACAAGTTATAAATAAAAAAATATTAATTATTGGTTGCATAGTTTTATCCATGCAAATACATATTTAATAGTCATATGCTTTATTGCACAAACTTTCGATCTGGTAGACCTTAAAGTATTTGAGCGGTTTAACACGAGATTTTGAAGGTAATTTACAGAACTGTAAGATTGTAATACGTTTTAATATAAGGAGATAACAATTAGGCAGTCTTTTCTAGAATAGTCATGTAAATTTCTAACGTAGAAGGTATGAAATTAGGTCTACCGTTGTATCTCGATTCCAAAATTCAACAGCATTACTAGTTTAACGAAAAAGACAGTACAAAGGTGCAGCGTGTACCAATCGATAGGTAGATATGAGCTGAATTACGAGGTCAATTTGCAAAATAACATCCGTTTGTGCAGAAATGGCCGGAAGGAGCACGTCAGTCGTGTGGTGTTCTGTGCAGCAGTACAGTGAGCAGTAGAAGGAGAAGGTTGTGTTGCAGTTCACTTGTCCGCTATAACAATTGAAAACGAACGCTCCAATAGAAAAACTCACCAAATATGAAGGACGTGCAGTAATACGATTTCCAAATGCAAAACATTTTCAGTAGCTACGATTCATCAAGAAACTGTATGGTATATACAGACCAAACATGGTGAATGAAGGTGTCGTACGTGAATGATGTCGCATGTTTAAACACGAACGAATTGACGTGCATGATGCGGCAAGAAGTGGGCGCCCATCTACATATAGTCAGTAAAGAACTCGTGCAAGAAATGAACTCGGCTTTACCTCTTCAGGCAAATGAAACAGTGATCTGTGTAGCACCGCTTCGACAATGACAATGCGTTTCATAATGATGTTACCGAGTCTTCATTCCCAGCCGGGAGATTGTTTTGCAGAAGGAATTTCAAACTTTGTAAAACGTTATTATAAGTGCCTCATTTTGAATGATGAATATATCGAAAACTAATGTAATCTTGTAATTTTCAAATTTGTATAATAAAAGTTTTGTATTTGTAAGTGTATTTCATTGATAACCAAACAGCGGTTTTTGTTTTCGAATTGCCCTCGTAAATTATACACATGAGTATAAAGCTTCATGCTTAGTTTTCCAGATAGCCGGGAAAAATCCTTTGTAAACCTTAAAATTGATAGTATGTGAGAGCCATTTTATTTATTGAGGTGAAGCTGGTGCTGAAGAATATCTCTACTAACCTTTCCATTATGACACTAGGATACAGAGTATTTTTAATAAGATACAGCTAATATTATAATTAGCTCTTAAATTTTAATTTCTCTTTAACTAAAATATCATCCAAGGATAGGAAATGTCTACAGATCACATCTAGTTGAATAAAATAAAATTCTTAAGGTTAAATTACCATACTTAGATTTCGAAAAGTTCAAAAAACGTACTTATGTGGCGCTTAAAACTATGCCGTTCACTGACAAAAATAATGGAAATTTTTATTTTGTTGTAAGAAATCATTTATTTATCTGCTTACGTTGTAAGAAATCATTTATTTATCTACTTATGTTGTAAGAAATCATTTATTTATCTACTTATGTTGTAAGAAATCATTTATTTATCTACTTATGTTGTAAGAAATCATTTATTTATCTATTTACGTTGTAAGAAATCATTTATTTATCTACTTATGTTGTAAGAAATTATTTCTTTATCTGCTTATGTTCTAAGAGATTATTACTTTATCTACTTAGCTTTCCGTTCTTGACCAGCACAAAAAATTAAAGTTTGCATTGAATTGACTTAGCACGAAGCGATTTTCACATATTTGGACCCCTAAAAAATATATGACAGTTCCATTTTCTTATTTCAGTTCCAAAAATCTCAGTTACTCGGGAAATATTGTAAAGGAGGGTCGTCACAATTATTCTAAAAGTGAAGTGAAGTTTGAATAAATTTGAATATGAGTTACTGAATATATCTAAAAGAGAAAAGAAAAGAAAAAGAAGGTTAGCGTTGAAAATTTCGTCATAGCACAATATTGTCCCAAGATTTTATTATTTATAAAAGAAGAACTTGAGGTAAGATGATTATAGGTTGCCACAATTAGGATGTTTTCGAGAAGAATGTTAATGAAGATCTAGGATATTTAATAGTTACCAATTTAATGCTTTTTCTTTAAATATTCTTGAGTTATGAACAGGGACGGACCAAGTAAAAATTTTCACCCTAGCAAAGTGACTCTCTGCCCACCCCTTAGTGATAACCTATATTTTACATTACAGTGATTTTAATATTTTAAACCCATTTTTAAAAAAAAGAAAAAGAAAAGAAAGAAAGAAAGAAAATTAAAACTGAAATACATTATATATTTAGTACTTAAAAGTATACATATGGTTTCAAATACATTGTTTTTATTATTATTATTATTATTATTATTATTATTATTATTATTATTATTATTATTATTATTATTATTATTATTATTATTATTATTATTAATGTACCAATATGCATAAAGAAAAACAATGTGGAACAGCATTTATTGAATACTGCTAATTGTGGCATGATTCTACTATATTGTAAACTGTTTTGTTATATCAATAACATGAGGAGTCACTTTACCATATATCCGACGGATATGTTACAATCTATTTTAATAACGTGAAATACCAATAAATACGTTTCACATATGTAGAACATGTTTTACTCATAGCAATATAAACAACTCTTTTATGTAAGTGCTAGTATGATAGTTCAAGTTCAAAGCATTTATAAAAAGCATCTCATAAATTTGTACAAAAGCTGAACATTCTTACAAGACTAAAGCTAATAACAGATTTTATCAAGTATCAAGTATAAATTACCCGCTTTGCTGGGTTAAATAGTAACATGTTCCGTTAGTCAGTCACTTTTTACTATTATTAAAACGCTCTCCGGTATAAGTCATTTTCGATTATTTTTATATATCCTCCTCCCCTCCCCATGTTGTGGGGCTCGGCATCGGAAGTGTCAATGTTCATCTCAGCGACCCTGAAAGCTGAATTTTGGTTTAATATATATAAACAAAAGCTATATATATATATATATATATATATATATATATATATATATATATTTCTCCCCAAATTTTTCCGAGGCTGAATTTGGATTTAAATGGCATCAGAAGTGTCACTGTTCATCTCAGCGACCTCAAAAACTATAGATTCGACACTAATATCGGTCATTTTCGATCATTTATAAATGTTTTTTCCTTCCTTTAAGCTCCATCGTCAATGATATGACAAAAAATCATCTCAGGTTTGAACTTCATCTAGGTTGAAAATTTGATAGAGATCGATTCTGTGATTCAAGAGTTATTAAGTTTTATTTATTTTTATATATCTCCCCCCTTCCTACCTTCTCCCACAAATTCTATCGTCAAAGTGAATAGATAAATACCATCCCAGGCCCGAACCTCACCTATATTGAAAATTGAATCGAGATCGGTCAGGTGGTTCAAGAGTAAAGTCACATAAACTGTTACTTTCATTTTTATTTTTTACATATATCTCCGCCTCCCCTCCCTCACCCCTATTTTACACCGTCAAAATTAAATGATAAATATTATCCCAAGCCCGAACGTCATCTATGTTGAAAATTTGATCGAGATCGGTTGGGTGGTTCAAGAGTTATTAAGTTTTATTTATTTTTATATATCTGTCTCCCCTCCCCTAAGTTCTAACGTCAAAGTGATATAATAAAATACATCCCAAGTCCGAACTTCATCTACATTGAAAATCTGATTAAGATCGGTCCTGTGGTTAAAGCGAGATGAAATCACAAAAACAGTCACTTTTATTTTTACTTTTTTACATATATCTTCCCCTTCCCCCTCCTTTTCGTTGCACTATAAAAGTGAAGAGAAGTAACGTCTCAGGACCGAACCTTATCTATGTTGAAAGTTTGATCGAGATCGGTTAGATGGTTCAAGAGTTATTAAGTTTTATTCATTTTCATATATTTCCCCTCCTCTCCCCTCCCCTAAGACCTACTGTAAAAATGAAATGATAAAAAATCTTCTCAGGTTTGAACTTCATATATGTTGAAAATTTGATTGAGATCGATGGTGTGTTTCAAAAGTTATTAATTCACGAACATAGTCACTTTTATTTTTATATTTATTGATTTTTCTATATCTCCTCTTCCACCCACTCCCCTACGTTGCTCCGTCAAAGCGAAATGATAAAAATCATGCCAGTCCTGATCCTCATCTACATTGAAAATTTGATCAAGATTGGTTAGGTGATTTTGATCAAGATTGGTTAGGTGATTTTGATCAAGATTGGTTAGGTGATTCAAGAGTTATAAAGTTTTATTTTTTCTATGTCCCCTTCCTCCCCCTCCCTTAACCTCTTCCATCAAAGTAAATAGCTAGAAACACTCCCAGGCTACAACCTCATCTACGTTGAAAATTTGATTGAGCTCGGTCTGGCGGTTCAACAGATTAAGAGTCACAAACTTAGTCACCTAAAATTTTATAATATAGATTAGAAATCTTGGTACTTTCGTAAGTTTGATAAATGAGTAAACCATATCAAAGTCAATTTAGGGAACTTTATGAAAAAGCATCCATATCTTTTTCTTGCAACTCTATCCACCACAACTCTGGAACTCACCAAAGGAATAACTAACACTTCTGGCCAGAGTACATATACTTTTTATTAAAACTAAAATACAGTGTAACAGTTTCGACAACTTAACGTTATCTTTATCAGACACTTCACAAAGAACATGACACTTCACAAGACGATACAGCTATAAATAATACCAACTCCCTCCATTCTTTCTTTTACATGTCGGTCTCTATTTGTCGATACAGCCCCCCTAGTACAATGAAACTCTCTTCTTCCGTGGTGGAATGGAAAAAGATTATGTATTTGGCGCTACTTTACAATAATATAAACCAAAACAGTCAGTAGAAAACACGCTATAAAATTCACTTTTTGAGGCTCGTTTCGGCGCCCTCATGACTGTGGCTCCCCGGACAGTTGCCCGGGTTGCCCGGCCCTTGGTACGCCCCTGTTTACGAACACAACATTTTTATAAGTTGAATAAAATCACAGTTTTTATTCAACGCAAGTTCAGCAACATATTCAAAATAATACTTTCTCTGAACATTACGGTAATTTTTCGACAATTCTCAACACAAACTTAACTTCCATGTTTAACGATTAAAATATTATTAACCTATTCATACCAAATTTCTTACTGTAAGTTTAATTTAATATCTGACTTGTTGCACGTACTTGCAATAATTTGTTAAACAATATATATTAACTTAATTTATTAGAAGAAAATATCTTACAAGATAAGGAATAAATCTAATTTACATAAGGCAACTTTTGAATAGAGAGTAGTGAAAAGATATCCTGTTTACTTTAAACGTACTCTTACAATGTTTTCAAAATCAATTTGACTAATATGAGAAGGCTTAGTGTAGATACTCAGAGACTAATGGGTAATATTCTTTCTAAAACTTGCAAATAAATAAATAAATAAATAAATAAATAAATAAATAAATAAATAATAATAATAATAATAATAATAATAATAATAATAATAATAATAATAATAATAATAATAATAATAATAATAATAATAATAATAATAATGTCCAAACAGTGACGGATCTAACCCGGGGCCAGGAAGCCAAGGCCTCCAAGTTTTGAGTGACAAAAATAATTAAAACTATTATTTATCTGTTTTTGAAATTTTGTGGTACCAAATTTCACAAAATTAAATCCCCACGTTAAGCGGGTTTGCATATCCAGGCTCCTAACTATGAAAACATTTACGCTCAGTCCAACCTCAATCATTTCACGAATTCAACCTGTTTTACGTATGTTATTAGGACATAATATCGATTGTGATTTATTCTAAAAACACTTTTATACATTGCGAGAGCTGTAACATCCAAATATTTGCTGAGAACTCATAGTCGTATCGTAATAAACAAAAGCGAGATGGAACAGTAAACTGCTATAACAAAAGGCAAAAGCAGATGAGCAAAGGCATACAAAACGGTCGAGTGGTTTGGGTCAATACACTATCAATCACATGTTTGTGAGTTCAAACCCGGTAGCAAGTTGTTTCTTTTTAAAGTGTCTTCCTATTTTCATCCGGAGGCTGAAAATATTTCTTTGAGTAACTCATTGAAAACTTCTTTTGTTTCAAATTCGATTAGAACGGAACATTATATGAATTGCGAATCTTAAATCCATAGCTAAAAAAATGAAGTATACTCACTACTCCATTATCCTCTGATTTGTAACGAAAAACTATTTATGAACAGTGGTGACTTCAGAAAATTATCCTCAGGGGAAATTTCAATATGCGGGTGGAGGGCAAACATTAGTAGTCCACATTGAGCACGATCGAATATATGGTCCTGAAGGCGAAAATTTCTTAGCTCGAGAGGGGTCTCAAATTCTCCCTCAGATCACGTCCTGAAAGCATCATTGCTTAAAAGCTTTTCGTAACAAATATAATATTACACTTGTTTCTCGTTCTACATTTAGAATTGGTAAAATCATAACTTATAGAGGATTATAATAAAAGCATAAAAATTACAATACTAATCATGTATAAATTATCCTGTAAGTTACCAACTTTGGGTCAGATTAAAACTCAAATATTTGTTTTCGGATTGCACTTAGAAGTAAGTCCTCTCTATATAATCCTGATTGAAAAGCCATGTTTAACACTAATTAATTAATCAATATTTATACGAATATTTTTTTATTTTATTTAAATACTATTTTATATTAGATACACTTCATTTCCAAAATCAAAATTTCGAAAATGTATATTGTACGAGTGCAGACTCGCAAATAAATGATTATTTATCATATATATTGGTCTCTATTTGAAATTCTATGTAATCGAATCCGACAAGAACACAGACAGAAACATCGAGAACAGGTGAAAAAAGAGAGAGAAAAATGCGTTGTATCCGGCGGGGACTCGAAGTAAGTTTGAATCGTGCTTTACAAGCCGAACGCCTTAGACCACTCGGCTATGGTAACAACTAGTGATTGTAGCAAAGGCTTCGAGTAGTAGTTCTTATTACAGAATAACATTTTCTATTGCCTAAAATTTAAACCTAATTTACTTTGATATAATATATCTATTAATTTGTTTCATGAACGTTTTCGTTACTTTGATGAATGATGTATGTTGTTGATATAGATTCTATTACACGTTCTTTCGTAAATATTATAGAAAGTATCAGGGTTATTTATGATCTTTCATGGAAATTGACTGGCGCATGCGCAGTACACAGACAGTTCAATTGGAAGGCAAGGAAGGAAACGCTAACACACTGTTAGAGTATTTCATCGCTGTGAAGTATAAAGAACAGCTAAAATGTATTTTACGCTTGTCATTGCGTAAAGAATCACCAGGTTAATGTTTGTCCAAGTTCTCACTAATCAACTGGACTCATGAAAAATAATTAATATTGTCATTACTGCACAATATGAAGAATAAAGAACGTATATTACACCACATTGTTCTCGAATTCGAACTTAGCTAAGGAAGGGACAATAAACAAAATTTGATTTATTCATTCGAATTGAGATAATTCAATGAAACTAGAAATTACACGGTCAAAAGGAAAAATATCGTTAAAAAGACAATAATACTTTTATCCAGATGTGAAATAAGGTTATTAATTAACTGAAATGAAAGTAATATTGGGCATGATATAGAGTAAGAAAAAAAAAGTAAATGTATTCTTAGAAACGTTCAAAGTAAATTCCCAAATACTTTTTGGAGATATACTACTCTTCCTTTACGTTTTAACGAACTAATAAGTAAACAAGCAAAGGAAAAGAATGAAGAACGAAAGTATTGCTCTTGAAAAAATATAATAAATAAATGAAACTTAAATAAATGTTTACACAAAAAATAACACACTAGTACTTCGTGTAGTCACCTCCAGAGTCAGTAACTTCTTGAAGTCTGGAGGGAATACTAGATACAAGTCTCGAGCAATACGACAGTGTGTTACGAAAATGTTGCCACAGTTCCATAACATGATTTTGAAGAAACATTTGGTCTCTGTCTTCACGTCTCTCTTCCCATTCTTGCACCATGTAGGCCCACAGATGTTCAATTGGGTTCAAATCTGGGGATAGAGGGGGCCACTCAATACAAATTAACTCTGGATGTTCACTTAGCCACTCTCGTGTTTGCCGGGAAGCGTGAACAGCACTGTTGCCATGCATAAATATATATTCTTCCTGTTCGGGGAAGTTTCTTTCTAAGGGCGGTAACAACGTATTTTCGAGGATATTAATGTAAACACTGCTGTTCATTCTCTCAGGCACCGCAACCAAATCTCCAGGACCAGCAGCCGTCATGTATCCCCAAAAGTGTGCTGATATTCGTCCTGAACAAGAAGTTCTGATAATATTTTGTTCAGCATACCTGGTTCCGCGCGGTCTATACAATATAACTCTGCCTTGTTGGTTAGACTTGAAAATCTCGTCGGTCCAGATGACTAAGTCCCAATATGACTGAGGTTGGGTTATGTTATTCCGTGCCCATTCCATTTCTCTGGCCTTGTGAGTTTCAGTCAGGAAAGTCTTCCTAGCGGGTCTTGAACAGTGTAGAACAGCCCCCAATAATCTTCTTATTGTTTCGTGAGAACAATTATATTCTCTGGCTTTGTCTAAGAGGATTGAGGTGTGGCGTAGAGGCCTGTTGATTACTTTTGTAACTAAAGCTTGATCTTGAGCTGCAGTTGTCACTTTTGGCCTTCCACTTCTTGACCGAGACCTGAACCATTCACCACCTTCTTCATGTCGCTGAACCCATTTCTTGACCGTTTTCTTGTCACATCCCAGATCTCTAGCAATCTGAGGCACAGTTTGTCCCATTTTTGCTCGGCCTATGATTTATCCTCTCAGAGCAACAGACAGTTCTCCACAACCTTTAGAACGAGGCATTTTGAGAACCTGTTAGAAATTTGCGTTCTGGCGTGTATGACAAATGTCGGTAAAGTGCATCTTTCTGTTTCTACTGCGCATGCACCAGTCAATTTTCATGAAAGATCATAAATAATCCTGACAATTGCTGTAATATTTATTAACGAATACGTAATAGAACCTATATTAACTACATCATTCGTCAAAGTAAAGAATACCGTAAACATAAAACAATTTCAACAGACTATTACATCAGGCCAAAATAGGCTTAAACTTCAGAGAATACAAAATAAATTTCATACTGTAACAAAAGATTGAACATGAAACACGCTTACTACATTTTCAACTTGTCACATTAGCCGAGTGAACTAAGGCATTCGGCTAGAGATTCTGAGACCGTTCAAGAGTAGTTCGAATCCCACCACACTACAATTTGGTTTTACCTCTTCTTGACGTTTCTGTTTGTGATCCTGCCGGATTCTATTAAATATAATTCCGTAATACGCTAAAATATACGTAATATTTGAAGTTCTTAACCTCCCATTTTTACATTTTTCAAGCTCAATTGAGAAGAAAGAGGGAAAATGAAAGTACAAATATTTACAATAATTACTTAGCATTTACTGTCATTGTAATTGTGGATATTTTATTTATGAAAATGTATAACGAACTAAAAATATATTTAGTAGGTCACATGTCTCAATTTTTTGATTCTAACTTGAAAGTTACAGTTTAGGCGGTGACATATCGAAGACCCAGGGAGTTGAGGGGGTTGTAACCCCTCCCATTGAAACTGTTGTATTCTATTGAATTAAAAAGTGTTTCAGTTTATAATCTTGGAAAAGCAACAATCACTGTGTGTGGAGGACGGTTTATTTATACTACGATTTATTACTTCCAAGTGTGTAGAAGATGTGACTGGATATTGTGTATAATCATTCAAGAAATATAAGACAACGAAGGGACTTCGTAAACCCTTCACGCCACCCCAGGAGGACGAAGTGCGTCCCGCCGTCCCTCGGTTGGGAACTACTGCTTGCGAGGGAAACATTCTAACAGTGTGTTAGCGTTTCCCTCCTTGCCTTCCAATTGAACTGTCTGTGTACTGCGCATGCGCCAGTCAATTTCCATGAAAGATCACAAATAACCCTGATACTTTTCATAATATTTACGAAAGAACGTGTAATAGAATCTATATCAACAACATACATCATTCATCAAAGTAACGAAAACGTTCATGAAACAAATTAATAGATATATTATATCAAAGTAAATTAGGTTTAAATTTTAGGCAATAGAAAATGTTATTCTGTAATAAGAACTACTACTCGAAGCCTTTGCTACAATCACTAGTTGTCACCATAGCCGAGTGATCTAGCCCTCCCTGCTGGTCTAGTGGCTAGCACGTGCGCCTTTGGTGTACGGGGTCCCGGGTTCGATTCTCGGTGGGAGAGCCTTTGTGATTTTAACTGTCCTCGATGTTTGTGTGTTCGTGTCCCTGTCGCTTTGGTAAATGGAGAAAGCAAGTTAAAAATGAGTAAAGCAAGTAAAATTAGATATAAGTAGTTAAGTAAGTTACTGGAACACGTTCGGTGAGTCAGTTGACTTTAAAAAAAAAAAAAAAAAAAAAAAAAAAAAAAGTGGTCTAAGACGTTCGGCTTGTAAAGCACCCTTCGAACTTACTTCGAGTCCCCGCCGAATACAACGCATTTTTCTCTCCCTTTTGTTCTCGATGTTTGTCTGTGTTCTTGTCGGATTCGATTAAATAGAATTTCGAATAGAGACCAATTTATATGATAAACAATCATTTATTTGCGAGTCTGCACTCGTACAATATACATTTTCGAAATTTTGATTTTGGAAATGAAGTGTATCTAATATAAAATAGTAAAATAAAAAAAAATATTCGTATAAATATTGATTAATTAATTAGTGTTAAACATGGCTTTCCAATCAGGATTATATAGAGAGGACTTACTTCTAAGTGCAATCCGAAAACAAATATTTGAGTTTTAATCTGACCCAAAGTTGGTAACTTACAGAATAATTTATACATGATTGGTATTGTAATTTTTATGCTTTTATTATAATCCACTGTAAGTTATGATTTTACCAATTCTAAATGTAGAACGAGAAACAAGTGTAATATTATATTTGTTACGAAAAGCTTTTAAGTAATGATGCTTTCAGGACGTGATCTGAGGGAGAATTTGAGACCCCTCTCGAGCTAAGAAATTTCCGCCTTCAGGACCATATATTCGATCGTGCTCAATGTGGACTACCAATGTTTGCCCTCCACCCGCATATTGGAATTCCCCCTGAGGATAATTTTCTGAAGTCACCACTGTTTATAAATAGTTTTTCGTTACAAATCAGAGGATAATGGAGTAGTGAGTATACTTCATTTTTTTTAGCTATGGATTTAAGATTCGCAATTCATATAATGTTCCGTTCTAATCGAATTTGAAACAAAAGAAGTTTTCAATGAGTTACTCAAAGAAATATTTTCAGCCTCCGGATGAAAATAGGAAGACACTTTAAAAAGAAACAATTTGCTACCGGGTTTGAACTCACAAACATGTGATTGATAGTGTATCGACCCAAACCACTCGACCGTTTTGTATGCCTTTGCACATCTACTTTTGCCTTTTGTTATAGCAGTTTACTGTTCCATACTCGCTTTTGTTTATTCCGATACGACTAAGTTCTCAGCAAATATTTGGATGTTACAGCTCTCGCAATGTATAAAAGTGTTTTTAGAATAAATCACAATCGATATTATGTCCTAATAACATACGTAAAACAGGTTGAATTCGTGAAATGATTGAGGTTGGACTGAGCGTAAATGTTTTCATAGTTAGGAGCCTGGATATGCAAACCCGCTTAACGTGGGGATTTAATTTTGTGAAATTTGGTACCTATCTTAGTCTGAATTGTGGTTGCCTCCCTAGTTTTTATTATACCTTCTAGATCCACCTCTAAAGCTGAATTCCTAACAACGTTACACATTCTTCCACTAAGCTACGACTACGATTGTGGCACCTCCATCACAGATCATTTAACAGTTTCTTGATTTGAAAATCCAGCACCGTAGTAGTGGCTGGCTGTTAAAGATGGCCATTGATAAAGCAAGTAATCTAATAAGGAGGCTATACACATTAGTGATTCAAAGAACACACTGTCACATACAACTCGATTACTAAAATAAAGTCATTCACCTTAGTTTTCTACGCGTATTTTTTTTAAATTTATGACTCTTTTGTTTGTTGGTTCAGTCTGACAATGACATCTTTTACAGTATCTTAATTCCTTACAAAAATATTTTATATCTCAAATTCCTAATCGTATGACTTTTGAAGTCTTAGCAAAAGAGGAAAAATACCACTGAATAGACTTCTATCTTCCCATTCAGAGCTCGTCAGTTGAAAAGAGTAGAGGATAAGGATGACATTGGGATAGCATTTCGTTTCTTTCCTTTAAAGCTTTATTTTTTTGCCATTTTGTGGAAAAGAAAGAAAAGAAAACATTAAAAGAAAAGGAGTTGTCAGGAATTTTGCTGAAGTAAGGTGCTCCTTGAATTTCATCAAGCGTCTGTTGTCTCCGAAAGCCAGGCTAGAATTTTGAAGGAAAAGGTCTTTTTATAAGTGTAATAATAGAAAGAGCTGAAATTAATTTGAAAGTGAGTGAGTGAGAGAGAGATTTAAAAAAAAGTAAAGCACTGTAGCTTGTGATGATAGACTTTTCTTAACAAGAACAAAATTTACTGATTAAGATAACTCATCAAGGAAGAAGAAACGTAATAAAGGTAACTAGTAAGGTTGTAGCATCTTTCCTTTCTTTTGAAATATATTGTTAATCTTGTATTCAGCGGCGGCTCATAACAAAGTCAATTGGAACACTGTATCCTTGAGATTATTTTTCTTAAGTTAAAGAAGAAATAACTTTATTTACTTTCAAATATAGTAGTAACGATTTTATAATAAAAAATACAGAAGCAAGTCGAAAATCCGAACTAAATTGGAACACAGGTAGTACGGATTTTCAAATTGTTTTATTTTCGAAAATAAACAAGAAAATGCTATTTAGGCTTAAAAATACTGTACGGTATGCTCTTTTATCGATACAGTGGTTATACAGTATGTACAGTAATTACAATAAGGTACGTAAGGCTACTTACATTTTAATGTTTCTGAAGAACCTGATCGTACACTAAGTTACACTGTTCTTGTAACTCACACTTAAAACTTAACTTGTATAGGCCTAAGGGAAAATAAAAATAAAATATGTATGACAAACAACTACATATGAATAACGTTTTGTGAAAACACTGACTTCGCACCACACCGACGGACAACTCTATTGTTTGTTTATCGCTAGCGCTAAGACAAAATGTAGAAAGCTTCTAGGGACCGCGTGCGGATTTTTGACGTTTCAGATTTTTGACATTCGGATTATCGACGTCCTACTGTAGTCTTAAAACTTTGAGTTGAGTTGATTTTGAGTTTAACATTCCTTTCAGCAGCGAGGCTATATGAGACGGGATCTACTGACTATCATGGAATTCGCACCACATAAGCTCCCGTCGGGAATCGAATCCGGTTCTCCTACGCCAAAGTCGCGTACACTAACCACTTAGCCACGAAGGAGCTCAGTCTTAAAACGTCATTTCTAGACTTTTCTACAATGCTACTCTATATAGCTTCCTCTCAATAATCTATACAGTTTTCTCTACAATTTATTGGGTACTCTAATGTAAAATCTATTGACGTTTCTTACCTTTTACAAATTTTTACTACTTGTGTGAACGTATTTTGAAAATTCCGATAAACAAGAGAGAAACACATTTAAGGAATATATATTTTATTAGTATCTTGTTGCCTGCAAAAATGTCGTACATTACATAGATAAGCAGAAGATATAAAGGTTTTCGCAAAGCTCACTTAGTTTTTTTTCTTTAATTTTAGTTAATAGCTTGAAGAGAATGAAGAACATTAAAAAAATTTAGAGAATGAGCCTGATAGTATCTGCAAAATACTATTGTGTGTAGTAGTGGATCTAGCACGAGGCCGGGGGCCTATGCTCCCAAATTTTTCGAGTGAAAAAAATAATTTAAGCTATTATTAATATGTTTTTGGAAATTTATAGTAAACTCATGATATACCTATCATAGTCTGGGTTCTGGCTGACTCTCCAATTTTTACCTTCTAGATCTGCCACTGATTACGTGAACGGAAAAAAAACCTTACATATATTGTACAAATTTCAGTGCTCAAAAATTATGACGTCAGAAACTGCGCACCCAAATTGAAATATTTGAAAAAGTTATTAGTGTATTTCATAACATTTTGGTTCACTTTCTACATTTTTGGTGTTTTCAATATCTTTCAGTTGTTCACTAAAATTCAGAGAAGTAAGGGGTCAGCACAAGGAAGAGTTTAAAAGACTTAATTGCCCAAACTTCACAAAAATGGATTACTAATATAACATTAATGGGTAGGAATGGAAACCTGCTAGACATATTTCGATAAAACATTCACCATGTGTTGGTTGAATCCTTGTAATGGTTAAATAAAGGCTAGATATTATCATGTCACTTGGACATCATACAATAATGCCATAATTGCTACACAAAAAGTGTAACAAACACGATGATTGTTTACAACATTTAACTAGAATTAAACGATTCTTTTGAACTGATGCACACATACAAACGCAAAAAATTAGCACATTGAGCTTTCTTTTAAAGCAGAGACTACACATATACGAAATACTTACATGAATTAGTAATGTAGCAGTAATGTAAATTATCAGAATTACTATTAGTAATGTAGTAATGTAGTAAAGTTAGTAATGTAAATTACTAGTAACATTTAGCAATAGCTGGCAAAGGAGAAAGAATTTGTCTTCAACTGGTAAATGTACCAAATTTCACAGAAGTAAATCCCCACTTTGAACGGGGTTGCATATCCTAACTACGAAAACATTTATGAACACTCCAACCCCAATCAATTCACAGATTCAACATGTTGTACATAAGTTATTAGGACGTAAAATTGAATGTAGTTTATACGAAAAAGACTTTTGCATTCCAAGATCTGTAACGTCCAAATATTTACCACAAACTTATAGTCGTATCGACAGAAACAAAAAAAAAAAATGTGTCGAGCAAGAAACCCACTTTACATAAGCGTCTAAAGAGGCTCAGTGAAGACGTATGAACTGGTCGAGCGGTTTAAGTCAATAATCTATCAATCAGTAGTTTATGTGTTCAAACTCTGTATGAAGTATCCATTTTTTTGAATAAATCTTTGGCAACTACTTTTCCCTCAAATTCGATTAGAAGGGAACATTATATAAATTTCAAGTCTAAAATCCACAGCTAGAAACAAAATATTAAGTATGTTCAATATTCCTTTATTACCCTTTGATTTGTATTAAAAGACTAATTATAAGCGCGGGTAATGGTCAATATATGAATGAGAGAAAACTGATAAAACATTATTAGTCCACTTTGAGCATGATCAAAGATGGGAAATCACTATAGAGGGTCTAATTCTCCCACAGGTCATGCCATGAAATCATCGCTGTTTGAAAGGTTTCCTTAACAAATACCTAGATAAAATATTACATTTATTTCTCGTTCTATGTTTTGAAATGGCAAAATCATAATTTTTAAGAGAATTATAATACGATAAACACAAAGATTTATAGAACTAATGAAGTAAATATTATTGTGTAAGTTATCGATTTCTACTCGGATTAAAACTTGACTATTAGTTTGCATCGCACTTTAAAGTAAATCCTCTCCATATATATATTTCTTACTGGAAAGCATGTTTAACTCCAATTACTTAATCAATATTTTTAATAATATATTTTTATTGTAATATTTTTACTATTCAATGTCGTATACACTTCATTTCCCAAAGCAAAACCTCGCAAATGTATAGTGGGCTAGTGAATATTATCAAATAAATTATCATTTAGTTTATGTAAATACTGCATCGCGTTATTTGAAACTTCGTACTTTAACTACTACTACTACTACTACTACTACTACTACTACTACTACTAATAATAATAATAATAATAATAATAATAATAATAATAATAATAATAATAATAATAAAATCATAGCCATATCTTATAAGAATTTCAGGCTTACTCAATAAATGAATTCAACATGATCTCTATTCGAAGTTCTATTTATTCGAATCCGATAGAAATACAAAGAGAAACTTCGAGAACAGGTAAAAGAAACATGTTACTTTGGTGGGACTGCAACTAACCATTATGATATCTTTACAATTTACAGACAAATGCCTTAGACACTTTCTTTCCTTAAGTTAACTGATTCACTGAACGTATCTGAGTAACTTGTCTCTATTTTCTACTCGGTTATACACGTTTTACAATCTTTTCCTTTAAGCTTGAGCGACAGGAACACGAACACAAAAATATTTAGAACAGTTGAAATTCCAAACTTGCCCCACCGGGAATCGAACCCGGGACTCCGTATACGGAAGGCACACGTGCTAGCCATTAGACCAACGAGGAGAGGGAATGCAAAGTATTTTGTGGTGTCTGAAGTTTATACCTATTTCACCCTGATGTAATATGTCTATTGATTTTTTAATGTTTACCGTATTCGTTACACTGAGGAATTGTGTATGTTATTGATATAGGCTCTATTACGTGTTCGTCCATAAATATTATATAAATTATCAGAATTATTAATGATCTTCCACGGAAAGTCACTGGTGTATGCGCAGTAGAAACAGAAGAATGCAGTTTACTGATATTAGTCCGAATGCAAATTTCTAACAGGCTGTCAGAATTCCATAATGGTAAGCAGTGGTTCCAAACCTGAGGACACGCAGCTTCCTCCTGGTTAAGCATTAAGATGGAGTAAGGGGGCGAAAGCTACTGGCAGAAAGGAAGTATGAAATAAATAAATGAAGCACCACTTACAATGACTCTTTAACATTTAGCTGGCCAATTTTATGATGGCCAATTAAAAATAACAATACTATTATTATTATTGGTCTCCCACTTATTGGCCGAGATGTGAAATATTCACCACCTTTTTCACACCACTAACTCAATTTCTTCACTGTTTTCTTGTCACAGCCCATACCCTTAGCTATCTGAATGGCAGTTTGTTCCATAGTTACTCGACCTATGATTTCCCCTCGCATAGTAACAGATAGTTTTCTACAGCCTTTAGAGCAAGTCATTTTGACAGACTGTAGAAATTTGCATTGTGATTCGTATTAGCAATGACAGTAAAGTGGATCTTTCTGTTTCTACTCTGCATCATCAGTATCATTATATCAGAAGTATTCCGCCATTACCAGCGGGTCACTTACCGCGGCTGAGAAGCTGCATGCTCTACGATCTTCTGTTAACCTTTCCATCTTCACATACGATTTTTCTATTTTAGTATCGCCAGTAGCCTAATTCTGTTTATATATAGTCTAATTCGTCCCCTCTCTCTCTTTCCTGCCACCATAACCTCTAGCACATCCCTCATGATACAGTTCCTTCTTAACCAATATCCCAACCAGTTTCTCTTTCTCTTCTTAATAATATTTTTTCTCCTTCCATTTCCAACCCTCTCATTCGTTTTCCTCTCGACCCAGCTATTTCTCTCCATTCTTCTCCACGCACATATTTCGAAAGCCTCCAATTGTTTCTCATCATTTTTGCGTAATGTTCATGTTTCTGCCCTATAAATACAGCAAAATAGACTATACGAAGCATTTTATGAGTCTTTTTTCAATTCTATTCAAGGTCCTACAAAATAGTATTTTCTTCATCGTAAATGCTTCATTCGCCATTTCTAACTTTGCTCTTGTTTCACGTTCGCATGCCATATCATCACTAATAATATTACTCAGATATCGAAAACTAGTCATTTGTTGTTTTCTCCCCCTCCTACTTCTATAGTTGACACCGATCACTTCGTTTCAATCAACATGGATTTTGTCTTTCTAACATTTATTTTCATCCCATATTCTTCACAAGCCTTTCTCAAGTTTTCTACATCTTATTAATTATCTTTTTAGATTCTGCAACAACAACCATATCAACCCCAAACCGTATACACCTCATCAATTCATCTTCTACCGAAATTCCATCTTCAATATGTAGACTCGTTTTCGCTATCACTTCTACATAGCTATTAAATAATGTCGGCGAAATTCATAATCCCTGTTGAACTCACCTTTCAATTACACTGTGTGTCTACTGTGCATGCGCCAGTGAATTTCCATGGAAGATCGTGCATAATTCTGATAATTTATATAATATTTATTTACGAATATGTAATAGAACCTATATGAATAACATATATCTTTCCTCAAACTAACGAATACAGTAAACATAAAAACATCAACAGACATATTACATCAGGGTGAAATAGGTATAAACTTCAGACACTACAAAATACATTGCATTCACTCTCCCCCGCTGGTCTAGTGGCTAGCACGTGTGCCTTTTGTATACGGGGTACTGGGTTCGATTCTCGGTGGGGCAAGTTTGGAATTTCATTGTATTCGTGCTCCTGTCGTTCAAACTTAAAGGAAAATATTGTGAAACGTGTATAACCGAGTAGAAAATAGAGACAAGTTACTCAGATACGTTCAGTGAATCAGTTAACTTAAGGAAAGAAAGTGTCTAAGGCATTTGTCTGTAAATTGTAAAGAAATCATAATGGTTAGTTGCCGTCCCACCAAAGTAACATGTTTCTTTCACCTGTTCTCGAAGTTTCTCTTTGTATTTCTATCGGATTCGAATAAATAGAACTTCGAGTAGAGACCACTTTGAATTCATTTATTGAGTAAGCCTGAAATTCTTATAAGATATGACTATGATTTATTATTATTATTATTATTATTATTATTATTATTATTATTATTATTATTATTATTATTATTATTATTAATTAATTAATTAATTAAAGTACGAAGTTTCAAATCAGGCGATGCAGTATTTACATAAACTAAATGATAATTTATTTGATAATATTCACTAGCTCACTATACATTTGCGAGGTTTTGCTTTGGGAAATGAAGTGTGTACGACATTGAATAGTAAAAATATTACAATAAAAATATATTATTAAAAATATTGATTAAGTAATTGGAGTTAAACATGCTTTCCAGTAAGAAATATATATGGAGAGGATTTACTTTAAAGGGCGATGCAAACCAATAGTCAAGTTTTAATCCGATTAGAAATCGATAACTTACACAATAATATTTACTTCATTAGTTCTATGAATCTTTATGTTTATCGTATTATAATTCTCTTAAAAATTATGATTTTGCCATTTCAAAACGTAGAACGAGAAATAAATATAATATTCTACCTAGGTATTTGTTAAGGAAACCTTTCAAACAGTGATGATTTCAGGGCATAACCTGTGGGAGAATTTGAAACCCTCTCGACATAAATTTCCCTCTTCGTGGCCATATCTTCGATCATGCTCAAATTGGACTAATAATGTTTTATCAGTTTTCTCTCATTCATATATTGACCATTATTGGCCAAAAGTAGTTGCCAAAGATTTATTCAAAGAAATGTTCTCAGTCCTCTGATGAAAATAGGAACACACTTTTAAGAAGAAAACCGAATACTTCATACAGAGTTGGAACACATAAACTTCTGATTGATAGATTATTGACCCAAACCGCTAGACCAGTTCATACGTCTTCACTGAGCCTCTTTAGACTTTTATGTAAAGTGGTTTCCTGCTCCACATTTTTTTTTATTTCGATATGACTATAAGTTTGTGGTGAATATTTGCACGCTACAGGTCTTGCAATGCATAAATGTCTTTTTCGTATAAACTACATTCAATTTTACGTCCTAATAACTCATATACAACATGTTGAGTCTGTGAAATGATTGGGGTTGGAGTGATCGTAAATGTCTTCATAGTTACGAGCCTCGTGCAAACTCGCTTAACGTGGGGATTTACTTCTGTGAAATTTGATACTTGTGGAAGTTAAAATACAAGATCGTTTTGGTACACATTGTAACAACATCCCATTCACTTGCAAGAGTTTCTTCAAATTCTTCAGCATAGATTAAAAGAGAAGTGCAAAACAAAAGTGTCAAAGACAGGAAAGAAAAGTGCAACCTTTCTTTGAATCGTTGGATACAAAATCATAACATTTTGTAAATGCAAGATTACTTACAGATAAAATACGCGTATCACCTTTACTACCAGAAATTTAGGAGTCTCACCCCTCGAAAAGGTCATGGGGGTTCGGATCCGCACTCCAAATTTTCGATTTTTCTAATTTAAGGGCTATTTTCATAAATTTTAATATTCTATAATTTGTCCTCATATTGAAATTGGATCCCTTCCTATATAGATTGCTAAGTAAATACTTGTGAGCCCCAGAGAATAGAGTATTTATGTGCTGTCTGGTATACCTAACACATATGAAGGTATCTTGTTCACATATATAAAGGTTGAAAACTCCATTTCGAAAAGGCATGCAGCAAAACCAAGGAAGGGAAGGAAGGAAAGGAAGGGAAACTCTTTTGTTAATCATTAAACTCGAATAAACTTACTTTTGTTTATTCCTAATTTGTAACAGAATATATAAAATAATTACCAACTACTGTAATACTTAATCTTTGTTAGTTCCCGACACTAAACATTCGTGCACTGTGACTGCCCTATCTTAGAGTTGTTTTACTTAATAATTGACAGTATGAGAGGCATGAATTCATGTACCAAAGATGCTAGATGAACACTGTTGGTGGTTTAACATGAGAAAAATATTCTATTTCCAAAGATGGCAAATTTTGTATGGAATTTGTTAGGGCAAATATGTATCCAAGAGTATCCTATATTAAATATGTAGGAAAAGAGCTATATGCAGGGTGCTTATCATCACAAGGAATAGGGTTCAATAAAATTCTATGTCTTCTTTCGGTCCTCCCAGGCGCGCTCAGAATATTTTTGTTGGGAGAGATCCAAAGTTTTGGGGTTCCAATACTAAAAGACAACACGTTTGTGTAGTATTGAACCAGATCCAAAGAGGTGGTAACTAATTGTTAAGTACTGACACTTGTATTCTCAGAAAAAATGATAAAACTAAATTGTTTCCATAAGAAAAAAAGAGTACAGGTGAAGAATAGGATCAAATCTTTATGCTACAGCCATAACTTCTCCACTAAAACTTTCGGCCCTGAGGGCAACATATGAATGCACCATATTTTAAGACTAATATAATCACTCTGGAGGATTCAAAATGGCTCTATTCTCTGAACTTGTCTAAATCATTTTTCGCTATATCTCTGGTGCCAGACATTTCGAATCCTCCAGAGTAATTATACTGTTCTTAAAATATAATGTATATACATATATTTTATCGTCGGAGCCGAAAGGGCTACACAAGTCTAGTTTTATTATGAAAACATATAAATCAATTTCACATTATGAAGTTTGGGGGGAGTCGGACCTGGATGGCTATCGCACGTGACTTTGGTGCATAATTTTTTGTTTGGTTGGTTGGGGTTTAACCTTCCTTTTTTGCACGGATGCTATTGAAATAGGGTCTACAGTTTATGATAAGTCCGAACGACCGCAATTCTTTCACATTTCAAGGCTCTCCCACTGGGAATCGAACCCGAAACATCACTCAACCGGTTCAGATCTCTTTTTAAACTGTATTCATATCCTACATAGTTTTCTCGACAAAGACCGTAAATATGTACATTTAATCATTAAAGAAATTCCTTTATAGTAATTAATCAGTAATAATGCAAAGAAGCACGAGTCATAGAATTAGTTAGTAGAGTATAATTCTATATCAAAATCACGTAGTTTTGTCCTTGAAAGGAAGAAGGAATAGACCTACTGACTGTTTTTAAGTTATATTTTCTCACATGAATGAATGTTGAAACCATAAGCAATCTGTCGTCAATATTTTCAACATCATATGGATAACACTCTGGCAGCTCTTTTAACCATTTACGTGGTAAATTTCCGCTAATGGCTTTTTTAGACTCGGAATTTTAGCCGCTGTGGATTTTGTTTGCTGCGGACGAGTTACAATCCCTGGAGGACTTTGTAGTCCCAGTTATGTAAAGTAATAGCGCTTCACAATAAAATAATAACATTCACAAAACAGATTTTCAGAATACAAATGAATACAGTAAACGTTTTTTATATAAATTGGTTATTGATAAAGTTAAAACGTATTTTAATCTTTTTGTTATTTATTTTTAAGGATTATATGTAGATACAGTATATGCGTTTGACTCAAATGATGTATGACATTCAAGGAAAGTACATTTAAAGATGCCAATGAGTTTTGTTTTAGTTGTGAATACACGGTATAGTTTGAAGTATGGAATTCTAATAGAGAAATAAGGTTGAAGATTGAATTTAATCTTGTGACGTTGAATATATACAAAGGTAATGCGAAAGTTATGTCCAAACTTCAGCAGTGATTTTTCTAAGGACAGTATAACATGAGTCTTCCTCATTAAATGAGTAACCTAAAGTCACATATTAGGAATGCTTAATGGCACCTCCATTTTTGTATAAGAACAACAGTTGTTTAGCTAAGCTTAAGAACAACGTTATATGCCCGTTAAGTTATATGCCCGTAGTTAGACTGCCTCCATAGAAATTGTTGCGTGAGTACCTTAGGATTCTGAAACGTATATTTTTGAATAGTGCACATATGAAGTCTTGACCCGACTACAATAGGTCCCATAGTATTAAAGTTAAATTTTTCATGTTTTCGGCAGCCTATAACTCCGAAAGGAAGCATTTGTGCACCCAGGTTCGTCTCTACTTTTCGTCTTATCTTGGTGTCAGGAATCACTTTCCAAACGTTGCCGTTGTTGTTTTGAAACACCCTATATATATATATATATATATATATATATATATATATATATATATATATATATATATATATAGCCCAAACGTCCGATTTTAAAAAATCCTTCATTTTAGATTGAAACAGGGGCGTAACTACTATGACGCGAAATCCCGTATTGCGGGGGGGGGGCGACACTTCCAAGGAGTCCCTTTACCCTAGCCTCCTAATAGGTTTAATCAAGTTGCTTTTCAGTTTTGTATTAGTCGGCGATTTCTTCCACCTTCCCCTTTTTTCGGCTATCTTTGGGAGGCTTGACGTGTAGGTCAAACCCACGGCGAACAAAAAAGAGGGAATGTCGGTCCGGTCGGCTTTTATAGGCTATATATTTTCCTTTGGCGGGTTCACAGTTGCATTGTTGTTTTACAATTTACATCTTTGCGTGATATAGTATCCAAATTTTCCTTTCTGTTTCCTGTCAATATAACTCATCTCACTGATGACGAAATTCTGACAAGGGCACAGATACTTCAAACAACTTACAGTTGTGATATTGGTTTTCTGTTTCCGATGGAAGTAATTTGCTTAGTGAAATAGCTGAAATCTGAAATACACAGCTGAGTGTTCAAAATTCTGTGTTTGACCTAACACCGCTTTTAATTGTGAAATATAAGTCATTGGTGTCTAGCTTTTCAGAACTTATTACCGCGTATTTGTTGTTTTTGACACTCCATGTCTCTGCCAGTTCTGCCGAGAGGTCGTTCTCAAAATTGAAATTAATAATAATAATACTAAAAGCTATATGAGAAGCACAATGGGCCAAAATAGATTAAGTAATCTAGCACTGCTCTCAATAAATGTGGAAGAAACTGAAAAAAATAGATGTACGGGAGTTAGTAAAGGATTATGCTGACAGGAAAGCAAGAAGGAAACCATTCAATTAATTCCTGCTACTCTTCATGAAGACTGGCGTCACTAACTACAAAGAGTGTCTTCCATTGTGAAGCTTATTGAATAAATTATATGTATCACAAAGTGGTTATGAGCATTTAGGCCTAGTAGTTGAATACATTTAATTAAATATTTACAGATACAGGGAAGCAAGTCCGCAACCAGCCACAGCGGTTTGGAGGGTCACGAATATGTTAGGGGGGTGCCAAGTCATTAAAGATTCTTTTACAAATAACAAAATTGTGTTTTTCGTATTAATAAAAGCATTTTGTGTTAAGGACTGGAGGAGTCACGAAAAGTTTAGGGGGGCCAGGCCCCTTCTGGTCGATGGTCTGCAGGGAATAATGGTTATTCATTATATCTATCATTTCACACACAGAAAATGTTGTTAAGGCGGAGGGCCCTGAATATTCTCTTGCAGGGGGGCATAAAACGTAGTTACGCCACTGGATTGAAAACGTTCTATTTGGAGACAGTTTCTTCCCTGTTACATGTTATTGTAACTCTGATAATAACAGAGTTGCCCCTTGTTAGGGGACTTTTCAGACACCCTACACACACACACACACACATATATATATATATATATATATATATATATGGAATCTTGATGATGGAATCGGAAGATATCTTAAAGTATTAGAGTATGAGAGTTTGAGCACAATCCTACTTTATCGAATTCAAGCCCCAACTTGGTTCAGAGCCTTCGAAAAGGACTAATTCAGTTCTTCATAACTTAGGCTTTTATACAAATATAAGCACAAGCCAATCATTAATTATTATGTATTATATTAAAAGAACATAATTTCTTATGAGCTTCTCACTATTTTGTTAAAAGTTATAAATTTGTGAAGAAAATTATTATTTTTTTGTTTTTTTCTGCATAAAATTATAGACTTGAAAAGATTTAAATTGAATACATGTTTTGATAAACTGCCATGTTTTATGTTATTTTACAATCGATTTGTAACACTGCGTTATTAAACAGTATAAAGTTGTTAACATACATAAAGTATACTTAATTGATTTTTTTAAATATTCGTGTTTTTTGTAATAAAGAATAAAATACTAAGATTGCATATCGTTTTACATTTGTTTCAATCCTTGCAAAGTTTTATTGCTTCATGGTGTCTTTCCCACCAGTTCGAGCAATTGAATTCTTCAGTTTTCGGACAACCTAGTTAAATATTTGACTCGAACAAGAGCTGTTAACGCTTCACTTGGATAAGGAGTTTCATTATTGGCCAAAAATAGTTTCCGGTTGCAGTACGGGTAATCTACTCGCTGTACTACTTTGTATTTTGAGAATTGGTTGAAACACAAAACGTAAAACCTGCTTACTTATTACATAGCCAAAGCTCACTTAATTTCATCAACATATTTAATTTTCTTGAGGAATGAATTTTCCCATAATCATCCTTGAATTATACAGGCCATCTACAAATGAAAGAAAATGAAATCTTTAAGTTTTACGTCCCATGGTTATACCGGCTATGCTAAAGGAGGCAGTCATTATGAAAAATGGAGGAAACGGCAGAATGAAGAAAGTAGGAGGAAACGGAAGAACTCCGAGAAAGAAATCCACACACATGGTGTTTGTCCATCACAAAGTTCACTGGGAGTGAGCTGTGATCGAACCAAGGACCCCATACATCAGAGATGGACGCTCTACCACTGAGCCACCATGGCCTCACCCACAAATAAAGTATACATTTTCAAGTTACTCGCAAAATTAAACTATCAAGGGGCATGTGCGAACTGTGACAGATAGATATTTATGAAAATTGGTATCCTGACTAATTGTGGGTCGCTTATCATCGTGGTGATAGTCACTCGGGGCAGAAATGACTTGTTTACCCGCTACGTATAATAAATATACCAAGCTGTGACCGAGTGAGACTGTGTTGAGCCGAGTTATACCCCAAAAACGCCGGAAGAAGGCAGAATGTGAGAAATGTGTGGAAGTAATCTAATAACTACGGGAGGGGACACGTGACCAAGAACACGGCGGTACTGCTACACAAGCAGTGTTGCAATCCCAACACAAACTTATATTTTTTTAAATAAAAGTAGAGAGTATACCATTTTATGGTATTAAAACAATTGGCATAAAACGTGAAAAAAATTAAGCAAAAGATGAGTTATAAATGTTAACAAATAAGGGAGATAAGAGGCTAGAAATTTTAAATATTATGGGATCTGTACACAGAAATGAACAAAGGTACAGCAACAACAATACTGCAGAAGAAACAAATGTACAGTAGGGAGTAAACTACAGCATGCACAGCATCAAATGATTAACGGGTTTTATACATTATTCATCCAAAAAGGGGACATGTTAGAATAACTGTAGAAAGAAGTCCATTTGGTATAGTGTGGAAATGTAAACAGCAAGTCTTCCTGTAACGCAGCAATTCCAATGGAGTTTGTGTTGAATGGATATCTTGAACCGTTCCCGAGAGCTATAAAACTAACTGCCTTGGGGTTGCAACATTGCATAAAATCCTGCATACATTCCAAACCACAGAGACGACGGCGTAGAGCTTTAAAAGAATACAGAAAAGCTATGGCACAAAAGGTAACAAATATTTGACAAGAAGGTACATCTGAATCGATTCGCAAAGATTAATGATCTCAGGTAGGTGTCAGTCGTGACTATAGTAAATGCTAGCATGGGAGACAACGATGAGGATGAAACACACTTCAGGTTACCAGTAATATACAGGCGCAAAATATTTTAACATAATACACCAATACATACAACACAAAAGCCATAGATAGCATTGCAAAATACGTACATTTCACGCCCTACTCGAAGACTCGATATGACATATCAAGCCCTTAGTTACTGGATTCTGTGCTTTACTCCTTACTGTACATTTGTTCCTTTTGCAGTCTTGTTGTACATTTGTTCGTTTCTCTGTACGGACCAATAATTTCTCAAATTTAAGCCTCATATTTCCTTTATTTGGCAACACTGATAGAGGAACTTTTTGCTTGTTTTCTTTCACGTTTTATGCCAATTGTTTCCATAAAATGGTATACGTTCCATTTGAAAAGCTATTTGTTTGTGTTGGGATGGCAACACTGCTTGAGTAGCAGCACCGCCGTGTTCTTGGTTACGTGTCTCCCTCCCGTAGATATCAGATTACCTGCATACATTTTCCATTTTCTGCCTCCTTCCGGCATTTTTGAGGTATAACTCGGCTTGGCACAGCCTCATAAGGTCACTGCTTGATGTAGAGGGTAAACAAGGCATTTCCGCATCGAGTGACTGTCACCACGATGATTAGCGATCCACAATTAGTAGGGGTGCCAATGTTTATAAATATCTATCTGTCACAGGTCGCATACGTCCTTGTAAGATATATAAAATAAAGAACAATTATTCCTTAAATACACAGATTTTGTAAAAAGTAATAGCAACGCTCATTTGAGAGAGCTGTGTCTCAGTATGATAAGAGTTCCGTAGCCGATAAAGAGATGTGGCAGTCTTGAGAATAATTCCTGTTCCTGTCAGTTATGGAGTGACAAAATGGAATGTTAGTAACGCTTTACGCGTAGAGGAGGGAAGAAGACTATCCGTTCCCAAATCTGAGAGTGCCCATAAAATGCAATGGTATGTCCCGTAATAATACATATATCCTTCCCGCGACAAGAAATATATCTGTATTAGGAAAGTGTCAGTTAACACTTTGACCGCTCATGGTCATTTTTGAGGATTGGCCATGGCACCAACGTATGTTTGCCGTATGGTCACCACCAGGCCACGAAACGATATTCAAATAATACGTATCTAGAGACCTCAATATTCAATACATTAAAATTTTTGAAACCAGATCTGCCTCCTGGTGGGAAAAGATGCGTGAGCCACATGTGGTTCACGGAGCGTGAGAAGAATACATTTACGTCTGAGGCGCCGTGAGCCATATGACGCTCACGCATTTTTTCCCGTCAGGAGTCAGATCTGGTTCAAAAAACTTATTGAATATTGAGATATCTAGGTACGTATTATTTGAATATGCTAAATTCTAATATAAAAGCACAAACAAGTTGCATTTTCGCATTTACAGCAAGTTAACAGTTTCCCATATTTTCCGCGGATATGGATCTATAATTCGAAAAGCTAAAGGGCATGCAATATAGTCGCACACTTGACCCAAGACATCGTATTGAGAAAGAAATAACCCTTTTCGTAGGGCCTCAGATAAGTGCCAAACAGAAGTCAACGCGTGAGCCATATATGGCTCACGGGGCCCCACGATCAGTTTTAGTGTGAGCCATATATGGCTCAAGGGGCCTGACGGAGCAGTTTAGTGTGAGCCACAGAACGGGTTTTGAATGATTTTAGTTTCTTAAAGAAAAAATAGATTTCTAAATCTGCGTAAAAAAAATAGTTTACTGCGTGACGTAAATTATTAGTAAATTTTGCGTAATTTACATAAGAAATGTAATGAGTTAATTGTCTTGCTAACCCTGATTTAAGCGTAGCAAAATGTATTATACGTTAACCAAGGAATGCAAAAGTAATGAAGAACGTGTTGTGTAAAAATGTTTTGATATTATCAGAAATATTGAATGATGAATTTGTTTTTTTTTTTTCGTTCTGATATGTTATTTAGATTATGTACTTACAACAAATATGCTTATAGTTCATGTTCTTGTTGGATTATGTTTGTTTATATTATAGTTATGGCCACTAACGTAGATTAAAATATAGCCATATATAGTAGAGAATAGATTAATTTCTGAAATATTTCATTTAAATTTTGCCTTACTGTTCGGTTACCTTTACTTTACTTCTGCTTTTCATTCAAACTGTTCTAAAAATTAATCTACTTTGCGGATTATATGCTTATTCTGTACTTTTACTAGTTCACACTTCATTGTTTATTGGATTAGGTTGTTCCGATTCACTGCTCTGATTACTGTGATTTGTTTGCATGATTCTTCACGTACCAAATCACTTATAATATAATCGGAATAATGAATCGGAACATTGAATCATGTTCGACATAAACTATAACTGTTCCGAAGCGAGTTGAAAGTGAATTCATTATTCTCTGAAAAATTAAGCAGTCATGTCATATTCGGATTCCGTTAAATCCGTGTCTTACATTTTTAATACAATTACAAGCAGGCATAAAATAGTTGAAATAGAATGTAAATGATTAGGCACGTAAGGAAAAAAATAGCGACTTTGCAAGAATGAAAAATGGTCGAAGAAGAAGGAAAGGGAAGTAACTCCATTGGCACGTGCTTTGTGGAATGGGAATAGAATAATACTATGAGAGAGAGAGAGAGAGAGCAGTGAACGCTGGTCTGCAGGAGAACAAAAGGAGCTTCGCTTAGGAAATTTGCTTTTCCGCCACTTAATTATTGCTCTGTTGAGACAAGGCGTTTCGGTAGGAGACCGTACGTACACATTCACCCTATTTAATGAGGGTTGCCAACTCCTCCGATTCAATCCCAAAACACTCGTTTATCTTCCATTTTGCCAAACATTCTGTGGTTTACGATTTTGAACAGGATTTTCATACTTGATAAAGTGTTAGAAAACAAGATAAAAGACCAAGAATCGGAATGAATGGGACTAAATATATTAACTACTACCTTAGATACCCAATCTTACGCTTTGTAAGAGACAAGACGATGTTGAATACCTACATCTTCCTTGTTTTCTAGTTCACATTGGTTTAGACGGAGATCTGAATATAAGCCCCCATTTTCCCTCAGGATATGCAATTGCGAAAACCTTGTCTTGTTTAGAGCGTAGGTTGTAGGATACAAATCGTTTCTGGCTGGTGAAAACATTAAGAGACAATATGGTAAAGGTCGTTGACGTGCAGCAACCCTGTGTGAGGATCGCTTTCTGGTCTTGACCCGCGAAGACCAACGAGAACAGCAGGTACACTAGCTCGAAACGTTGCAGTTGTCTCTAGGAACCATGTATCAAATCAAGCTGTTTACTGACATTTACACAAATGCACATTATGCATACTGACCCGACGTGCACATTATCCTTACACAAGAGCACCGCCAGGCATGCCTACAGTGGTGTATAACTCACAGTGATTGGACTCGGTACAGTGGAATACTATATTGTTCAGTGACGAGTCACGATTCAGTAGGCAGAGCGATTCTCGCTATCTGTTTGTTTGTAAGGTACCAGGAAAACGTTAATATCACTAGAATGTTGCTGAAAGGGGCAGGTATGGAGGCTCTGTGTCATGTCACGGGGTAGCATCATGTTAGAGGCCCGTTCACAACTTCGTGTGTTCCAGCACCAGAGAGAAACAGCTGAGATCAACATGAAAGTCATCCTTAACAATATATCCGACTTATCCGTGATGCGTACGCTAAATCTCGTTTTATGGAAGACAATGCACGTTCGTATAGAGCACAGCTGGTGGATTACCTGCAGTATGAAGACATGACGGCCTCTCTGTGTATTATATCCCTTACTGCTTATACAAACATGTTTGTACATGTCTAACCACATAACTTGCCTTCCTGGACTTCAGAACCTAGGTGCAGCATAAGAATGTGAAACACAAAACTCCAAAACTTTACTTGGCCTCGTCGCTGGTCTAGCGGCTAGTTGTGGGATCTTAATGCACATGGTACCAGGTTCGATTCCCGATGAGAGAGCGCTTAAAAGTTGAACGACCGCGTTACGATGGTTCGGATTCCACCTTGAGTGTAGGTACACGTCTCAAAGTGAAAGCTTAAACTTCAACACGCAAACAAGAAGAAAAAGTTCAAAAGGTTATTCCTTTATCAGTACGAGTAAATAATTAACGAAAAGGTATTGAAAGGTTGGCAACCTTGTTTCCAGTTGGGGAAGGAAAGAATAACTCAATGCGAAGAGGCTCAGACATATTGAGAAGACCTAGGAAAGAGGGAGATGAAAGCATAGGGTTCTCTCTTTTACTCCGTTGGTTATATGCAGGATCAGGTGCACGGAACGACCAAACAAGAAGAGGCAGAAAAGAGGAATAACTTACAAATGGAGGCATCATCTCTCCCTTTCCGCTTTCCCTGTGTTACAAATCATCTTCTGCTGCATCATCAGTCTCCTGTATTTCAGAGTTCAATGGCCAAATCCTTCACTGAAAAGGAAAACGCGCTGAGTGAAACAGATTGAATGCGAGCAAAAAAAGAAATAAGATTCAGCTAGTCCACTGATGCGAAAGAAGAAGAACATTCCTTGGAAGATAGAGACACAGATGGAAGGATAGCAATGCATCTCTCTTAGTTTTTGGGCCCACTAGCTCTCTTACACTGAACCAATCTCTTTAAAGTGTTACACCCATACAAATGAATAGTTACACAAAAGAGGAGGAAAGAGAGATCAGTAAAGGTTTTTTGCAATTATAATTTTTGTCCCTCTTTCGTTGTTCTCCCCTCTCCCAACGTGAATCTCGACGATAACGCCATCTTATTCTTTTTTCCAATGGTAAAAGAGGCCATTGCAATGAATATTTTAAATTTAATCTCCTCGTTTGCCTCTAATACATATATCACACCTTTTATTCTCCTCTAAAACTATTTCTTTTTTTTAAAAAAAGAAAAAAACTATTTACTTTCCTGGCACGTTCTTAAAAGGAAGACCAACAATTAGATCAAATCACATCACAAGCGATATAACCTTGCAGTATAAATTTAAAAAAATAACACGTTACAACATTCAGATCTCCTCGTGCTCCATCCACTTTTCACACACACATTTACGAAGACTCTTTTGTTGTGTCAGTTGGCGAGGATTACATATTACAGTGAAACTTTAAGCTTTGTCTACGATTCAGTTTACTACCGAAATGACCAATTCTTCCCATTCGGTCTGAAAGGAGTAAAGAGACAAATATGTTATTTTACAGAACACAATGAGTTTTCCGAGGTAAAATATCTCCCCATTAGATCTACGAAAGAGGAATAGGGCTACCTTGTAAATTTAAGTGGGAGAGACACTCTCACTGTCCTCTTCCCAGGGTCTAACCAGGGATTCTTATTTATATCCTGATATGTGTGTGTGTGTGTGTGTGTGTGTGTGTGTGTGTGTGTGTGTGTGTGTGTGTGTGTGTGTGTGTGTGTGTGTGTGTGTGTGTGTGTGTGTGTGTGTGTGTATGTTGAAGGGAGTTAGACCATCGGAGCTTCCTATAAGCTTTGATTCTGGCACAGTGATGACTGTTGCGAACTAGAGACTTGCCAGGTTGATTTAGAGATGCCCCGCGAAGGCAGATCTTTAGTTGAAGGTCGTCTGTCAATAAACAGGTATAGCTTCTCGGACGGGGAAACCTGATTTAGGATGTTTGAGTGCTGGTCTTCCCCAGTAGGTATTCAGGATCACGCTCTTACGGGGTTTGATCTGGACCAAAGACAACAAGTAAAAGGTTGTCGAGTCACTGGGACTTCTCTTCGTATAACCTGGTTATCCCTTGTCTGGTTAAGGCAAGGGAAAAAGACTCTTGTCTTACTGAGCACCAACTTATATACTGCCTTCCTAACACACTGAGGGGAAAGGGGTGAAGTTGGAAAATGAAGTGAAATATTTCAATTTTTTTGTCCCACGACTGTGCCCTTAAGCCTAAGGGAGACGGATGATTAAGGCAAGTGCATGATGATGGGAGAATTTGTGGAATAAGAATATGAGAGAAAACAGGAGCACCACGAGAAAACCCACTTACACGATGTTGTCCACCACGAACTTACTTGGCCGGGGACCGCCAAAGGATCCCACACCAGGGGTAAGCGTTGTATCATTTAGCCACCATGTTCCCAGGGTATAGTTGACATGTTACCAAGTTATCTACCTTCTCTCAACGTGAAGCTGTTATTATGTAAGTTAAAACCATTTTAAACCAATATATTCAAAAATTAGAAAGTTCCTGTAATAGATAAATAACAATAATAATAAATACATCTTAATACATATATACATATTTTATAGCTGGCCGGCTTACCTGGATATAACAAAGTTGCTGAGAACCAGTGTGACTTTGCATGTTGCGAGGTTGAAATCACTCGAATCGATGGTGATGTTGTTAGATATTCCCTGACTTGTAAAGACTCTGGGAAGCAATTCCGTTGTGATTGTGTGAAGATGTCAGAGGAGGAATACCTACATATCAGAGACAATTATGAGTATTAGTTACGTGGTGCTTGTATAGATAAGGTAATGGAAGCTATGTGCATGAAGGTGAGCACACACTGAGAAAAATCCTTATCCGGACAGCGGTATATTATATATACTACGACCCGGTCGTGCGTACCTTGCTTCGTATTGCGATACTCAATTGTCTACGCCCGTGCAAACGCAGTTAATCAAGGAAAAAGGCGGTTTGAAAGACGGCGGTAGTTCGTAGTGTGATTAATATAAAATTGTTAACTAATTGTTTTTAATTAATATAAAATAAATTAGGAACATCGTCCATAAAATTTATGTTTCTTAGAGGTATTTTACGTATGAAAGCCCAACGACTATTGTTTTATACATTTGGTAATGTATGTAAGTGACGTAGTTTCATTTCACATGCTCTCCATACAACTTATATGTTCAAACTTTGCATATTACAGTAGATGTTCACTAGAAGAAAATATCAAATTATGAATAATTGTTATGGAGTATGATATAATTTGCCTGCGGCTTGGCTTCGCTTTAACAGCTGGTAGAGTTGCTGAAACATGCCTAATACAGTTCTGGCACATGCTAGTAAATGTGTCAAGTACCAGGTTACCATAAAATAAGTATCGCTGTTCAGAGAACTCTAGAGACGTAACAACTTGACAGAATGCATCCAAACCTGGTAGGAGTATATTTGGAATCATGCAGAAGTGATTGCTGTAGAAAATAAAATTAGTTCCGATTTTCGCCACCACAGGTAATTGTGGCGCTGTACAACACCAAATAAGTACAGCGTGTAAGAAAAACGACCCTAGTGATGCTAAATGATAAGAAAAACTGTAATTGCTTCTCCTGTGGGTCTCGTGG
The DNA here is from genome assembly GCF_964235325.1 of Thermobia domestica. NCBI lineage: Eukaryota > Metazoa > Arthropoda > Insecta > Zygentoma > Lepismatidae > Thermobia > Thermobia domestica. Next base: position 100,506,493 of record NC_137463.1, on the reverse strand, counting down.
CATTGACTACCAACCCTGTTTATACCCCGAGGTCAATGGCGGATTTACGGGGGGAGCGGGCTTTTGAGCTGAAGCACCCTTTTATAATTCTTGGATATCTTACGGAAACGAAATTAAATGTTAGACTTTCCTGTGATCATAAACTGCAGGCTCCCTCCAAAGTTACAGAAAAAGGTTACTGTCAAATATCGCCTCCAGAGGCTATTGTTTCTGTTCAGTATTATATACGGTAAGTATGGTATGGAAGCAAAATGATATTATTGATATTCAATGAAAGAAAGGTCATAATTATGCTCCCCGTGCGACGCGTGGCATTGATTTATACTGCTCGTAGTAATCCTATGGTGTAGTGATGTGCTATAGGCGATGATGGTGATGTAGGGTTCTGCCCAAAGGCAGATCTTTGACGTGAAGATCCCTGGTAAGAAAATCTATGATGAATGGTACCGTATGAGATAAGGATGACGTTCTAAGGACGGGACCTACAGGATAAGATGGTATCCAACTCACGTGTTTTCATCAGAAATCGAACCCGGGACCCCTTGATCACAAGGCAAAGAGTGTGGGAAGAAAAAGCCAACATCGGATTACCATCAGCTCACTTCTGGCACATACTGGTGCTCAAATCCCTAACACATGCAGGCGTGAGGGAGCACTTGGAGCGTCACTCACTAGTGTCATTTTTCTTTTACGCTGCACTTATTTGGCGTTGTACAGAGCCACAATTACCTCTGGTGGCGAAAATAGGAACTAATTTTCTTTTGTACACCAATCGCTTCTGCATATTTCCAAACATACTACTACCAGGTTTGGTTGCATTCTGTCGAGAAGTTACGTCTCCAAAGTTCTCTGAACAGCGATAGACTACTTATTTTATGATAACCTGGTACATACCCGATACGTGATATGCACATAGCAGTTACATTCCTCGATATGTGTCAGGCACGTACTTCAGGGCAGAAGTTACCGTATTCTCTTCATGCGAATTTTACATGATTGCTATATTCAGGTACCTATCATGCATATTTCAATGTACCTCGAGGAACATTCTTACACATGCTTAGCATGTACATGTGTTGAGGCGGTAGGATTCTATGTCACACAAGAATTTCTCTACTCGGCGACGTACAAGTTCGTTGTTTAGTCAGGACCAATCTGTACATCCTTAAATACACACAAATTATGTCGGCACGTGCAGGATAGAGAAGATCATGGTTATGGACTTCGATAAATTCTATCCGGTTGTGTACAGCACTACACAATTTAGAAAATCTGCATCATTCTATGGATTTTCTAGGCTTGTAGTTCTTCTGGCATGGCAGGAGCAAGGCCAGTAAATCAACCATAACCAAAGAATTTTTCTCCCCGTGTAGTGTAATATTATGAAGTGATTACAAATTGTGTGAATTCTTACCAGTTTTAAGTTCAGGTTATGTGTCCATGTTAGTGTGTGTGTACTGCATACATTTATTTCTCACCTGGAAACCATTGTATGTCCACGAACCATACTTCATGATACAGCTTTGTTCGTCGAACGTAAAGTATTTCACCTTGATTTCACACAAAGATTTATATGTAGTCAGCGACTTCCATAGAACTTCTCCTGTATCTATGAGAGTTGGTTCAAACCGTTGCTCCACATGTAACGCCCATGTAGATAGTAGAGAATTGCATGGCTTATGTAAAAACAGTGCTGGCAGGCTTTCACGACATACCAGTGTAAATGATATTATTCTGAGAGCTCTCATTTCAGCAGGCATCCCATCAGTGAGAGAAACCAATAGATGCAGCCGCAATGACGGAAAGAGGCTTCACGGATTGACGTTAGTGTCATGGAAAAAAGGGAAGGCGCTTGTCTGGGATTTCACCTGTGCAGACACTTATGCCCCCTCAAGTGTATCAGATATATCGACTCGACCAGGAATTGAAGCAGTTTGAAGACAGGTCGAGAAAAGTGCTAAATATATCAATCTATTGGACAAATATTTGTGTGTTACAATAGCAATGGAATCAAGTGGTTCATAGGGCAAAGAGAGGTTTAACTTTATCAATGAAGTTGGCCAACGCATATCGTTAAAATCGAGAGAAACCAGAGCTAGATCATTTCACATTTAACGCATTAGTATAGCGATTCAGCGAGGAAATGTGTCAGCTATCTTGGGAACTTTGCCAACAGGAAAAGAATTAGAAGAGATCTTCCTCTTGTAGGCAATTCATGAACTAAAATTTTCAATCAACATTAATAATAATAATAATGTGAAGATTATAAACAAGACTGTCAGTAAATATAAATTTGAATGGGGCAGTGGGTTATGACAATATTTCATTGTTACATTTTAAATGTTATATATATATATATATATATATATATATATATATATATATGTCTTTCTTTAAAATAGAAAACAAAAAGTCAGAAGTGTTGAACATTAGTTCACCATAATGTCATATTTTTAACCGTTCTATGATTCTCAAAAATGATGTATAAACTTGTAAAACGAAAATAATAATAAAAGAAGATTTACGTTCAAAAAAGTGTATTCCTTACTCTTATATAAACAAATTAAGATTTTATATGGACGCATAATTATAATTAGTTTATTGTAAAAAGAAATGAATTTACTTCTTTGAACACGCTATTCTACTACATACTCATATTTTTCATACACATCATTATACCTCTTCAGATAGATTTAGGCTAATGTGCTGTACTTAGGCATACATAAGTCTTTGATAATTTTAATATCAATGTCCCACCATATGGTCTCAAAACGTGTTGCCATTCCGATAACGTTTGTGTATAGTTAAATAAATTGTAAGTGGAACCCTTCTTACTAAGGCATATAAAATAGGTAGTCCCAGTTCGCGTTTAGCGTTCTGATTAGCTTCCTGTCCGTGACGTCATGTGGAGGATCTTTTGCCCATCTTGAAACAATATACCAAATATCGTAATTGACTATGCAGTATTTTCCTTGTTCTCTTGAACGATACCTCGCAATACCCAGTATCTTCATCCTATTTACTGAATGACCCCCCCCCCAAAAAAAAACCTAGCATTGGCACGTCTGATCGGCTACTCTCGTTTCTGCCATATGTTGGCTCAAAATAATGCGACCTTCATATGTAGACATGAAGTATGTCTGTCGTTTATTTTTATTTAAGTCTTTGCTTCAAGTTTATATTATACAATGGTTACACGCTGCAACGTATGGGTGTACAAATAGGAGTGATAAAAAAATTACCCGGAATAATCTTTCATAGGTAAGAAAATCACAAATCATAGAATACGTATGACTTCACAATTTTGTGGTATGGGCCGATCCTCTATTTTATAACATCCTTGGCGATACCTCCACGTGACGTCATCGACCGCAAAGTGCCCTGGGAAAAATGAGAGCTGCAAGGCTGAATCGAGAGTCCTCTCCTGTCCTTTTTACATTTAAAGTTATAGGATATCATATACGAAAATACACTCTCTATTACACACACTCTCTCTTTCGTACACACACACACTATTGCCACTCTTTCTCCTCTTCTCTTCTCTCACAATGTGATACTTTATTTTTAAAAAATGTTTCCGCTTTGAAAAATCTTCTATATCAGAAATATATTATTGAAATTTATTAGGACAGAATAGTGTTCGATTCGACCATGCACCTTATACAATTAAACATACGTATAAAAAGGTTAAAGATTATAAAGAGTAAACAACTCTCTACCCATCCCTAAGAAAAAAAACAAACCCCGGCAAACATCGGAAATATCTTTTTCGAGACATATTTGAGACATGTCGCAATAAAATGGAATGTTAGTTCAATCTATACTGTTACCATAGTGTAAGTGTAGAAAAAATGTCAAATTATTCTCTGTAATATTTCGGCTGAGAACTATGTGGAAGAAACAGAAGTTTGTTCTTTATGTATCGAAAGTATAACTGTGGTGCATATATTTTAATCAGCCTCGACCCTACCCATAGGAGCTAAATACGCGGGTCTGATTGGTTGAATTATCCGTTTTTCGCCACGTAGCGTATATATAGCAGAAATCAAATGTCTGTTGCTGTCGGTCCTCGTAGCCCAGCGTCCTAGCACAACGGGCTGGTAATGGTAGACGATTTTGGCGTGGGTTCAAACCCGGTCCAAGGTCATGTTATTTTTTTATTGTTTTTATTTTCATAACACTTTTATCATTAAAATAAGATAAACATAATACTCATTTGCTCTTGCATGTAATATACCTAGGTATAATGCATAAAAAATTATTTATTTACGTTACGAAACATGGCTGAGCAAGCGATAGGGAGCGAAAGGGGCTAGAAGACCCGCCATGCTCGCTTTGTTAAACCTTTACCCTCATGATAATACCACGTGACATTACGTCACACTCCGTTGGTCCAACTTTGAACCTCACCCGCTTCCGTGTGACCAAAATACATATTTTTTAAGGATAGCGCGTGAAAAAATGCATTATGTTCTTACGAAATGTAACCCAAATATAATTATATTTTTATTTTTATCAAGACATAAAGTGACAATTTTCTTCTAGTACTATAACACACAATACATGCACGAGAAAGTTTGGACAATCGTAAACTGTAACCAATCGGAAACGTGTATTTAGTTCCTATGGCTTGGGTCAATGGTGAAAAAATATGCTTATATATTAATTACTTAACCTTCTAATTAACAAAATTATTAAATTATTCGAAGAAGATGAAAAAACTCAATTTAAAAAGAAGAAGGAATAATTAGAATTTTAAAGTTAATTGGTATAAAAGATAAATGTTCCTAAGATAATAGTTGAAATATTCTCCAAATATTTAAAACTTATCAAACAAAACCAAGTTTGGGAGTTAATTGAAGTTAGAAAGAGAACATTTATATCGCAAAGTAACTATTGGTACTAATATATCTGCTCATAAAGCTCAATACTAAATGTTGAAGTCAGTAATAGAAATTAGCCACTATGTTGAGCTAGAAAGTTTTTCCTAGGGGCTTAGGCTCTTCTCTTTATCGCAAGCTACGAAACAAGATAGAAATTTCCTATGTGACATAATTAAACGTTTTACCTCTAAATTCCTGTGCTATGTATATCAGTGTATATATACATATATATAGGCTAAAGTACATTATAAATGTGAATATCTTTGTAAGGCTTCCTATTGTAACAGTTATCTATATCAAGGATATAATTTTCGGCATATCATCTTACATGGACGAGATATCTAACATGGCCGTGTTATCAGCATATTCCACTACTTAATGAAGGCATCTAGTGTTATTATTCAATACTACGATAATAAAATATGAACTGTAGTAAATGGTATGTTTAATGAAGATAATTATTATGAATATTAATGAAAATAAGCATGTACACTTTATAATGGGGCGTTATGTTAAGGAAGGAAATACAGAATATATATATCTGTGGAGTGGCTCCGGGTTAAAGCACACAATCCAAATGTATCTTGTAAAATACTAATGGGGATAAGAAATGTGTGTACCAAGTTTTGTATTAATAGACAGAATAGATATGAGGAAAAAGCGGAAATTGGTTTACAAGCTTTTCCCTCACATCTATTCCGCTGCTTCAGCGAACGCTTCCTTTCTCACATTCTCTATCGTCACAAAAACTCAAAATCAGGTTTTGCTCCATGCATGATCCTCACTGCGTAGGAGCTCGGACGTGACTGCCACGCAGTACGTTGCTTAGCTTGGACCCCCCCACCACAATCTCTCCGGGGAACGTGTTACTGGCGACTGAAGCGCCGTGCGGCGGCGTCTCATTACTTAATGGACATACCTTGTATATATGTCACCATCAGAAGAAATTGAATAAAAAGAGGCACTACCTACTACTTAAAAATGTACATATTCATACACAATACGTAAATCATCCGTTCCACCAAAATTTAAAAAAAAACTATCAGTTATTTTAGGCAATAAATGTATTAGTTTTTGGACGCCATACAATTCCATTTAACTCGATTTCTTTTTTTTCGAAAATTACGCCTGATAATTTATCCTCATGTATGTCATTTTATTCAGCTCAACGCGACTTAGCAATTGATGTATGTCTTCTTTTGATATATTATAATTAAAGGAAAATAACGATTAAGGGTTAATTATAATTTCGGGCTACATCTCAATAACCTTATGCCTATCACTTACTGTGGTCTTGCAAGTGTCATAATGGAAAGCTTATTAACGATGTTCTTCAGCATGTTTCATCTTGACCCGGGTTTAATTCCCAGCGGGAGCTCATGTGAGTTCGGATTCCACGTTAATCAGTAGGGCCACGTCTCATATAGCCTCGTTTCTCAGTGTGGGAGGGGCTAAACTCCAAATTCACTAATAATTAATTTTGGATAGATATGTTTTACAGATCTGAAGTTTTAATCATTTTTGTATGTGTATGTAATGAAGCTATAGTTTTGTATTTATAATCCACACAAAGTATCTTTCATCAATTATCATTCTGACAATATGAATCAATATTTATTAAGAAGAATATAATTTACAGCTAAAGTTCATTATTGAATCAGGTGCTTAGTAACAGTACATATTATGATATTAAAAATTAAGCTATACGAAATTTTACTATTTAATCAGTGCGTTCTTTGCATCGGCTCTAGGAATGAAACAAACTGTTTTAATTTGAGGTAAGGGATAACTTACTTTATATACATATTGTTTATAATATCAGACACATGAACAACTATTTATAAAATAAAATAGTCATATTATGGCCATAGTTTTATATGAATAATAATAGTTGAGCGAACGATCTATCGGAATCACATGTATGCAAGCACGTATAAAGGAATGTATTTGGGGAGCGGTCAAAATCTTTTAGAGGATCCAAATTTAATATAAGGATAAATTATATTAAAATTTGTGAAATAAACCCTAAAATTAGATTAAATTTAGAGAAAAGTCGAGATTTCGTAGGCAGGATCCAGACCCCTAGGACCCAAAAGTCCCTTCATGTAGGTCTATCTATAGTTGCAAACACATACATCTATTAGAAGCATTTTTTTATGGAAACCATAGGTGTAAATAGCTTAAACGAACGGAGTAAGTAAAAAAAAATAAAGAGAAAACATAAGAAAAGTAAGTTTCTGTTTTGTCCTTTTGTCTTCATCTACGATAGTATTTTGAATGTCAATGTCTTCAGACGCAGAGCAATAGGTAGGGTTGCGAACTCTAGAAAATACAAAAAAGCGGCACCCCCTTCAAAATTCCCTATGATATAGATCTAACCTCTTCGGTCTCAGACTTCCAATCTTTTAAAACCATCTTTCAATCTTTTGTATACTACATCATTTAACATCATATTTTTAAATTTACTTTTCAGAATTTGAACTTTATTGTTTAAAAATAACACCATGTCCACATTTGCGGACATTGGTTAAATAACAAGTAATTGCATATCTATATATTTCGGAACAATTATGATATATTTTATTCCGTTTCTTGCTATACTACACCTTTCTTCTGAGATATTATGACATTGTTGTGACACAATAAACAACTGCTTCATTCATATACTTAAATTAGCATGGACTTAATCATTTATTATTAAATATAATACTTTTATTTATTAATATTTTCTTACATTTTTTTCCTTTCTTGAGAGCATAACACACGACATCAAATTGTTAGATGACGAATATTTATTTTCTCATTTTTTGTGGAACAAATATGGCAATTTTCATCTCCACTTTTCAGAAACAGGCATATACTGTAGTCAATGGTTTCGTTCGTTTCATTCTTAAGAAAGTTAACCACAGAAGATGTTCTAAAGTTGCTTCAGATTTTACGATTCAGATAATGACCCAGATTTTTATGGATTATGACTCCGGTAACTCTAGCAGTGAAGATAGCGATGGCGGTTGTTGCAAGAGACTAAAATGGTAAGCAATAAATTGTACTCGTTATCTATTCTAAAGAACTAAATTATCTAAACAAGATTATTTGACCAATCACAGACCGGTCTATTTAATTGTAGTGCGATGCCTTCACATTTGAATTTTAATTAGCTCAGAATTTTGTCCAATTTTTGTGCATTTTTGCCCAACCAAGAAAAGAATTTGTACTATTCAAATAAACGAGGGGCGATCATTTCAATATTTGACCACTTCGATCATCTCTAGTGATTGACTTTGTGTAGATAATTCAGTTCTTCACAATACATAATGAGTAAAACAATTTATTGTTTACCATTTTCGTCTCTTCCAACCATGAAATCGCTATTTTCACTGCTAGAGTTATTGGAATCATTATTCATAAAATCTGGATCATTATCTGAATAGTCGATAGTTGAAGCAAATTTATAGCATCTTCTGTGGTTAGCTTTCCTAAGAATTTAAAGAAGGAAACCATCGGCTATATGCTTGCAATGACAAAAATGATTAGTACAAATAGTAGAAATTAGTGTAGTTTCAAATTTTCCTATACTTTTAATAATGAAAATGAAATAATGCTGTCTTTAATAATATATATTTTACTTCTTTCAATGTATTTATATCAAGTTTCGTGTCTAGCATGTACAATTTTCCAGCAAAGAAACTTTAAAAAAAATATACGAAAAAATATAGAGAAACAACTATCAAATATAAAACCAGGGTACACAATTGTGGACATTAAAAAGTAACTTCTCATTATTTTTTGTTGATCACAGACAGAGTAAAGCTATAATCACAAACAATTCTCTGAAACTTTAATTGTTTATCACAGAAAAACCTTGATTGTAGCAATAATAATATATGTGGGCGAAAATACTACTTACTTTTCCGACTTACAAAAGCCTGTGTTCCACCAGCACATGCCATCTCAAAAAATTGGCAGGCGGCTGTAACTTGCACTCGAGCTTACCGAAAACAACATGTATTTGGTGTTCAGACGTCCACGCGTGTGTACGCCAGGAATCAATCGAGTAGAATTAACGAAACGATCAGGAAAAATACACCAATTTTTGTGCACAAATGTGGACACAGAGACCGAAGGGGTTAAGTGTGAAGTATCTCTTTTCGGACCTATCCATGGGAAGGAAATGTACTATTGTGAACAAAAGTGCATTAGCACCTGTACTCTGCATATCCTTAGTACATTCACTAATAAATTTAATAGAGACATTGTGCTTTAAATGAGAAACTGAAATTGCAATTGGTCATTTTATTGTATTTACCAGTAACTGCCACTTCTTTAAAATTACCGAAACAGATGAACAGAAGTATGTTAATCATTACGTGACAATTTTAGATTTGGAAAATAATATTTATTATTTAAACTTGGTATACTATGATACAACTACAGGAAATACCTTTAAGAAGTCCTTTTTCTCTTTCAATAAATGTATAAAATTCCTTACAAGTGAATTCCAAATTTCTCCTGATACAGTCCCTGTCAACAAAGACGTCGCGTGCGTTGTAAGCGCCCGGGGCGAGAATTCCAAGCCCCCCCCCCCGAAGGTGTTATGAGAAACAACCAGAGATTATTTTGTACTCCTAGATTTAAATATGGAATCTAAGTTCATAATCTAAGATAAAAGAAGTTGGTATTTTGTGACTTCTTTTTAAGTGAATGGCTTTTGTACCTAAAGCATAAAAGTTAATGAAAACGTAGTTTTGAATTATTGAAATCGAGTGCTATTCTTGTTTATTTTGAATTTGCGTAATAGCATAGAATATACAAATATTAAATTTCAAGATAAAAAAAGAAGTTCTCACAGAGGGCTGGAGAGAGTTCTAGTTGAATAATTTTAGACGATGTTTTACATTACAGGAAATTTTCGAATTCAATACTCTATCGGGAGTCCCTCAAGGCACAGGCGACTTTGGCATGTAAAATTTGGGAGGGACATCAAAGAAAGTGATTTAAATGGCATGACCTAGCCCAACCTGTTTATTATCTTCGATTCCATTTGTAACCTTTCTGCTTATCTTCACGGTTCCCCTAAGGTACTGTATATCAACAATTCTGTTATAATCGTTTCACAGCCTGAATATTATATTCCAAATAAATATAATCAATTATTTATATGTTATTCTGTCGTTAATATATAAATTAAATTAGAATAAAATATTGAATATTTTGTACTTCAAAATATTGGGGTAACGCGATAACCCGTCCCCCTTCCCCCACCAGAGTCGTCCATGCCTCAAGTATCTAATCTAGGTAACCTGTTGTTTCTTATTATTATTAATGGTATTCCTCTGTGTATAAGAACTTCCCAAGTTCTTCATTTTGCCGACAATCTCAAATTATACTCCAAAGTAAGTTCAATTGATGACTGTGTGAAACTTCGACAGGATCTACAGAGAGTTCAAATGTGGTGTGATAAAAATAAATTAGTAATGAATGTGCCCAAATGTAAATCTATATTTTTCATGATGAAAGAAAATTCAATTAACTTTATCTATATAATATGTGGCACTTCCTTGTCTACCCAAATACTATCAAAAATCTAGGAGTTATATTTGATACAAAATTAATGTTTACTCAACACATTGATGCAATAACGAGCAGCGCATATAGAAACCTAGGATTAATTCATAGGATAATGCAGGATTTCTACAAAGAATCAACATTTATAAGATTATATTTTTCGTATGTGAGGTCAAAATTAGAATACTGTTGTACTGTTTGGACACCAAATATAACTAAATACTCTGATGCAATAGAAAATACACGATTTAATTTTTTAAAAATGCTTGAATACAAGAAAACCGGTTTCTACCCAAAGTGAGTCCCCTATGAAGACTTAGTAACGCATTTTAGTTTTCAAATATTAGGAAATAGAAGATGGGTGTTTGATCGGTTGTTCTTATATAAGTTATTAAGAGGTAAAATTGATTGTCCAGAATTAGTTTCGGAAGTGTTAATACGTGTCCCAACAAGTAAGACTAGAACAGCAAACACTGGGACATTCTATTGTAGAAAAGCAAAAACTAACATATTACATAAGTCTCCTCTGTGGAGAATATGTGCATCATATAACGAAATTACTAGATTTCATGTAGTAGATGTATTTAGTATGTCCGAAAACAAGTTCAAAATAATTGTCAGGCAATAACTTCTACACAATTAAACGAAGTATATTTTTGTATATATAATAGTGTATGTTAGATAATTATGTACTCGACACTATAACTGGGCATTAAGCCTGTTGTGTTGTCCTTATGAAATAAATAAATAATTTTTACTTAGCCGTGGCCTGATCATTATTAGTATATCTGAATTAACATATTAAAAAAAATCATTTACCAACATAATCTGAATTCCTTGAATTTTGTTGATTTTCGTTCCGGAGCCCCCTTGGTCACGGCGCCCCGGTCGCCCCGCCCACGCGACGGCCTAGCCTCTCATCTCTTTAAAATTATCTAAACAGATGAACAAAATATTAATCTATATATATAAAAGAGAACGTACAAATCCTTTGTTCCCTCATCACGCTAATACGGCTGAACCAATTTCTTTTATTTTTGGGGGGTTATTAGGATTTGGACCCTAGATGGTTTTTATCATATCACTTTAATTTTTAATTACCAGTGTCTTGAGATAATTGACCATTCAAGTGTCCATAACGTACAAATCCTTTGTTAGTTCATCATAGGTAAAAATAAACGTATTTATATGCAACCCGCATGACCGTGTCACTCGGCGGGTTAACATAAATGACAGGCGCTATAATGTTAACATTTACTGCAATCACTTGAAAGCGAAAAAGTAAAAATTATCTAAGTAACAAAGTTTATTGCGTTCCGGGGTGACCGCAGCGAAGCGGGGCGGGTTAACATAAATGACAGGCGATATAATGTTAACATTTAATGCAATCTTCTATGGTTTTTATCATATCACTTGAAAGCGAAAAAGTAAAAATTATCTAAGTAACAACGTTTATTGCGTTCCGGGGTGACCGCAGCGAAGCGGGGTGAACGCTGCTAGTCGTAGATAAATGGTGAAAGGTGACAATTTTGGATTTAAAGAATAAAAGTTACTTTTTAAATCTAAACTTCGAATTATACGAAATTGCTTTGAACTAGTTACAAATTTGAAAAACAAAATGGTCATAAAGGGTTATAAAGGGTAAAGGTAAGAAGTTTGTACCGGTCACCAGCTTTAATGAAATTAAAAGCAATATTTTCAGTCAGGCCGGCGAAAAACCGCCCAGTTAACAAACTTAGCAATAGGCAGAGCGGGAAGGAAACTAAATGAATGATTATAGTGAAATAAATGGTAAAGGAAGAATATTAAATAATAATAATAATAATAATAATAATAATAATAATAATAATAATAATAATAATAATAATAATAATAATAATAATTGTTGTTGCTGTAGTCAGAAATTATACAATTATAGGCTATCAATAATAAATCTATTGATAGTAACGCGGCAGCTTAATAATAGGAGTTAGGAATGAAGACGCGTGGATATGTGATTGTTGTCATGTTGTAACAAATAATAATAAAAGAAAATTGTTGAAGTTAATGGTTTGGCCTTTTGTCTCCAAGGATTGTATGAAGTAAGTTTATTTTTCGGGTGCTGGAAAATGCTTCGGTAAGGCCATATCAATGTTATGTTAAAATTTAATGTTAGTGTACAAAACTGTAAGTTAGTGTTTTAATGTTCAGTCAATTCCGTTTTATTGAAAGCACAAGATGAAATGTTTAGCAGTATACTTGTAATAAGAAAATGATTGAGGTGCTGAGACGAACCACGCACCACTGAAATTCACAAGGCTAATAGTATTTTTGCAAATGGAAGCAAACTGGGGGAATGCAATGGCTCAGTGATGGCCAATGGGTGTAGTCAAGTGGTCTAAGAAATTTGGCTGGAAATGGTGAAGATAAACCCGTTGAAGTCCTTTTTAGGCGCATGGATGGATTTTTTACTGTGCTTGGTGTTAGAGTCCCTGTCGACTCCAGTAGTCCTGAATAGTAAAAAGAGAAACAAAAATTAAAAAAGAAATAAAAAAGAAAAAACAAAAAAGAGATAATAAGCCAGAAAGTTTAAAAGAGTGGTAAAACACTCAATTCTAATCCACCAGTTCTCTAGTTCAATTCCAGCTCGTGCCAAGTGGGCTTTGTAGTGACAAACACAGTGGGCGTTGGTTTGCTCGGGGCTCTCCCGTTTCTTCCCACTTTCTTCATTCCACTATTTGTTTCATTATCATCGCCACCGTCTTCTAGTGGTGTACCTAACGGGGCAGCAGGAGCCGCAATGTGTGAGGACCCAGAGCAAAAGGGGGGCCTATTTAAATTACGAAGATTAACATTATGTTAGTATGTTAAAATTATGATGTTAAAAAACTTGAGGTTGCAGCTATATCTCATCTTTTGCCTGTGACGACGTTATCATCTGTGCGATTATTCAGTAAACTGAAAGCCAACAAAACATACACTGACCAACCAATATGATCACTCGCTACTTTATGAAAGAAATTGTTGGGCTGATGTTAGAGCCACGAAAAATAGCAGAACCGCACGCCAGATAGTGACAGGGATCTCACTCGATTACTAAGTGTAATGCTTGTGCGTTGAATGACGAAGGGGGCGATATATCAGAGTTTGATATTATGACCAGCCTGCTTGAATGGAATTTCGGAAACAGTGCGGCTTATCGGGTGTTCGCGATCTGCTGTGCGTAATGTCTTCCAAGGTTGGAAAAGGACGATGAAATCATCATCAAACCAAACCATAAGAAATGAGGCGGGAAAACTTCATTAAAAATGTCGGACGTCATACTTTCGAGCTCGGTTCAATAGAACAAGGCAAAATTTGTGGCACAATTAATAGCAGACTTTAACAGAACAGTGAAGAAAGCATGAATGTGTCTGAGCATGCAGTTCACCGTATGCTGTTAGTTATGGATCTGCACACCTGACGCCGCACACGTGTACTCTATTAGCTACATGGTTTCATCAATAACGATTGGAATGGGCACGTCCCCATTGTCATTTTACCGCAGAGTAGTGACAACGTTACAGGGTTTAATTAATCAAGACAGTGGCTTCATCATATCGATGAGTGGGTCAGAATCCATTGTCTTGCAAAAACAGCTGCGCGAAACGTGCACAGTACGATTGCTCGGTGATGGCACCATATGGGCACCCACCTTATGATTTAGGAATCTCATATGGGCATGCATGGGCCCAGTAGTGCATATGGAGGACATCATGATGGCTCCTAGGTATCGGCAGGTCATTGCTGATCATGTACACTCATTCATATTGACCATATTTACAACTGGGAATGAAATCTTTCAGCAGGACGACGCCTCTTGTTACAGGGCCATCATTGTGCAATGGTTCGAAGAGCACTGTGATGAACTTTAATTGGTGCAATGGCCTCTAAACTCACCAGATCTTAATCGCATTGAAGATCTTTGGGATGTTATTCAACGTAAGATTCGAGCTTATCGACCTCCTCTGTGTAATTTACGGTAACTAGTTAACTTGTGTGTGCAGATGTGGTACGTAATGTTTTCAGCCACCTACCAAGGTCTTCTTGTTTCCATACAAAACAGCATTATTGCTGTCCTGGTAGCCAAAAGTGGACAGTATCAAATATTTAGTAGGTAGTCATGATGCTCTGGCTGGTGAGTGTATATTTGTAGCATAGTCTCACAGATGATTGAGCTTTCTCTCAATCTTGAGCATTGGAAGCCAAGAAAAAAACCACGTTGATATTGACAATGTAGTCAATGAATTCATCTTCCAAACGGTTCAACGGTTTGACATATTGTGAGTAGCATCGAGAAATTTTGGTGAGTTTTCATATATTAGTTGTGAACATCTTACTGGCAGTTAACATATTTTGCTGTAACATTAGAATTTGACAATTCACATCAATAGGGTAGTTTTATGTTTCATTTTTGTTGGGGAGTAAAAATGGGTTAACTAACTGCAATACATTTATTCCACTTTTGATATCACTTCATCAATTGTTAACCACGTCTCTCCCTGCTTTCCTTTTTAATTTCATTTTACTTTCCTTAAAATGAAACGGCTTTATAAGATTATACCTTCACTGTAGACAACGATGTAAGTCACCAATGGTCAGTTTATAATGCGCTGTAGGCCAGGACAAAATAAGAACCATACTTGGGGGACATTTTCCTTTCACGTGAGTTGGTGGTTAGCTGAATATGCGGAACTTGTACATTTCTAAATCTTCGTTGCAATCTGTGTACCCTACTGCTTGTTTCATGTTTAGCCCAATTAGGGTATGTTCTACGAACGTTTGAAAATAGCCATATTTGCTGAGCACATAAATAAATAAATAAATAAATGAAATAAAGCACCAAGAAGGAATCTTCCAATTCAATCGCAATTTGGTAAGTGTGTAGCACTATAGATTGTGTATAAATGATTAGAATAATTTGGTGGATGTGTAGCACTATATCGGATGAGTGAACGATTAGAACTTCAAAGATCTTGAACATCATGAATTGCCACAAAAGTTACTAATCTCCGCAGTAAGGAATTAAGTTATGGTTGTATCAGTCAGTTGTGAAGCGCAAGAGAGTGAGTCATCACAGTGCAGGAAGGTTCAGAAATATACATAATGCCTCATCGCTACATTAGACAGCATTACCAGCATTGAACATTCGACAGCATAGTATAGTTACAAGAGACTGACTGGGAGTTTCGTGCGATTGTTAGATATGTGGAGCACTCCGGTGTCACTGTGGCCCAATATTGGGGCCAGTAGATACGTAAAGTACTAACGCATGATGTGCAGGTTCCGGTCGTCCAAGGCAACTTATAACACGGAAAAATCGTCGCACGGTGCGTGGTACATTACGTAACCCTGTGACAACTGCGCCTGTTGCCCGGGTGCAAATAATGAACTCTACAATAACCTGTGCCATCCTACACCGTGTCTTGACTACGGGTATCAAGTGGGTTGAACAGTCCCCTGAGTAGTTTGCCAGCAACGCCAGTACATAAATGGGGGGCGCGGTGGCTCAGTGGTAGAGCGTTTACCTCTGGTGCTTGGGGTCCCGGGTTCGATCCCAGCCCCCGCCAAGTGAACTTTGTGGTGGACAAACATCGTGCTCGTGGGTTTTCTCGGGGTTCTCCCGTTTCCTCCCACTTTCTTCATTCCACCATTTCACTCATCTCTCATAATCACCGTCTCCTTTAGGCTAACCGGCATAACCGTGGGACGTAAAACTCAGAGATTTCATTTCACGCCAGTACATAAACGAGTGGAGTGGTTTCGCACTCATCGTCAAGAACGGCGACGAATCGTGTTCAGTGATGAGTCTTAATTCCATATTACGACAGACGACTATCGTGTGCGTGTGTGGAGACACAAGAGCGAGAAGTTTTCCCCTGGTTAGTAAGAACACCTGATCTCTCTTCTATTTAACACGTTTGGTACCAACTCCGCGCTACTGTCGATATGAAAAATATCAAGGCCCTGTTACAGCAGCTTTGGACTGACTTGATTCAGGCAACGATGCGACAACTTTATGACTGACTCCCAAGCCGCAACTAAAAAGAAACTCGTGGAACGCTACAACAGTAATGTATATTTCTTATGTACTTTTAAGCATCATTTTTATTTACGGGCATAATGAGCTATTTAAAAGGCACAACCTATCAAGAAGAAGAAGAAGAAATTACAGAAAGAAATAATTTAAATATTTTGTATTATATTGAGATTTTTCTAGTTGTCGTTGCTATGACAACTCATTTATTTGGTGGCTATGGTAACTTAAAAATATAGATATAACAAAGAACCATTTTGTGTACTCTGGAATGTATAACATTTTAATGTGACGAACGAGATATAACTTGAAAAATAATAATATATATTTGAAGTGCATAACTGCGTTGAGTTATTCTAGATAATCTTGTGCATTGCTTAAACATTTAGAATCAGGGAATATGTAACGTAGCTGACGAAAGAATTAACGTTACGCCATTGGACCTAAAAAATTGATAAAGTCATTGAATGGGGAAGTGAGCTCGATCTCGGTAGAAGTCAAAGCCTAAACTACTTTAGTTACAAATATGAAAATAGTTCTTATTTAAATTTTATTCTAAGAGAACTGGACATTGACATCTGTCTTCAAGCGTTACTCATTCGGTTCTAAACTCTCTTCAAGTCTGAGTTATTAAGTTTTTTGAAAGAGTCCGAACACTAGTATAAAATGAGTAATATTTCATACTTCTATCTGAGATTCAACCCTGGCCACTGAGTTGGCAGTAGCTGCCTTACCGACTACGCTACCTTAGCTATTAGCTAGTATCTGGAATAACGCTATTAAGTAAACTACTAATTGTTTTAAGTCGTTTTTACGAGGACATAAATATCGTATCGGCCAATGTCTCTTTATTATTAAAGTTCTCGAATTTCTTCACTAATAGCTTCCGCCTTAAAAAATGTACATTCAGTGTAATAACTCTATAGCTTAAGAAACTCAGTAGCGTGTTATCGTAAAAACAAAATAACGCCATTATATCTTATTCTGAAACAATTCTAATCGGAATCATAACAGTCCACTTCAGGAAATCTTGTCAGTTTCTCAGTCTTCTAGGCTCACTTCTTGAAGACTTTCACTAGATCTTTATACAATCTGCGCAGATTTCTCATATAGAACTAGAAGTCCTGTTTGGAAAGTATTCGATCCTAGTTCCGGAGAAACAATATACTCAACTGGCATCTTCGTCGTTCTAATCTCCTTCAAAGTAGTTATCTTCTGCTTTTATACTCGAGTTCAGTGATTTTTTTCTCCTCAGGAACTATTCAGAGCAGCTGTCGCGTTGCGCTAGTTGAGTTGATTTCAATTGAGCGTCCCTTTCAGGAGCGAGGCTATATGAGACGTGGACCTACTGATTAACGTGGAATCCGAAACTTTGAGGTTCTCTGTGCAGTTGCTCGGTATTTGAGTAGCGCATGTCTCGGCACGTTTAATAAATAGCGTCATGTAGACGACAGAAAACGTCCAACGAATAGTCCTTTGCAACTGTACGCCCTTCTTCATGTAGCCATGATGCACAATACCACGACAATCGAAAAACACAACATCACTTACAATCAAAGGACACGATATCAGGTCTCGAGTTTCGCAATAAGAGTGATATATCTTAAAGAACATCAAATAGTTAGTTAATTATCAAGTTATTAGCTGCAGTCTGCCAATGGGGCAAAAGTGATGGGTCTTCAAAGGTAATATTGGGGCCTATGGCAAACAGAAGAAAGAAAGAAAGAAAGAAAGAAAGAAAGCGTTTCTCCTCTGTGTTTGGCGAAAGTAAGATAGCAATTCAAATGACATATTCAAGCCACATAGTTGATGTGGAGAGTAGAAAAGATCGAATGATCCAAATAAAAGCAGTTTGTACAATGTGCACGTCATACAACAACGAACAAAGACAACGAGCTTTACGACAAAGTTGTTCCTGTGAATGTCACATTCACGAAGAAACGGATCCCGGCTGGATGCACATGACTAGAGCAGCCCCTGGATGTGTACTTTTTCGGTCCTTATGAGAACTTTGTCAAATTCGTCACTGACACAATCCCAGGACACGAACATCTGGCACCGTGACAAGATCCTAAATCTCCAATCATTTATGCTGTATCAGTTCTGTGCTTTGCTGTTCCACAATATGGTTCGATTTCCTTTTAACAAAGTAGGATACCTGTATATCGAACCAGAAACATTCCAGACACCTTTTCAGTACTGCTTCGACACCCTTACCACAGAATTCTGTTATTACTGCGAGTCGATAGCCATTGTAAGATGTGCACATACTGTACAAACTGCTTTTGTTTGGATCATTCAATTCTTTCTACTCTTCACATCAACTGTGTGACTTGAACATGTCATTTGAATCGCTATCTACCTTCCCAAATACATAGGGACCGAATAAACGCTTTCTTTCTTATGTTTGCCATAGACGCCAATCTACCTTTAAAGCCCCATCATTTTTTTCCTATTGCCAGGCTGCAGCTAATAAAGTTTATAATTAACTAACTATTTGAAGCTCTTTAAGGATATATAACTCTTATTGCGCAATTCGAGTCCTGATATCGTATCCTTTGCTTGTTAAACTTTGCTACGCATCTGGCAACCCTTCATATGCTTTCCTAAACCTTTTTGGGCTTTCGCAAGTTTGAATTCTTCCACTGAGTCGATTGTGCCTCCGTGTTCGGGTCGTATCCGTACATCCACGTCTTTATCCTCATGTATGATACAAGAGTACAAAACATTACCAACCTCTACAATAATACACGCAAGAAAATAATCGCCACCTGTAAGCTAAACACATCATGGATGACATTCGGCTACGCGCAGTATGAACAACCTGCGCTGTTTAGTTTCTCCGAAAACAAGGAAGGTCGGATACTTAACCATCTTACAACTTATATAACAATCGCTCACGCACTTCCCAAAAAGAAAAGAAAAAAAATTGGTGGGAAACAGGGAATACCCTAAACGTAATAATTCTCCATTAATTATTAATTTAGGGGCACGAGTTT
Source organism: Thermobia domestica (assembly GCF_964235325.1). NCBI lineage: Eukaryota > Metazoa > Arthropoda > Insecta > Zygentoma > Lepismatidae > Thermobia > Thermobia domestica. The sequence continues at coordinate 100,486,991 of NC_137463.1, read as the reverse complement.
TTCGCAATTTGAAATTAAATATTTCACATTTGAAATTCAAAATTTCCTTATCTGTCGCATTTTGAGATATAAAATTTCTCATTTTGTTACAACTCACTCTCCATTTGGAGTTGTGTGCCAAATGCCGGTAGTTGAAATGACACACAGCCTGTGTGTTAAATTAACGCAAGTGTAAAATCTTCGGTGTTGTTTTGTGCATGATTGCCAAATATGTTGGGCATCTAATTTTAAAGGCTTATAAATTGAAGCTACAGACAAACAGTAGAAAGAAATACTTAAACAAATACACGTATACGCAAACTTTCATCTCTCTCATTTGATGCATTTATTGCTTCTTTTTCTAAGCGATTGTGTACTAGAAGCAACAAACGCATTAACTTTAATAGATGGCAATTGTTGCCGATCATTTGAAAGTAAATATGGAAGAACTATAAAATAAAGTAAATAGACAGTCGTCATTTTGTTATAAAATTACAAGGCGAGCAGATGTTATCTTATCCCGAACGGTTATCGTCGAATATACGCGGCTTAAAGGAGCACTCTGATTAGCCAAATTCAAAAGACCTCAATAATTTACCCTCTACAAGCGACGTTTTCTTTATCGCTTACCAGTGTTGCCAGATCTACTGATTTTGCAGGAGATCTCCTGCTTTTTCTACGTTCTACTGATCTACTGCGAAAGAAAATGAAAAGTGAACAATCTGCTTTTTCCTTACTTCGAGAAGTTAAAGAAATATATTATTATTAATATTGAATTTTCAATGTTTCCTCACATAAAAAAGACGAAATTTCTCCGTTATAATACACAAAGCTCTGTAGAGCATATAGTTATAAAGTTTTACTGTATATAATATGAATCCAAAGAATACAACTGTACGTCATCTTCTATATGCATTATGGTTAGCGTTTTTATGACTTTCTGGAAGATTTACAAGTAAGTGTTGTTTAGATTGGGACTTGGGTTGGAAGAGTGGCTTAGATCGTTTCTCCACGATCGTCAGCAAGAAATCGTCTTACGTCACGATCACGTGTGACTGCACAACACAGTTAGGTTATCGCTACGTGTATGAAAAGACATTTTCCCACTCCACTTTGCTCTTTCACTACGGTTTACGGTGATACACGTGTGTATCAAATAATATTAATATAAATCGGGACTTTTCTCTTTCATTTGTTCAACGTAGTTCATCAGAAATGAATTCTGGACTGCTTGTTTTGACTACTGCCCCCTTAATAATGGCTAATTTTATTGCCTCCCCTCGGATTTACATTCAAACGCCAACACTGTGTGTGTCTACTGATTTCTCCTGTTTTTTGTTTTCGAATCTCCTGCTTTTCCAACTGGCTGGTCTGGCAACACTGTCGCTTACGTGGCCAAGTCGGAAGAGCCCGCGGCTAGTAATCGAAAGGCTGGTGGTTCGTGCCCTTCCCCCGCCATTGGAGTATTCTTTTTACTTGCTTAAAGTGTTTTCTTAGACTCAGCATAATGTAAACACATTACGCATATAGGCGATTTAACATATTTTGAGGGAGTAATTTTGTGGTTCATTAACGCTTACGGCACGGCTCAACACCGGTTGTGTGTTAAAGACGTAACACATCCCCTGTGTTAATCGCCAACACTGAGGGGTATGTGTTGAACTAACACCGAATAGTGGTAGTCACGCTTGAACCACTGCCCTGTGTTAAAATTGAGTTGAATTAACACATCCACTTTTTACTGTGTGCTCAATCTGAAGTTCCTTACTCAATCGTAGTTCGTTGAAAAACCAACTCTCGGCTTTGACGGAAAACTTTCGCGATTTCTCAACTTGCGTAACACTCCTGTCCCTAATTGTTATTTATGTTATTGTAATATTGTATAATACAGTAGGTGAAAAGCCGAGGCTCACAAATTTAGTTTTATTATTATAAACCCTCGAGAGATGTCACAATGAATAAAAGAGTACACCTCGTATTTTTTTTTTAATTATGAAATCTTCAGTCTTGTAAATAAATACAATAAATATGGCGAGATGATTGCGCAGTTCGTGTTATAGCAGCATTCCTCAAATAACTAAGAAATTATTAACTGGTAATAGGGATTACAATATTGTTGCTATTCCAAACCAAGTCAGTTTGGTGTGAGTTTACTTTCATTCTTACCATCAGTAGCAAGTATCAAAATGACACAAGAGCCTTTGCTCTTGGATGTATTAGTAGTGATGATTAGGAAAGTAGCAGGCATCTCAGTTTCAAAATATTATGTATAATATGTATGTCCTGACGTTGCACTCTTCATCGTTATTCAAGTGTGGCTTACCTGTACGTAGCTGTTAATATAAAACTATATAATGCCAAAACTAACAGTTTAGAACATTACAATGAGAATAGGGAACACGAAGGTGAAAAAACATCACGATTGAAAACCAAAAAAAAAAAAAAAAAAAAACATAAACGGCGCGACAGGATTCCCGGACACGAGCTTTCAAACTAGGACTATCTCGTTCAAAATGGGACGTTTCTCTCTAAACCATGAATGTGACATGGCTCTATGTGTGTGAGTGAAGGTCACTGGCAAGAGATTCATTTCTCTCTAAACCATGAATGTGGGATGACAGCATGTGTAAGTTAAGGTCACTGGCAAGAGATTAATTTCTCTCTAAACCATGAATTAAAGAGGACTTTATGTGTGTGAGTGAAGGTCACTGGAAAGAGATTAATTTCTCTCTAAACCATGAGTGTGGAATGACAGCATGTATGAGTGAAGATCACGGGCAAGAGATTAATTTCTCTCTAAACCATTAGTGTGGGATGACAGCATGTATCAGTGAAGGTCACTGGAAAGAGATTAATTTCTCTCTAAACCATGAGTGTGGAATGACAGCATGTATGAGTGAAGATCACGGGCAAGAGATTAATTTCTCTCTAAACCATGAGTGTGGAATGACAGCATGTATCAGTGAAGGTCACTGGCAAGAGATTAATATCTCTCTAAACCATGAATATGAGATGACTTTAAGTGTGTGAGTGAAGGTCACTGGCAAGAGGTTAATTTCTCTCTAAACAATGAGAGCGGGATGACAGCATGTGTGAGTGAAGGTCACTGGCAAGAGATTCTTTTCTCTCTAAACCATTAGTGTGGGATGACAGCATGTCTGAGTGAAGGTCACTGGCAAGAGATTAATATCTCTCTAAACCATGAATATGAGATGACTTTAAGTGTGTGAGTGAAGGTCACTGGCAAGAGGTTAATTTCTCTCTAAACAATGAGAGCGGGATGACAGCATGTGTGAGTGAAGGTCACTGGCAAGAGATTTATTTCTCTCTAAAGCATGAGTGTGGGATGACAGCATGTGTGAGTGAAGGTCACTGGCAAGAGATTAATTTCTCTCTAAACCACGAATTAAAGATGACTTTATGTGTGTGAGTGAAGGTCACTGGCAAGAGATTAATTTCTCTCTAAACCATGAGTGTGGGATGACAGCATGCGTGAGTGAAGGTCACTGGCAAGAGATTCATTTCTCTCTACACCATGAATGTGAGATGACTTTATGTGTGAATGAAGGTCACGGGCAAGATATTAATATCTCTCTAAACCATGCGTGTGGCATGACTCTATGTGTTTGAGTGAAGGTCACTGGCAAGAGATTAATTTCTCTCTAAACCATGAGTGTGGGATCACAGCATGTGTTAGTGAAGGTCACTGGCAAGAGATTAATTTCTCTCTAAACCATGAATGTGAGATGACAGCATGTGTGAGTGAAGGTCACTGGCAAGAGATTAATTTCTCTCTAAACCATGAGTGCGGGATGACAGCATGTGTGAGTGAAGGTCACTGACAAGAGATTAATTTCTCTCTAAACCATGAGTATGGGATGACAGCATGTGTGAGTGAAGGTCACTGGCAAGAGATTCATTTCTCTCTAAACTATGAATGTGGGATGACCGCTTTTGTGAGTGAAGGTCACTGCCAAGAGGTTAATTTCTCTCTAAACAATGAGTGCGGGATGACAGCATTTGTGAGTGAAGGTCACTGGCAAGAGATTTATTTCTCTCTAAAGCATGAGTGTGGGATGACAGCGTGTGTGAGTGAAGGTCACTGGCAAGGGATTAATTTCTCTCTACACCATGAATTAAAGATGACTTTATGTGTGTGAGTGAAGGACATTGGCAAGAGATTAATTTCTCTCTAAACCATGAGTGTGAGATGACAGCATGTGTGAGTGAAGGTCACTGGCAAGAGATTATTTTCTCTCTAAAAAATGAGTGTTGGACGACTCTATGTGTAAGTGAAGGTCACTGGCAAGAGGCTAATTTCTCCTTGAACCATGAGTGTGGGATTACAGCATGCGTGAGTGAAGGTCACTGGCAAGAGATTTATTTCTCTCTACACCATGAACGTGAGATGACTTTATGTGTGAATGAAGGTCACGGGCAAGATATTAATTTCTCTGTAAACCATGAGTGTGACATGATTCTATGTGTGTGAGTGAAGGTCACTGGCAAGAGATTCATTTCTCTCTAAACCATGAGTGTGGGATGACAGCATGTGTGAGTGAAGGTCACTGGCAAGAGATTCATTTCTCTCTAAACCATGAGTGCGGGATGACAGCATGTGTGAATGAAGGTCACTGGCAAGAGATTAATTTCTCTCTAAACCATGAGTGCGGGATGACAGCATGTGTGAGTGAAGGTCACTGGCAAGAGATTCATTTCTCTCTAAACTATGAATGTGGGATGACAGCATGTGTGAGTGAAGGTCACTGGCAAGAGATTCATTTCTCTCTAAAGCATGAGTGTGGGATGACAGCATGTGTGAGTGAAGGTCACTGGCAAGAGATTAATTTCTCTCTAAACCATGAATGTGAGATGACAGCATGTGTGAGTGAAGGTCACTGGCAAGAGATTAATTTCTCTCTAAACCATGAGTGTGGGATGACAGCATGCGTGAGTGAAGGTCACTGGCAAGAGATTAATTTCTCTCTAAACCATGAATTAAAGATGACTTTATGTGTGTGAGTGAAGGTCACTGGCAAGAGATTAATTTCTCTCTAAACTATGAATGTGGGATGACAGCATGTGTGAGTGAAGGTCACTGGCAAGAGATTCATTTCTCTCTAAACCATGAGTGTGGGATGACAGCATGTGTGAGTGAAGGTCACTGGCAAGAGATTAATTTCTCTCTAAACCATGAATGTGAGATGACAGCATGTGTGAGTGAAGGTCACTGGCAAGATATTAATTTCTCTCTAAACCATGAATGTGGGATGACAGCATGTGTGAGTGAACGTCACTGGCAAGAGATTAATTTCTTTCTAAACCATGAATTAAAGATGACTTTATGTGTGTGAGTGAAGGTCACTGGCAAGAGATTAATTTCTCTCTAAACCATGAGTGTGGGATGACAGCATGTGTGAGTGAAGGTCACTGGCAAGAGGCTAATTTCTCTCTAAACCATGAATGTGAGATGACAGCATGTGTGAGTGAAGGTCACTGGCAAGAGATTAATTTCTCTCTAAACCATGAATGTGAGATGACAGCATGTGTGAGTGAAGGTCACTGGCAAGAGATTAATTTCTCTCTAAACCATGAATGTGGGATGACAGCATGTGTGAGTGAAGGTCACTGGCAAGAGATTAATTTCTTTCTAAACCATGAATTAAAGATGACTTTATGTGTGTGAGTGAAGGTCACTGGCAAGAGATTAATTTCTCTCTAAACCATGAGTGTGGGATGACAGCATGTGTGAGTGAAGGTCACTGGCAAGAGATTAATTTCTCTCTAAACCATGAATTAAAGATGACTTTATGTGTGTGAGTGAAGGTCACTGGCAAGAGATTAATTTCTCTCTAAACCATGAATGTGAGATGACTTTATGTGTGAGTGAAGGTCACTGGCAGGAGATTTATTTCTCTCTAAACCATGAATGTGGGATGACAGCATGTGTGAGTGAAGGTCACTGGCAAGAGGTTAATTTCTCTCTAAACCATGAGTGCGGGATGACAGCATGTGTGAGTGAAGGTCACTGGCAAGAGATTAATTTATCTCTAAACCATGAGTATGGGATGACAGTATGTGTGAGTGAAGGTCACTGGCAAGAGATTCATTTCTCTCTACACCACGAATTAAAGATGACTTTATGTGTGTGAGTGAAGGTCATTGGCAAGAGATTCATTTCTCTTTAAACCATGAGTGTTGGATGACTCTATGTGTGAGTGAAGGTCACGGGCAAGAGGTTAATTTCTCTCTAAACCATGAGTGTGGGATGACTCTATGTGTGAATAGCGTTTTACGCCATATAGTTTTTCGCTGAAAGGGATTCTGCGGGAAGTGTTATCTTCTTTGCATTTTTATTCATGATAACGCTATTTTGTGGGATGCCCTTGTAGTGTTTCTTTACAGGGCTTCTGTAGCGAGGCAAAAGAGCGATTCTAATGGGGGAAAGTGCGACACACAAACACAGTGTCTAATACACGCATACTAAGAGGGAAAAGTATACATTATGTGTGATATAAAGCGACGATTATTGATGCACATATCTTTATTTATTAGCTACAGCAAATAAATTATAGTACCATAGTGTAGTGTTAATACTCTATCAAGGCAGGAGCCAGATCTGGTTCAAAACGTGGTGGCCTGGTGGTGACCATAAGGCAAGAGCATACCTTTTTCGCCATGACTATGGGCAGTCAAAGTGTTAAGCAGAGAATGCATTCTCAAAATATATACTCTTCAATTATCACACATTATACTTAAAATGATTCGTTATTATTTATATAGTTTGATAATTTCAATTCAAATTTTATTTCTTTTTAAATTGTATTTACTTCTGCATCCACTAAAATCGGAATTTTTAAAACAATAAAGAAATGACATGTTTGAAAATATCAAATACATTATTGTGCAGGACAGAATACATTGGAGAAGATAGTGTCTCGAGATATTTTGCTTGAAATAGGAGATAGAATGCTTATTTTACATTTTAGACTAGCCGAATGTATGGGTGTTGTATTGGCAACATATGTGAAAGTATGCGTATGATGCTTGCGAAAGTCAGCAACAATGAGCGCCTTTGGCAAGCGTGATACCCCTACCTTTGAGTAGATAATACATAATCAGATATGTTGAATCGTTTAGCTTATTGTTTCATCTATTAATTTAACAATGAATATTTAATAAGATTTCAATATATAATTGTAAGTTACGGCAAACGATAAATCCAACATATCTCATTATGGGGGACTGACAGCCAGACTGAGTTTTATTTAGTGTATGTGTCTGCATTTTAAAGGAAATAAGTCATTCAACGCTTCCTTTCCTTGTCTACAGCAGTGATGACCAAGTGGGGTCCGTGAGTATGTTTCATCCTTCCCGCAAATGAAAAGTGACAAATAATCGATAATTTGACCCTTTGTGTTAAACTCCAACCACAACAAGAAGAATGTAACAGGCAATCTAATATACTTAAACTGACTTGGTTTTAACTATGAAAATACCCTTTAATCTTTTGGTTACTAAGTTATTCTGCAAGGTAAAGTTTTTGATACTACACAGTAAAAATAATTGTGTTAATTGAACTCAATTTTAACACAGGGCAGTGGTTCCAGCGTGATTATCACTATGCGGTGTTAGTTCAACATAGACCCCGCGGTGTTGGCGTGTACCACAGGGGGTGTGTTATGTCTTTAACACACAACCGGTGTTGAGCACCTTGAGCTCTTTGTTGAGCTAACATTGGCATCTTTGTTAGTATTTTCGGTGTTGATTCGACACCATGTCAGGGTCGCTAGTGTGGAGAAAAATGTTGAGTGTTACTTGTGTCGGTGTTGCACCAACACGAAGAAAACAACACAGTGTGTAGTGTGTTAAATATTTTGTGTTAATATTGCACTATGTCAAGTATCAATATAATACAGTCCCTGTATTACTTCAACATCCTTTTATTATTATTTTAACACACAATTTGTATCATAATTCAAGGTCAAAGCCGTATAAGTAACACCGTTTTGGTGTTAATTCAATACTCCCTGTGTTAAAATTCAAGGTCAGACCACCAGATTAACACCTATTTTGGTATTAGATCGACTCCAGTTACTACGACACCAATTTCGGTGTTGAAATAACTCCATGTGTGCTGTTCATGTAACCATTTTTCTGTGTTTGAAAACCATGGGTGTGCATGCTTACGCTTACCGTAGATTCTACTGCAACGATAAGATATATAATCGCTGTAGAGGCTTGGTTCGCAACTCAAATTAAATTAAACATGAGCCTCACTAAAATAAATGCACACACTTCCTTTAGTGATTTGCTTCCATTTTTTATTTATATTCTTTCTATCTTGTTGTCCTGCCAACGGCGTATTAACAATCTCATTATTTTAAACATTGAAAAATCTATATTTTATAAACATTCACATTACATTTCTTTTTCTTCTTCTGCATATATGAATTAGCAAGCTAGTATTAATATATAATGTAGCAGCATTGTACAAGCCTAGTATTAATATACAAGGTACCATAAGGTACCATTGTACCATTGTACCGTTATATATTATGGCGCCTGAACGGAATTTCCTTTTTATTCGTTAACTTTTATAAAATGGAAAAAGAATTCTGGACCGTTTACATACATATGAGAATTATCCGAGTTTTGAAATGCACCTCGTATATTTAAAAATTATAATTTATATAATTATACATACATATCTATCATAGTTACTTCTATAACAATATTATTATCATATTTACCATCATCTTCATATATTTATACATTTCAACGACGACGAGGTACATTCAAAATTAGATTAACATGTTATTTAAGTCCTTTCTGTGTCCATTAGCAAATTATTTTAATTCCTTTTCAGGGCCATAAACATGCTTGTTACAAATCAATAACTATCTATTTAGGCATCATGAACAATATTTTGAGAAAGATGTATGTGATATTCATATAGTTGTTCGTCTAGCAAAGAATGATCGAATATAAGATATAGTTAAACAAAATATAAATTAAGATTGAAATATCGATACTAATCATGACATAATTAATGTCTTATTAACATCAGAACAATAATAATAAGATTGATATTTCATTTTGATAATCACAGGGAAACACATAAATAATATGAAGCACAAATATTAAATGATACACATAACATAAAGCAAAATAAATTGAGTACGGGTCCCTTCAGACGCATTATAAAATTGCTTATTGAAAACAAAACTTATTAACTCCAATTTATACCCCTAACATTACAAAAATGCTTTCAAATATACTTCAATAACATGGAATATAAATAATGAAATTGATAATACAAATGTCAAAGAAAATACATAACATTAAGACATATATAGACATAATTTGAGTAATTGTGATCATAATCATAGATAGGAACTCAAGATAAAATAACACAAAGTAAGATACAATAAACCGATTCTCATATCCGTAAAATATTTGCATTTTTTCTCAACGCGAATTCAATCCATTTGACATCATCACAACCTAACCCAAATCACGATGAATCATAACTTGGGTTAAGTTACACCGTATTCCACAATCCAGGGTGTTTTCTTGACGATTATGCATGCTTACAATACTCGGATTCCTACGTGAGTAATTACAGTCATCTGTATAACTCCTATCAAAGTAATTTCTGCTGTCTATACTTCGATTTTGCACAAATAAGCGACGGTTGTTATTCCTACTGAAATTGCGATTGTTATTTCTATAATTCCTGTTCATGTTCCAGCGGTTAGGCTGCGTCTGGTTACTGGTAGCATTGTTTATTCTGCTATTAAAGGTATTCTCCGGTTGTACACTTAACACTAGAATGCCCGCACTTCCGAGATACCTAGAATGCCCAGTGGAACAAAAATGTTCCACTTCTTTCGATTCTATAGCAAATAAAATATATTTTTCAAAATCTTAATATTATATGCCTTAATCCACTAAAAACTTCAACAGAGACGTATCACATTATTCTATCATTGTTGTGAGGCAAGGGAAGTGGGGGAGAGGGAAGCAGGCTAGAGTGAAAAATATATGGAATTAAGTTCAAGTGCTTTTATTTTGTATGAAAATTTTACGTTACGTCTGAACTATATGCTCCAGCGCATTTGTTCTTCTGCTCATATTACAAAAAGTGTTTGCTACGAATTATATTTTTTGAACTAATAAATGGGAAAAAAACTAACAGAAATTGAAAAAAAAATGTTTTCTGGAAAGTGTTCATTTCAATTTCTACACCACCGTCCTCAAGGTGCAAACAGTATGATCAGTTTGCGTGACATGCAACACATACAAACGTTTTCATTTCTTTCGCAGTACACTGTTTGCACACAACCTTGTTGCAAGACGTACACACATTGCATGATCGTCCACAACCCACTTTACATTTCTTGCGTATCTTACAACGCCTACGTGTAGTTTCTGCAGAGCTGGAAAATGTTAATGTTCCCGGTTCTGATTCTCCTCTCTATTCCTTCCTATCATGTACCTTTCTGTCAGTTACTCTGTAAGTTGCAAAATAAAGTTGCGACGTTCAATGACGTTTCCGGTGACCATCTTGAACAGCACCCAGGAATTAATTGTTGCCAGGTCCAGTAAGTTACAAAAAGTGTGTACAGACCATCGTCGTCTGGCAGGCTTCACAGAATATTTGCGAGCCATCATGTCAACTGAATCTACACCACTCTTTGTCTTATAATATATAACAGTTTCAGGTATCTTCTTGCCATCTGCTTGCAATTATACTTGTGGATGCATTGTGCTCAGTATCATGACACTTTTGTTCGCTTTTGCCTGGTAAACCGTGAGAGTAGTTCTGTCCATGTTGCAACACCTGTGTGTAATGTAAAGGAGCCTTTGATTTTTTCACAGAAACTGGAATCTCCCTGCGTGTACGATTCATAGTTCCTACTAGATTAGTAGAAGCAGAACGTAGTCTGTTAGCAAGTGCTACCGAAGTAAAGTAATTGTCACACGCGATATTTCTTCCTTTCTTCAAGAAGGGCTGAACTAGTTTCATCGTAACATATTCTGAAAGTCTTTCCCTGCAGGACGAAACTCATCCTTGCCCAGGTAGGGGAAGGCGTTTATTACATATTTTGTATCATTGTCCACGGCTACCCAAAACTTTTGTCCATATTTATCGGGCTTGGACGGCATACACTGCGTGAAAGGACATCGCGCTTTCGACGGGAACAACTGTTCATCCAGTTATGTCTTGGCTTGGTACATAGCACATCTGTGAATTCTCCACGAACTTATACCATATTTCTGAAATATGACGAAATCTGTCTGTTTCCAATCTTCCGCGTCTCGTAGACTTGTGGTCGAATGGTAAGTACCTCAGAATCTCCAAGAACCTGTTCCTGGACGTCGCCTTTTGGCAGAAGGGTACACCCCATTTCTTGAACCATAAGGAATGTACCTTGAAACCTTTTGTCCCTGTAGCACCACGAACGTACATTATTGCAATAAATGCTTCTAACTCATCCAGTGTCATCGACCAACTTCCCTTTCCAGTTTGACTGCGGGCTTCTTTTTCTGTGTATGTCCACATTCTATTCAAAAAGGAATCATCAATTATTAGGCGACAAGACCTGACAACACTGTCATCAGCAATGTGACGTATCGCGTGTGATGTCGGACCTTGTTTTTCTTTCAGTACATTTTGCTTAGCAATCCTACCACTTGCAGGATTACCTGGACGTACTACCTCCCAACGGGTATCATCTAGAGCAGTAATTGTCATACTAATTTGTAAAATGGACTGTTCCCTTGTATTACACACACCCTGAACCGGTAGCACAGTTTCTGACATGGATTCGCTACCATCATCTGCCACAGAATCTGAAATTTGTGTCTCATCAGAACACTTTCCCTCACTCACTTTTGCTACTTTTTTGGTCTGTTGAAACTCACCTTGTACATCACAGGCCCGTTTATGTGAGAAACAGGAGTCAGAGATGTGATCACTGCATGATTCATTAGATAAAATGCTATCACTTGACGACACAGGAATGAAGTCCTCGTCACCACTGAGGCTGCTGTCTGACCAACCTCCTGAATCTCCCTCCGATAGCTCACGAAACACTTGACGTGTGCTTAGTCCTTTTTTTCGTGACATTTTCAAACACAAATTTCGAAAAAGTTGTCAATTACAGACCACAATCGACAAAGTAACTGCACAACAATGACACGTCCAATGTACCGTAAACTTCATTTCATTTATTTGCGCTAAAAATCAAGGCGTCATTCCCATCGACTTGGTCAAATAGAAGTCATAACTAGCTGCACAACCATGCTAATTAGCGTGAAAGGAAGCTAATTAGTGTGCAAAATTTGAAACACCATATAAACCCTTTGTTTTCATGGGTAGGCGAATGAGAGGAAGTGAACGAGGGATAAGTGGTGTTGAGGGGGGGGGAGAACGCATTGTTGGGAGGGACAGGAATGCAAACAGAAGAGGGATAATGAACGTCAGTGTAAAAAAAGGAGGAATAATGTGCGTAATAATGTATCTCTCATATACCTAAGCATGGTGGAACAAAATTGTTCCGCGGGCATTCTAGGGGTATGTGGTAATATCTAAAAATCTATAATTCCTACGAAGCTAATTTTCTCGCAATAGCATCCTTTTTGCAAAAGATTAAAAGTCACGGAATGTAATAAAAATCGTGCGGTAATTAATAGATAAGGACTGCAATGAAGACGATGGTGGAACAAAAATGTTCCGTTGGGCATTCTAGTGTTAAGTTACGTACTGGGGTATATTGTACATGACCCCGACCAGAATTGCTTTTACCTCTGTCCTGTCCTCTATTATTATTTTGCATAAGAATTGACTTTCGTAATTTTGGACAAGCATAATTAGATGACTGAAGTTGACACACTGTGCTGATATTAACATTTGCTGTAACTTAAAAGGCAACAGAATGCGTATTGAAGCGATTATTCTGGTTTCAGGATGATTAGGGTTAAGAGATTTTACTACAAATTCAGTGATGTTTTTATGCACTTTAGGATTGAATGGTCTTGTTCTTAGCAATGCGTCTCTATTTGCTACTGAAAAATCATTTTCATAATTGGACATTAATGCATTTTTAAAGTCGGAATAAGTGTGAAGACTACTCCTAATAGCCTTAAACCAAGTTAGACATGGTAGTAATAATATTTGTGGCAGTAATTTTAGGTATTGAGATTCGTATACGCCCATTAGTTCACACTCATCCTCGAATTTTTCGAGAAACGCCCTTGCTGTTATATCCTCCAGAATACCACTAAATTTAGTAAGTGATTTCACATCACTGAACCTTAATGATTTACCTGAGCTTGTCCTCAAATACCTATGATGACGCACATGATGGGATGATCGCCTCTTTCTTCTTTCTTCTTCGGTATCGTCCTCACTACAGCTCGAGGATTGGTGATGTTCAAGGATTGGTTTTGGAGTAGATTCCCAACCGACGGATGTGGGCTGTACAGCATTCATGTGCCCACCATCTTGCACTGCACCATCAAAAATGCACTGGTCTTTAAGGAAATACACTTACTCTTGTAACTGTTGGATTTGATTGGTATGTACATTTACTGTAGTTCCTAGCATGTCTACAGAGTCCTGCACTTTGTTGCATTTTTGAATTATCTTATCCATATTCTCATTGTACCGGCCTAATTTTGCTGCAATTTCTTGATTGACTTGGTTTAATTTTTCCTGTACCTGATCCCATTTACCATCATTACGTTCTTGCAAAAGCTCGACCTTTTCTTCAAAACGCTGAACTTGGTCCTGTAATTGTTTCTCAAAACGCTGAGCTTGGTTCTGTAATTGTTGAGTCTGGTCCTTAATTTGCTGAGATATCCCTTTCAGAATATCTAACACACTTTCTGGAACATTCCTTTCGGTCTGAGGTATTTGTGTATCTATTGTTTCATTAGCCATCTCTATGAGGCTCTATGGTGCTCGCTTTACTTTACTTCAAACGATACCTTAATTCCTTTACTATCCCGACGTTTCCGGCACCATTTTACTGTAACGATAAGATATATAATCGCTGTAGAGCCTTGGTTCGCAACTCAAATTAAATTAAACATGAGCCTCACTAAAATAAATACACACACTTCCTTTAGTGATTTGCTTCCATTTTTTATTTATATTCTTTCTATCTTGTTGTCCTGCCAACGGCGTATTAACAATCTCATTATTTTAAACATTGAAAAATCTATATTTTATAAACATTCACATTACATTTCTTTTTCTTCTTCTGCATATATGAATTAGCAAGCTAGTATTAATATATAATGTAGCAGCATTGTACAAGCCTAGTATTAATATACAAGGTACCATAAAGTACCATTGTACCATTGTACCGTTATACTACTTTTAAAATAAGAATAGTAAACTACAGAACACTTCATAGAGAAAATCTTCATAAAAAATTTTGTCCTCCTCCCCAACATTTATTGTGAAGTATTTCTTGATGGTGCGAAACACACCCTTCATCAACATATTGTTTAAAAATGATAGGAAACTCTTACCTCTTTGCCTCTCAATCGTGATTCTAATTGTTTTCCACCATTTTTGTAGCACAGTCCCCGGTGTTGACTGGTGAGCTCTAGTGCAGTGTAGAAGTGACAGTAATACGACGTTGTTTCTCGCTGTTGACATAGTTCTTCAGAAACATTTATGTAAAACAATTGAAAACATCGCGCGGTTTGCATGTTGAATTTTTTCGTATACCTGGATTTGTTTAAGTATTTCTTTCTATTGTGTTTGTGTGTAGCTTCAGTTCGTAAGCCTTTAGAATTAGATGCCCAGCATATTTGGCAATCTTGCACAAAGCAACACCGAAGATTCCACACTTATGTTAATTCAACACACAGGCTTTGTGGCATTTCAACTACCGGCATTTGACACACAACTCCAAATGAAGAGTGAGTAGTTCTAACCACCCGTTTGTGTTATATTTTAACACAATCGTGTTCCCCACATAGGCATGTCATTGAAATAACACAACGATTTTTTTTACAATGTAGGTCGATCTTTTTAGAACAACACAGATTTCATTAAGCTATGCTCAAATACTTTTAACTCAGGTTCTAAAATGTCTAGGCCAATTTATAACGTATTGCGGACCAGGTCAAGTTAAGAACCATGTTTTAGGTCAATTTTCCTTTCTCCATTGAAGCGACAGTTTGCTGATTGTGCATAAGTCATATATTAGCTGGATCTTTATTCTACTCTGAGTATCTTGCTTTCTGATTCTTAGGTCTACATCATTGGAATCCAATAATAATGAACCCGAAGGACATAACCGTCATTATTAGTAAGATGGACAGACTCAGCTTGAAATATATGGTAAATTGTCTATAATCTGACCATGTGCTACCACAGCGTTTTCTGGTGTCCTTATGTGAGCTTTTTAAAAATGCTTTCATGTACTCTATACTGTTATTTAACGGCTCAAATGTGTTATGTGTGAGCATTTATTACTATTTCATCCATTGTTATGTTTGCTCATACAGAGTAAAAAATGATTGTGTCAATTATACTCAATTTTATCACAGGGCAGTAGTTCCAGTGTGACTACCATTATGCGATGTTAATTCAACACAGACTCAGCGGTGTCGGCGTTTAACACCGGGAGGTGTTACGTTATTAACACACAACCGGTGTTGAGCGGTGTAAAATTCGTATCTGTGTTATTATTTTTAGTGTTAATTTGACACTATGTCCGAGTCGAGAAAAGTACTGAGTTTTACTTTTGGCGATGTTGCACCAACACGAAGAAAGTAATACAGTATGTAGTGTGTTAATATTACACCATATCAAGTGTCAATGTAACACAGTTCCTGTGTTATTTCAACACCGTTTTCTTGTTATTTCATCTTTGTCATAATTTGAGGTCAAGACTATATAACTAACACCTTTTTGGTGTTAATTCAACAACCCTCTGTGTTAAAACTCAAGGTCAAACCACCAGATTAACACAGTTTTTTATGTTAGTTCGACTCCTCTTCTGTGTTACTACAACACCTATTTCGATGTTGAAAGAACTCCGTGTGCAGTGTTGATGTAACCCTTTTTCTGTGTTAGAAAAGTTTGTGGCGTGTATCCTTACGCTTACGGTGGTTTGCCATCTTTGATTACTAACTAGTAAACATGGCAAGCAATTCATCGTGTTCGGAAATAACGAAACGAACGAACTTAATGAAAAGAACTGCAACAGATTAATTCGTAGACATTGTGAATTTCGTCAAGTGTTTCCGAACGCGCCCTTTTCTGAAATTTCCTGTTAAAATATTAACAGGACGAGGAAGGAAACAAATTATAATTTTAGAATGAAAATAGTAAGCTACAGAACACTTCATTTAGAAAATCTTCACGAAACTTTTTGTCGTCCGTCCACTCATTGATTGTGATATATTTCTTAATGGTGCGAAACTCAATTTTTACCAACATCATGTTCAAGAATGATAACAAACTCTGACCTATATCCTTATAATATAATTGTTCTTAATCGTGTTTCGAGAATCATTCTAATCTTTTTTATATCAACTCTGAGACTATAAGCAAGATATCGGTCTAAATTTCTGTAATACTTGTTATCAAGTTATATTTTAGTATCTGCGAGCGATTTTACCACTTAGCTTTTTAATGTTCATATTACCCAAAATTGCCTTGTATAACCTTTTGTGTTCGAAAGAAAGGCGCAAAATTTGACAGTCCATAACTAGGAAACGATAAGTTCGCAGAACACGTTATTTGAAACAATTAAATAGTAGATCAGTTCAGTGCACAGTAAAAAATGATTGTGTTAATTCAACTCAATTTAAACACAAGGCAGTGGTTCCAGCGTGACTACCACTATGCGGTGTTAGTTAACATAAAACCCGCGGTGTTGGCGTTTAACACAGGGGATGTGTTACGTCTTTAACACACAATCGGTGTTGAGCGGTATTAAATTCGAATCTGTGTTAGTATTTTCGGTGTTGATTAGACATCATGTCAAGGTCGGTAGTGTGAAGAAAAGGTTTGAGTGTTACTCCTGGCGGTATTGCACTAACACGAAGAAAGCAACACAGTGTGTAGTGTGTTAATTATTTTGTGTTAACATCACGCCATGTCAAGTATCAATATATAACAGTCCATGTGTTACTTCAAAATCATTTTCCTATTATTTCAACACACAATCTGTGTCGTAATTCAAGGTCAAAATCGTATAAGTAACACCGTTTTGGTGTTAATTCAATACTCCCTGTGTTAAAATTCAAGGTTAGACCACCAGATTAACACCGATTTTGGCGTTGGTTCGACTCCACTTCTGTGTTACTATGACACCAATTTCCGTGTTGAATTAACTCCGTGTGTGGTGCTAATGTAACTATTTTTCTGCGTTGGAAAACCATGTGGTGTGCATGCTTACGCTTACCGAAGATATCACTTTTAAAATAAGAATAGTAAACTACAGAACACTTCATAGAGAAAATCTTCATAAGATTTTTTCGTCCTCCCCAACATTTATTGTGAAGTATTTTTTGATGGTGCGAAACACAACCTTTACCAACATATTGTTCAAGAATGATAGGAAACTCTTACCTAATTTATATCCTTATAATATGTTTGCCTCTCAATCGTGATTCTACTTATTTTCCGCCATTTTTGAAGCACAGTCCCCGGTGTTGACTAGTGAGATCTAGTGCAGTGTAGACGTGAAACAGTAATACGATGTTGTTTCTCGCTGTTGACACATTTCTTCAGAAACATTATGTAAAACAATTGAAAACACATCGCACGGTTTGCATATTAAAATTTTGCGTATACACGGATTTTTTAAAAATATTTCTTTCTACTGTTTGTCTGTAGCTTCAATTCATAAGCATTTATGCCCAACATATTTGGCAATCATACAGAAAACAACACCGAAGATTTTACACTTGTTAATTTAATATACAGTCTATGTGTCATTTCAACTATCGGCATTTGACACACCACTCCAAATGAAGAGTGAGTTGTTCTAACCACCCGTTTGTGTTATATTTTCACACAATCGTGTTACCACATAGGCATTTAGTTGAAATAACACAACGATTTTTTTTACAATGTAGGTCGATCTTTTTAGAACAACGCAGATTTCATTAAGCTATTCTCAAATACTTCTATCTCAGGTTCTAAAATGTCTAGGCCAATTTATAACGTATTGCAGTGTGTGTGTTTTTTTGATTTCGAAAATGTGACACAAAACAAACGATGAATTTGTCATTAGTAAAAACTGCCACCGCTTGGATAACTTTTTAATTGCTCTTTTTGTACTAATTTGAGAATGCTAAATCCAATGAAACTACACATTAAATATTCCAAATTTGAGGTACGTTTTCTTGTAACTTCATGGACTCTATGTTGAAAACAGTTCAATTGGATTCAGCATTCTTTAGTATAGAAAGTGCAATTAGAAATCTAACCAAACGTGGACACTTCTTTATACTTCTAGCATAAACATTATTATTACGAGGCAGCTTCACAAAATAAGTGCACTAAGTCCCTCGCGTGCAGAAAGAATATATTATTGCTATTTAGGCCACACTGTCGTCTAGCTTAGTTCCTAGCCTTTCCAGCGAGTACAATCACGCGTCAGAACAACCAAATCTGTAACCACAGTAACATCTTCAATGAAAGATGTCGATAAAATCTGCCGTCAACTGTGAGATTCGCAGTGTTATCCGTTGTCTCGTTGTGAATGGAAAATCTTCGTCTGAAGTTTAAAACGGTCGTGCTGATGTGCACGATGACCAAAGGGGAGGAAGGTCGTCGATTTTGACTGATATGCACAATCTCCTGACCTGTCACCTTCAGACTATCATCTGTTCACCTCCATGAAGATGCATATGGGTGGAAAAACACTTTCAACTGACGAGGAAGTAAAGGTGGAGATGAAGAATTAGGCAAAAGAGGTGGCGGCAGACTCCTTTGATCAAGGCATAAAAAAAATAATCCCTCTTCTCCCTAAGTGCATCGAGAGGGATGGCGATTACATGAAAAATAACTCACGTATGTACTCATGTAAGCATGTAAAAGTTTTTTTTTTCAATCAACTTTTTAACACCTACAAAAATCTAGTGCACTTATTTTCTGTACGTGCGTCGTATTATTATTATTATTATTGATCACCCATAACAAAATATTATTTCACACGCTTCTATAGCAGATCAAGATCTACCACCATGCCAAGCTTGATTCCATTCGGATGAATTCGGATTAACTCGTAGTACATATAGTGCCCTTGGTTTTTATAGGCAAAAATGAAATGAATGAACGAAAATAGCTTCCTGCTATGTCTTATTATACACTGTACCAATATTGAATGAGATAGTTCTACAATTCGTTACTACTTTTGGTTTCAGTGGAAGAAGTAACAGTACATTTCAGGCTAAAATGAAATCTATTTTTCCAGATGCTGAATCCACATAAAAAAGTCGTTTGCCGCTTCCTAGTAACGTTTTTGCTCTATTAGAATTAATATCAAAACCGAAAGTAAGAGTAGATTTCTACCATTTAAGTTTGCAATAGAGAAATAAAGTCATGGATGGAAAATTTTCTTGCAACACTGAACCTATATCAGAAACCTGCTTTTAGCTATCTATTGTAGATTTGCACTATCGTGATCGGCGTTCACCCCGGGAATCATAAATTTCCCCCTCTTCTAGCTTCAATATAGAAATGAAGGTGGAGGTGAAAGTTATTCTTAGTACGCTAAATCCATATTAGAAAGTCATTAATAACTATATTTATTGCATTTGAGCTATAAACTAAATAACTATATGGCCTATGGAACTCGGAGGTTCAATGCCGCGTTCACGAAAGCTCTCCACTGACTTCTATTTATTAGCAAACTGAATCCAGTTTCTACTTTGTATTCCTATTTCTGCGAGATTCATCTTAATTTTGTCCTCCCATCTGCGCCTAGGTCTTCCTACTGGTCGTTTTCCGATTGGTCTTCCGGTTAAGACTGAAAGCATTCCTACTTTCTTCCATCCTGGCTACATGACCTGCCCACCTAAACCTTCTAGTCTTGATGACCCTAACCATGTTTGGTAAACCGTATAAATTATGTAGCTCCTCGTTATGAAGTATCCGCCATTCCCCATTCCCATTCCTCTTACGTTCGACTGAGAGTAAACTACCATATTTCGCAACCATAGCACAACAGACATGATTATCGTTTTATATATTTTGAGCTTGAAATTCCTCGACATAATTCGCAACGACAATAGATTTTGAACTGAATAATAACACAAATTCCCTGCTTTTAATCGACATTCAATTTCTCCAATTTCTTCGTGAATAGTGTTTTTGTGTGTTAATATTGATCCTAGATATTTGAAAGTATCCACTCTATCAAAAGTATTATCTGAAATTTTAACGCATCCATAATTTGCAGTATTACGATTACGACGACCTTCCATGTATTTAGTTTCCTCTGCAGTTACTTCTAAAACCATGTCTAGTAATGAGCGCAAGAGTCTTGGTCTTGCAGTTTGTGCAAGAGTCATCTATTCAAGACTAGGACCAAGATCAGGAATCCCGATGCAAGATTAAGACCAAGACCAAAACCAGGAATCCCGATGCAAGATCAATATCATAACCAAGAGTCTTGCACAAATACCGGTACTACTTGAACTTTTTATACAATTTAAAAAGGAAGGGAAAAAGTCATTATATTTTTAACTTGAATTGTTTGGCTTCAGCAAAAATGCCGCAGGGGTGAATGTCTTACAATAGTTCAATGTATGCCCAATGTTCATGCAATCCGTGTGAATCGATCTACCCTTATAGCCTAGACCCTTATAGCTACAGTATGTCGTTTTCTGAATCGGTTATTCGCGTCTTCTGTAGCTATTGCTCGTTTTCAAGCCACACAGGCGTTATCTTTTGCCATTTGAGCTTTTCTGGTGGACAGACACCGCATGCGCGGTTTTTCCCCTGGTTTTCCCATTTCCTTCTCCTTTCTTCATTCCACCATTTCATTCATTTCTCACTATCACTGTCTCCCTTAGTCTCGGTGCATAATCGTGGGACGTTAGACTAGATATTTCATTTCATTTCAAAACATATTAGTGGCGTCCTTCTTCCGAAACTAAAGAGAAATGTAGTATTGAACATCGGTAATTCCGTACACCATAGGTGACGACTACATGGGTATAGCCTTGGCTGCGAGGCTCAAGCATCCGTTGGAAATTTTTAATGTGTGCTCACAAAATTAATATAAAATAAAATTTTCATGACATTGACAAAAAATTAGTGCATGTGACCGCAAGTTTGATTTCATGAGCGGATGCTTATATGTTGAATAATTGTTTATCAATATAACTTTTAGCCTTCTTAGGTATACAGCACATCGAGGATTGAGTGATATAACATTATACAACAATAAATAATCCGTACTCACAAGTGAGAGTGATTTTGTACAGTTATTTCAAATAACTTGGAGTTTGATACCGTTGCTTTGTATTTCTAATATACGTCAAAAGTATTTATATAAATTGAGTTTACACAAAAGAAAAATCCGTTATCCGGACAACTGTATATTGTACCTGGTATATACAATTTCATGATACTGAAACCAAGGAAGGAGATCATCAACAAAATCAATATGAAGGTGTTGCTATTACTTTTATTTATTACTAGTAGAGTCTACTCATAGTTCCTGGTGATGCAATACGCTCTCGTCTCTGCTGTATGTGTTCTTGCCCGTTGAACATCGAATTAGCTTCGGAAGTCCGATTGCCATTGATCTTCTGAATTATCTACCTATCACACGTAACAACAGAAATATGTTGTACAGCCGTCTTTTCATCCTTCAATTTCACGCGGTAGAATGCGGCTTACACGTATGGATCAAGCGAAGCTCGGCGTTATATTAGCAAACTAAACACGCACAAGAGGTACGCATACGAAAGTTATTTAGAGTCCCGTTCCAAAATTTTGTAGACAATTGTAATTGGTTAAGTTCGTACTTCTTAAGAGGCCTTATCACTGCGAAATTAAAATACCAAAAAATTTTACAATAATTACGTGATATCTTCAAATAGATAAAAGATAATCGAAATGTGGAACAAGAGCGCGCTAGATAATATTATTTTGCGTGAGGTGTCGTTATCATGAGTCACCTAGTAGCTTTCTGTTTGCAGTTATTTAGAAATGCGAAAATTAATGCCGATTTTCTGAATGCGGGAAATCGAAATAAGTCAGTCGTGATAACGGTATCTCATGTAAAATAATATTCTATAGCGAGCTCTTGTTACACTTTTCGATTATCTTTTATCTATATGAAGATATTACATAATTAATATAAAATTAGCGGTATTTTAATTTCGCAGTGATAGGGACTCTTAAGAACAAATTGTAATTTTCATAATATTACGTGATTTTAATCACGGAGGAATCGATTGAGAATCAGACACTGTAACTTCATACAATTTCTACTATGAGAAAAAACAGAAAAGAACATAGAATTAAACTATGTTCTTCAGTTAAACCACAAGAACAAGTCATATGTTGCTAGGAATCAAAGTAGAATTTTGAACCGTTTGCTTACGAATTCGGAAAATAGCACAATAAACTGTAATGCTGCTACACTAATAGAAGTTGATCGCTTCCATACACAATTTACATACACATAGAATATAGAAAAACGAAAGAATAATGACTCGAAGAGAAACACATACAAAATCATTATTTATAACTTTAAGAAAGCTAATTTTTCTAAGGTAGTAAATAAAATTAAGGATCATGTTAACAATGCCCACAAAATGAATAAAAACTTGTGTGATCAAATATATAAAGTTAACCAAGAAAGTTATGTCGCTTTCTGTGGAAGCCTGTGTTCAATTGGACCTCACACCGTGAATTGAATGCGAATGAAGATAAGGTGAAGGTCAGTTATTGGTGCGGGTATATCCAACATTCTACTTGGTTGTTGCAGATCAGTTACACCGTGAACTTGCGTAAGGACAGATAAACATGAGACCTCCACAGAGCGTATAAGGGTGTGTATGCTGTACGAGTTCCAATTGGAGTTAAACGCCGCTGCTGCGGGGCGGAAGATATGCCAGGCCTTTGGTGAGGGTGTCGTGACTACGCGAACAGTGCAGCGGTAATTTAACAAGTTTAAGGACGGTGACGAATCACTCGAAGATGTACCACGTGCCGGAAGACCAACACATTCACAAAATGGAGATAATCAGGTAGCAATTGAGACGAACAGTGGCCAAATATGTGAGGAACTGGGACTACAATTCAGTGTGAGGGGAGAAACCATTAGGCAGCACCTCCAACAACTTGGGAAATGCTACAAGTTGGGTTGGTGGGTCCCACATGATCTGACTCCGGCCCAGAAGGCAACGCGAGGTTTCTTTGGTCTCGTCTGAGGAAGAAAGTGTGCTGTCCGTGTTCAAGAAAAACTAAAAACTCTTGGGCCAGCATTTGTGAATCGCAAAGGGGTCCTCTTGTTTTAGGACAATGCTAAGCTCCACGTGCCTAGAATGACCCAGCACAGCAATCTACGGATTGCATGGGAAACACTATTGCATCCGCCATACTCCCCGGACATTTCACCGTCCGATTATCACCTGTTCTATTCTTTGGGCAATAACGTTAGAGGAAGCCAGTTCAAATTCTATAACGATACGTGTATTTTTACTTGTATTTTATACTTATATTTCAACATGTTTGGGCAGAATGTACTTTCAATTGATACACAAGCTATTTTAGGAAAGGAAGAAGAAATATATATATATATATATATATATATATATATATATATATATATATATATATATATAGAAAAATATAAAAATTGTAATTTCTTTGCTAATGATATACGTTGCTATCTTGTGTTAAAAATAGGGATTCGTTGTCATAGCAACAAAGTATATATATATATATATATATATATATATATATATATATATATATATATATATATATATATATATATTAAAGGATCCATCTTGTGTACACTGCATGTACAATTTTTAAAGAGTGTATAAGTTTAATATGTCACATACTACAATAAAACTTAATATCAGATATGCAGTGTGTAAAATGGTTTTTGATGAAACAGTGGTCTTGTAGTTATGTAAATATATGAACTGGTGATTTCGTTATAATGCCTAGTAGAGGTTCAAAAAGCACTTGATACCTTCTTCGCTCCACGGTTAACCAAGTTTTACAACGATGGAATCCATGCTCTTCCAGAACGTTGGCAGAAGGTAATCGATGCTGATGGAGATTATTTGTGATCTTTCAGGTACGTCTTAGGTGACATATCGATGTTCGAATGTGACGAGTGAAAAAGCGAAAGAACTTTCTTGGTTACATTTATACTTGTTTGTCGTTCATATTCCTAAGAAATGGTATAATACCAACACAAAATATTAAAATCTATGGATCAATGGAGAACGAAAATCATTAACAAACAAAAAAAAAATTGTAAATGCCAGGCAATCAAATAATAATATATGATATCATAGATGCTCTGTGTTGAGAAAGATTTGTAAAAGAATCAGTGTTGAGGAAAAAAGTTTACTTCTTAGCTTTGGAGAGGAGTTCCTTCAAAGTATTTTATATTTCTGGAGAACATTTTAAAAATCTTATAACGAGCACATACCAAAGTGATAAAGTAATAACATACCAATGACAGAGACGATTGACACTGAGAATCTTTTAAATATGTTTTCCATACTTCATTTAATCTATGTTCTAACCAAAATGAAAAATTAAGGTAATGAAACTAAGAAAATTTAGTATCAACTTGAGTTTTTGATTTGCGTTCCAAGTATCACAGAAACTGATGTAACTCAAACAATAAGGAAAATAGACTTGATAATATTCCATATTATAAAATTAAACCAGTAGTACGAAAGAAGGAACAGTTAATGGGAATTGGAGATTTCAATATTGGATAGTCAACTGCTTGAAATATACGTAATTCATCTTTCCAAAGCCCATTTATGTGCAATTCTTGGCTTCAATGCCAATTTTCAATGCTTAAGGCAAATTGTTGCGTTTTTATATGAATATGTAAAAAATTGATTTATTTCTTTTAGCCTAAGAGTAGAGTTTTTTCTCCAATGCAATTTATTATCAACATTCTCGATTGTTTATTCTTTGGTCAAAATAACCCAGAATTCGCCACGAGGAGGTGACTACTTCGAGTCCTGTCCTGTTTAACTTTCTGCCATGACCTTATTATATCCTCACTTACTTGCTTTACTTTTCTAGATGGCATAGTCTTTTTTCGATCCAAATGTTGGTACTTCTTTACGAGAAAGAAAGCCACAACGTATAAATCAGTTACGACTTTTCTGCCCACGCACGGGTTGAGAAGCTTCCGTTACCAAACACCCATTTGCTCTACTACTTGGGTATGGCACGAAAAAGCAGTTATTTCTTTTCGGGGCATTGCAGCTAACTTAATATTTTCTTGAATCTCGTCGTCGGAGAGCATCTTTGTGAGTGGAGGTTCTGTTGAGGACAAGATCACCCACTCCGTCATGATGTAGTAATCGTCTGGGTAAAAATTTAGTTTAAGAACTGCGAATTCTCGGATTGATGATTTCTTTATGTGATGGGCCTTCTCAATCCCACTCCAACCAAGTGTGTAAGAATTTTCGGACTAGCAGCTGTAATCATCCCAAGAAGGAAGTTTTCCGCGTGCTCGAAGAAAACGTTCGTCTGCAATACAGAGAATATTAACTGTTTAGGTGCCGTGGTGAGCCAACGTAATTGGACCATTGGACCAGGTTTCTCGTTGGCCACGTTTGAAGAACAATATCCGAGGGAATTGCTCTGCACATTTCTAGTAAATATTGTTGGTACGCACTGAGGTCTTTAGCTTTCCAGTCAAGGTTAATTGCCTACTGTTTTACTAAGGACGCTTCCTCGCACTTGTCGAGCTCTCTTCGGATCGGTTCCAAAAGTGTTTTTGGACCCGATATTCTCCCGCCGAGATGTCTTATTAAGTGAGAAAGCGGTAGTTCATTTGCTTGAAGAAGGCAAACGATCAATTGAAGTACTCAATTTAGTTTTTTTTTCAAACAAATTACAACCCTGTTAAGTCTTCCTGTGTTGATTGGTATATCGTCACAGCCAGCTGCTACCAAAGTTGACAGATCAGTTCAGGTTTCATCCATAAATTCGTACCAGACGCGTCCTCTCGACTATTAGACTTCGACACGACGTAGCCAAAATATGTTGAACCTGGTTCTTCCACTATTGTTCAGTGTTCTTCGATTTACCGTCGATGCCAATGTTTTCTGTTTTTCGCTTGCGTTAGGGTTTGGTCTTTTCTGCCATCGAAGAAGACTCCTCTAAGAGATTTTCCGGCTATGTCGTCATTTTCTTGAACAGCTGCGCTGAATTCTCTCTTTTCCCTCCTGGCCTTATTTTTCTAAATCAACAACAAGGTTTTTGCGCTCCATTCTAATGACACCTGCATCTTGAAGTGCTGCACTAGCGAATAGTGCAACTGCCCGGAGAACAAATAACTGCTTTTAAGTGCAATATCCAAGTAGTAGAGCGAATGTTGCGTTTGGTGACGCAAGCTTCTCAATCCGTGCATAGGCAGGAAAGTTACGACGGATTCATACGTAGTGCCTAGCTTTCTCGCAAGGAAATGCCAAATTTGTATCGAAAAAATACTATGCCGTCTAGAAAAGCAAAGCAAGTAACTGAGGACACTACAAGGCCATGGTAGAAAATTAAACAGGTAGGAACTTGAAGTGCAGTGACCTCCTCGTTCTGAGTTCTGGGTTATTTTGGCCAAAGAATAAATGATCCAGAATGTTGATAATGAATTGCATTACATAAAAATTAAACTCTACTCTTAGGCTAAAAAAATAAATCCATTTTTATACATACATATAAAAACGCAACATTCTTGTCTTAAGCGTTGAAATTTTGCGAATTTAAGGGAAGAATTATACATAAGTTGGCTTTGGGAAGATGAATTACGTATATTTCAAGCTGTCCCTAAGGTTGAATCTGTAAAGAAACGAGAATATATTCATTTTACACAGCCGAAAACAATATGGTACCGTGTAGTGCATGTTGCATAACTTTTCCATAAAACCTTGATGCTCCTCATGAAGGCGTAGACTAAAAATTCTAAAAAGGTACACTTTGCCCGCTAAAACATACCCTTTAATCGCTTCGCCGAACCGATGTTTGAGAAAAGTTCAAATTCGGCCCACTTAGTGTGCATTGAAACTCACTATCCTCATAACAGTTCTTATTTATGAGCCAATGAACACGGCAGTGTCTATCTTTGTGTCACTTAGACTTCGATATTTTGTCTTCAGATACTTGAAAACTAGACCATCTCTATTTAATACTTTGACGAAGATTTTCATCAAACCTAGTCTGATGTGTAAGGAAAAAGAAAAATATCTTCAGGGTTCACAAGATGTTGACGTAATATGTTTTTGATTTCTGGAACATGTTTCTGTCGTAATGGCCGTGTTTTACGTAAGTAATGGTTAACTCAGTCCCGGCTGTTCCATTCACACAGAAAACAAAACACAATTTGAATTTTAACAGAAATCTCAATGTATAATTTGAGTTTTGTTCAATATAAAATTTACCTAATCATTGTTTTTTTAATAAATAAATAAATAAATAATAAACTGACTCTCCTTCAGTTTATAATAATTTAACAATTCATTTTATTTCAGTAATATACGACAGGCAGGTGGAGGTTCCCAGTTTGGTAACCACTGATTTGTTGATTTAAAAAAAATGGGACCCGAGATTTCATTTGATTCGCAGCCTAAGCCTCCATTCAAAATATTTAAAGATTATCCTACTAATATACAATATCATATTCATTGTTCTCGAAGCTCCGACAACATACTTTTATATTCATAATACATGAGCTGTTATTCCTCTTCTTTTTGTCTTTCTTCCATAACTGACCTCTAACACCATCCTTGCCAATGTTAATTTGTGGTTAAGTGAAATCGATAAGTTCAGAGGTTTGTGGGAGGATAGTTGATCGATTTTCAGGAGCCATTAACTATGTGATATGTAGATGGAATCAGCGTTAGACAGTGTCGTAGACAGAAACTCATAAAAGGGGGCTCATACAAACAAGCAAACATGAAAATGAATCTTACATTATTGCATTCGTACGGACAAAAGCGAAGTGAAGAAGACAGGATTACCTGAAAAGAGAGTATAATAGGTAATACAGAAACGCACACGTATGGCATTTCTAGCACAATTAATAAATTTCTTCTTAATATATAAGGCGGAAAAGAGAAGTCAAACATGTGGCTCTAGGCTCCAGCCTACTCATCCTAGGCGCTGATTTGGGCCTGACTACTATCATCCGCAGTAATGTGCGTCAATTGCTGGCCAGAGTATTATACTTTCTTCTTTACTTTAGCTACATGGTATTGAGAAATTGATGAAATTTACTAACATAGAAGGAAGTGCTAAATCTCCTTTTGCTACAGCCCATACAAATCTATGGTCCAACAACTAACGCTCGTTCAGCTGAGTGATACATAGTCAGCCCACCACTTCACAGAAGCCATTATTTCTGGCTTTCCGGACCGCAGTTTCATACTTCTTATTTCAGATAACTTACCAAGTGCCTCATGGTGCTGAATTAACACAGGATAATTTTAGTGCCACCAGCGTGTTTAAGGGATTCTATATACCGAAACGGCGCACGTTAACATTTCTGCTAACTGAAAATTCAGTATTATATTTTTAGCTCCCGGTGAAAGCATACAGGCGAGCTTCTAGTTCCTCTCCAGGTGTATATATGTGTGTATGTATGTGGCACTTCATTTCTCTGTAACTACCCGCCAGATCTAAACCACCTTTGACGGACAAATAGTCCATTATTTAAGCCATAAAAATCGCTATATTTGGTAGGCAAGCTCGGCCACATGCAGGCTCGGCAGGGTTTGCATGTGGCAGTTTATCTCACAGAAACTACTGACTGAACCTGAACGAAATTTGGTGGGCAACTAGCCCATCGTCTAAGGCAGCGTTTCCTAACCTTTTTCAACATACGGCACACTACATGTGTAACTTCAATTCTTGCGGCACACTCATATATATATTATTATTATTATTATTTGTAAATATAAAATACAGTGGTACTTTTTTCTCTGTGATTACTGATGTACTCACAGAGAAGAAAGCTCGATCACTGGTTTTCCCCCGTAGTAAATCATTATGTTTATTTTTCATTCTAATTTAAAAATAGAGAACAATTGCAATGAAATATAGAAGTCAGGTTTCTAAAAATACAATTCCTTTTTCGAAAACTGTATCCAACTTTTCACAAAGAAGGAGGATCACTAAATAATGAACGAACAAACAAATCTCTTTTAGTTTTAAAACACAAATGTAGGTACTTTGTATGCACGTTTGCTTTGTAGAAAGGATTGAATGATATTTTTAAATTTCAAGTTACGAAATTGTCTGCAACAATAAAGAAGCAATAATAGTCATAACAATGATAACAAATGCTTTTTTTTTTTCAAAATTAAAAATGTGCAGAAAAATAACTCAGTATGAAACTTAAAATTGTAGATTGATAGTAGAGGTTCATAGTAATGTGCAATACAAATATATGTTTTTCCTATGTCTTGCAATTTGATTGCTATAGAATTAATAATTTTGTTTCAATTTCCTCGCGGCACACCAGCGGCCCACTCGCGGTACACCACTGTGCCGCGGCACACCGGTTGGGAAACGCTGGTCTAAGGAATAATGATCACCATATTTAATGGCCATGTACGACCAGGGACAGACGTGGGTCGACAACAGGGTCTGTCTCCAGAGCATTCCAAGCCAGAGGTTTTCAACTTTGGTTCACATCGGCTTATTTTAATTCAAACGATAATTTTCTTTTTAATGCTTTTTATTCGCAATCGCAATTGATAAATTTTGATACATAAACTATAGAGAAATAGCTCGAAAAGATGAAGAATACAAGTTGTAAGTAATTTGGTTAAGTAGTTATGTAGGGTTAAGTATAGAGCTTTTAGGAAGTACACTTTTTAAAATGATTGTACATTATTTATTTTGGTGATAAATTGTTAAAAAAAACTCGTAAAATTGCGATCATAAACGGAACATACTGCATGTAAGCACAATCTATTTTAAATATCACTTAGGCCTACACTAAGGGGAAGGGGTTTGAACCGGGTTAGTCCCTCTGGTTACACTACTATTGTGAGATGCTAGAAATGAAGTTGTGAGACGTGAGTTTAAGGTTCAGAAAGTGCACCCGCCTCTGAATTAGAGATATTTTATTATTAGAATTTTATTTACTTCTTTGCATTTCCAAACTATATTATGAGTAAGTGAGTGAGGTCTTATGAAATTACTGTCTTTCCGTCTGTCTGTTGACAGGTAAGCGATAGCGAAAAGTGGATTCAAAATAGACTCCTTCTCCGCGCTTCTCTCTCCACTAAAACCGCAAGTGGTGGAGGTCTCACTATCATTTTCTATTTCAAAATTGCTATCCACAGAGCCAAAAGCAGTAACATTTTGTGAAGGAAATGGCTATTTAATATGGATTCATCGTCCTAACAAGGAAGGGTCACGCAGTGGCTCCGCAGAGATCGGAACGAGACCATTGTGTTTGCATTTTATATGTTATAACTAGATGGATCCCAAAGTTATACGTGCCACCGGGGGAATATCGTGAGTTACAACATATTTTGTAATGTAAGAACTACAAAAAATTACCATGCAGAATAGTTTGAACCGTCATTTGTTCGGAAATGGTTGAGTAAGTGAAAAACTCTGCCAACACTTATCCCACCATTTTCAACGAGAAACTTTTTGTGGTAAGAAAAAATGCCCCAGGGTCCCCCGCGGGGTCCCAGATGGGGTCCAACTCAAAATTTTCAAATGGCAAGGGGGGTTAAGTGGCACATCATTTGAAATCTGTTGTAAAATGAAAGAAAATGCAGCAAGTCTCGACTCTCTACAACAACCGTGTGCAAAAGGGCGACGGGTCAAAGTGTAAATAAAATCTTAATTGGAAAGTCCATGACTACCCCTATAAATCGGAAACGGTAAAACAAATGTGGAAACAGGAAAGAAAGCGTGGCATTATTTTCAAAGCACAACGTGAAAATGTCTTGTTCCAGGGTCCCCACATGGTCCCAGGTGGAGTTCAACTAAAAAGTTTCAAATGGCAAGAGAGGTAGGACATCGTTTTAAAGCTCTTGTTAAGTGAAAGAAGATGGAGCACGTCTCGACTTTCTTCGACAACCCTGTCCAAAATTGCGGCGGGTCAAAATATAAGCAAAAGCTTAATTGAAAATCTATGGCCACCTTGAATCCAAGAGACAGCTTAAAACCTATATCGAAAGGATAGGCATACCAAACTGCTGAAGCTAGGAAAACCAAATTTGGCATGAATGTTGATCAGTGGATGACGAAAAGATGCGAAATGTTCAAAAAACGAAACGTCTTGAGTTCAAAATGCCATAGTATGTATCGAACGCATGTCCAGCTCAAACCACTGGTGTTGGAGGTAATCCAATATGGCTGCCAGCGTGAAAAATGAGTTTGTATATAAATATGTTATTTCTTGGAATACTGTAATTAAACCAACAAAGTTTGGCGCAACTCGAAGTACTGAAATGACTTACACATGGTTTGGTACTACTCGCCAATCTTGCAAATGATTTTTTTTTTTTTTTTTGTATATTTGGTATTGCTTGGAGTATTGTGATCAAACCAACGAATGACATACAAATGTAACCGCCACGAATACGCAGTTACGAATTACAATAGAGCCACCCACCTACTGGTGCAGCAAGTCCTTTATGCATGAACTACGTATGACAAAATTAGTGGAAGTCAGAGTTGTGTGTTCATCGCATATTCGTTATATTAAAGTAAATGATGGCGAGGGAACCAAACAAAACATATATGTGTTGTTACCGAATGAAATTATAGTTGAGGTGAATCGAAATTCAATTGTTCTTTAATCTTCCTATTGTTTCTAAATGTATAATAGAGAAAAATAGAGATTTAAATTTGTACTGTTATGAACGACATAAGTTTTAACCGGCCATCTTGGATTCGAGGTGGCCATAGTTTATCAAATAAGCTTTTGATTACTTTTTGACCCGCCGCAATTTTGGACAGAGTTGTCGTAGAGAGTAGAGACTTGCTCCATCTACTTTCATTTAAGAAGATCTTGCAAACGATGAGCTACTTAACCCCTCTTGCTATTTGAAACTTTTTAGTTGGACCCCACCTGGGACCATGTGGGGACCCTGGGACAAGACGTTTTACCTTAAATTGTTGTACTTTGAAAATAATGCCACACTTCCTTTCCTATTTTCACATTTTTCACCGTTTCCGATTTATAGGGGTGACCATTGACTTTTCAATTAAGTTTCTGTTTACATTTTGACCCTCCGCCATTTTGCACAGGGTTGTCGTAGAGAGTCGAGACTTGCTGCATCTTCTTTCATTTTGCAACAGCTTTCAAACGATGTGCTACTTAATCCCTCTTGTCATTTGAAAATTTTGAGTTGGACCCCATGTGGGACCCTGCGAGGATCCTGGGCAAACTTTTTTATCCGAAAAAGTGTGTTCTTGAAAATGACGGGATACATATTATCCGAGTTTTCCATTTACCCAACCGTTTCCGAACAAATGATTCGGTCAAAATATTCTGCCAGCTTTGTAGTTCTTACATTACAAAATATATTGTAACTCACGATATTCCGCTCGGTGGCACGTATAACTTTGGGATCTATCTAGTTATAATATATCAAATGAAAACACATTTGTCTCGTTCGGATCTCAACGGAGCCACTGCGTGACCCTTCCTTGTAAGAATACGTTTGACCTCGACTTTTATCACTATTCAAGTTAACAGTCTATGATTTTCAGTTTCAACACTAATCGACACAGTAGAAAACAACGATAATAGACAATGAGAAACAGTTCTTTAGTGTGAATTTAGTACTACAAGAAAAGATTTCAGCTCTATATTATTTCTGTGATGTTCAACAGGAAGCGCAAGAAAACTACACTACCACTTCGGGTTTCAACACGGACCTCCATAGAACTAAAACGGTAAGACATAGTGAGAAATGTCTTTATGGTATGGATTCAGGATACTACTTCAGTTCTTGTTCTTGTACTGAAACCGAAAGTAATAAAACTAGTTCCACTTTCGATTTCCTTTCGATTTCAATAAATTTATATATAGTAATAATTGTAAGTAGTGGTGATTCCAGATTTTTTTTTCGGGGAAGAATTCCAATGCACTGGAAATGAAAAATAGTATTACAAAATATTGAGAATCCACATTGAACACAATAGAATGTTCCGCGAAAATATCGTGTCCAGCACGATGGGTGGTGTGAAATAGTAATAAATAGTAATAATAATAACAAGTTTTGGACATGTGACACATTGAACTAAAATATTGTGAAAACAATAAACATTATCCGCCTTATGCAGAGTCGTTTTGACATATGATTAGAGTCATACTAAAGACCTGACTACTGCAGGAAACATATGTCAGTCGAACTTTTTAGTTTGACACTAATCACGCGTCAAAAAGACTCTGCATAAGGCCGTATATATTTGAAATCATGGACAGTGAATTTTCATCATCAGACAACATTAAAATTATATTTTAATTTTCATTTCTTTCAGCACAACTTCAGTTAATTTACACGCTCAGACACAAAAGGAATTTCTATTTTGTATTTACTCTTTCCTTTTATGTGTTTCTTAATGGATACACATACAATTGTTCCTTTGTGCACATTCCTGACGATCATTTTATCTGACGTCAGTCTACACGCTTTGCATTTAATCAGCCTGCTCTCGATTCATTGAACTAAAAATTCAATGATCAACGGCTTGGGACAAAAGTACAGGGGGAAGACACGTCAGAAGACAGAATAGACTAAGTGAACCAACGACGACGTTGTAGATAGGAATGCTCCATGATTTTTAATTCTGAATCTTTAGTTAACCAAGTTTTTATGGATAACGCATATAATTGCGCATTCTTTTATGAATAGTAAAAATGATTTTGTTATTAGGAAACGTCTGTATTCCGTGTTATTTAACACTATAAGTTATTCATAATTTCGTTGCTTCTATACCGAGCTTCTGTTAGAGCTGTCTGGTCGTCCAAAGCGCAGAATTCATGTTCTTGAAGGAAGACGACAGTACACTGTGAGAGTGATCGATGGAAAATTGCCGAATGTTCCAGGCAAGTGCTGTGTAAACTTTTACCTATTCTAAGTTCATCCTGTTTATATTTCACCCTCTTACATTACAGTCTGTTTCCAACTGGAAAGTATTCAAATTTCGTTCGTAACGCAGCCCAAATCATCAAATCATTACCTTTGCACTAAAGATTTTAGTTTATGAAATACTAGGACGGGCTTGTTAGTTCTAAATCCTCAAATTCTTAACTTTATTTTGTTACATCGAGCTACAAGAACTGACGAGATAGTTGTGTCCTGGGGAGGGCATATCATAGTTTCGGAGTGGAAATCCTCGACCACCCTCTAAATAATTGAAACTGGGCAACTGTGTTTGATATAGATCCAGCATCTGAAAAACAGGTTCCAAAACTCTTATCTTATCCCTCTATCGTAAACGAATCAACTGTTTCGATTTCACTATTGAATTCGGGTGGTTGGGAAATATACCATTGTTTCACATTTTTAAAACGAACAAATTTGTCAGATGTATAGGTCATGTTGTAATTACTTTTTGCTTAATATGCGTAGAAATTGTACCACTTTTGACAATAACTAAGAGTGCGTCAAATGAACACGAAGAGAGCGATCTAGTGAGGAGTAGCAAAGAATCAAAGAGAAGCTTCTGCAAATTGTTAGGTAAGTTGCTAATTGCATTCCTAAAAGCTGAATAAATTAACATTTGTTACCTCTTTATGTGGTCCTTTTTCTACCTCCTCTCTATACTCGTCAACTAACACCGCTGCATCGTTCCCTTGGCGCTGTTCAAAGCGACGCAAATACAAAACGGCAGGCAACTACGACCCAACCGCTTCCATCATTACATCCATTCACGGCATTTTGTAACGACGTCTTATCCCAAGAGGCAGCAGGTATTTCACTTTGTACGTGAATTCACTAAGCTGTGCTTCCTGTCTGAATCAACATTATTTCGTATTTTAAACACCAGGCAAACGTTGTTTGTATAGACGCCAACAAGACTAAATATACACCTTATAAGTTATTTCTTCAATAGCTCAAAGCAAATGAACGAGTTCGGGAGTGGTTAATTTGATGTACGGACAATATGTTGTTATAAATAAAGCCAAATGTTGTTTGTTTGTATCATATTCAAATTCACCGTTGGCTTGGTATACTTCTAGGTACAACTAATTTTACGGAAGAATACTAGTCTAGGAGAGACCGAAAGTTATTCAGAATTATTTACGTATCGTAAAGTGGGAGGAGGTGATTTATCATAAAATTTATGTGATTAACAGAACACATGGCTAAGCCTTGGCGTAAAGATAACATTTGATAAAAGCCCTCACCAGACATAATCACATTAGAGTTCTATCCCTACTTCTGACAAATTATACTAATAAATAACACTTCGCAAGTGTAACACTTCGATTTTGTCAAAATTTAACAGGTAGATATTACACATCAAATAAACGAATACGTGCTTTTATTTTCTGCGAAGAAACGGTTTTAAGGGGCAAACGCCCCCACTCAAAATTTTGAAAGTTGACGCCCGAACGGCCAGAGGAAGTGAACAAAAGTGAATGAAATTGTGCACAGATATTGTAGATATAAAATGAGGGAATACGGGTTTCGTATTTACCTTAAAAAAAAAAAAAAAAAAAAAAAAATTGGGTGGGGCACGAACTCCTCCTAACCACTGATTATGAAATATCAAAAATGCTGATAACCAGTGTTTTTTTTTTCAGAAATAATGTTCCGGGGGAGCACTGCTGGTACTATTCTATTTATTATTATATTAAATAAATATTTTTTGGTTTCCTCCGGGGTACATTTTCAGAGCTCAGGGGGAAAGTGCCCCCCAAAAATTTATCTGGAAAAAACACTGCTAATAACTGTATGTAAGAAGTACTTAAAGGACACGAAGAATTCAATGAAACTTTGTGGAGTTACAATACGCAAAAGATAAACGAATACTTTTTTTTATTATTATTATTTTCTGCGGAGTAAACGGTATTAGGGGCAAAAGGCCCTATCCAAGACTGAAAGTTGATGCCCAAAAGGCAAAAACAAGTGGACCGAAGTGAATGAAATTGTGCACAGATATTGTAGGCGTAAAATGAGGGAATAAGGGTTTCGTATTTTCCTAGAAAAAAGGGGTTGGGTGGGGCACGGACCTTCTAAAACGTTGATTACAAAATATCAAAAGTGCAAATTAGTGTATGTCAGAAGTTCCTAAATAATATGTAGAATTCCAACGAAACTTCGTATAGGGACAATTTCCATATACGAAACGTGTTTTAATTTGTGCGGAAAACCAGTGTAAATATTACCGTAATAGTGCAGGAGGAGTGGATCGAAGTAAATCAATTTGTGTGTAGGTATTGTGTATATGTAAAATAAGGACTTCCATGTTTCTCAAGTTTCTCTATCTGATTTCCATCAAATTTGGCATATCAACAGTAAGCAGGAAATAAATGGACACGTGCTTTTGTTTAGGTGGAAAAAACATTGTAAGGGTTAACGGTGCCTCCCGAAATACTATAAAATACGCTATACTGTTTGTGCTTACTGTTGATCTGCCAAATTTAAAGAAATCGGATGGAGACACTTGTGAAACAGGAAAGGATTTATTTTACATATCCAATATCTACACACAATTTCATTCGATTCGGTCCACTCCTTCCGCAACCTAACAGTTTTTTTAAAAAAAAAAAAAAGAAAAGAAAATTCGAAACTCATCTTACCTCTACAATATTTGTGCACAATTTCATTTACTTCGTTCCACTTCTTCATACCTTTCGGACGACAACTTTCAAAATTTTGGGTGTGGGCTTTTGCCCCTAAAACCGTTCTTCCGCAGAAAACAAAAAAAGAATATTCGTTTATTTTTTTGATTATTGTCCCTACACAAAGTTTTGTTCCAATTCTTCACGTCATTTAAGCACTTCTGACATACAGTTATTAGCACTTTTGATATTTCATGATCAAAGGTTTGGAGGGTCCTTGCCCCACCCAACCGTTTTTTCCAGGAAAATACGAAAACCGTATACCCTCATTTTATGTCTACAATATTTGTGCACAATTTCATTCATTTCGGTCTCCTTGTTTTTAAATTTCGGGCATCAACTTTCAAAATTTGGGGTGGGGGGGCTTTTGCCCCTAAAACCGTTTTTCCGCATAAAATCAAAAAAACACGTATTCGTTTATTTTATGTATAGTGTCTCTTTGCCAAATTTTATTTAAATCGGAGTGTTACACTTGGGAAATATTACTTGTAAAGCGATTTCCTTTTACCTATTGTGTTAATGATTAGGTAGAATTATCCTTCCCGCAAGTTGTACTATTACCTCCTCGTTGCCTTTCGGTTTCATTCACTTATTAAAATCTCACATGCCTTATAAAATTACAATGTTAGTACGTCAGTACGTTTTACCGTTATTCCACAAATCTTGAACGAAAGTTATGGACACGGTGGTTCAGTGGTAGAGCGTTTACCTCCAATGTGTGTGGGTTCCTTATTCGATCCCCGGCCAAGTCATTTTGTGGTGGACAATATCGTGTCTATAGGTTTTCTCGGGGTACTCCCGTTTCCTTCCACTTTCTCATTACACCAATTATCTCGCCATCATTCACTTGCCTTTAATCGTCGTATTCCTTAACCTAAAGAGCATAACCATGGGATGCTAAACTAAAATATTTCATCTCATTTTGAATTGAACGAAACTGAATTTTCTTATTTTTATTTTGTTTTTATTTACGTATTTATTTATTACAATAAATTGCAATAGAGCTCGTTAATGGAATCAATTCTTTTATACAAAAAATGAAATGAAATGAAACCCTTAAGTTTAACGTCCAACGCTAATGCCAGTTAGGCTAAAGGAGACGGTGATAATGAGAAATGAGTGAAATTTTGGAATGAAGAAAGTGGAAGGAAACGGGAGAACCCCGAGAAAACCCACGAGGACGGTGTTTGTCTAGCACAGACTGCACACGGCGCGAGCTGGGATCGAACCAGGGTCCCCAAGCACCGGAGGTGAACGCTCTACACTGAGCCACTGCGGCCACCTCGTTAATACGATCTCAACGGGTAAGGACGGTTATACATATCTCATATACTTGACATAAAAGTATGTCAAGATCAAACGAACTTTAACCTCAGCACGAAGTTCTTTGAGGTTAAAAGTGGTTTTGATGTTAACAGATGTTTGGTTAAATCCCTAAAACTTACTAATGAAGTTAAAATATCACATACTTCGAGTATCAATGCGACTATGAAACCTAGAGTATTTTTGTTATTTAGACTGTTTCCAAAGATATCTGCTTCCCAGACATTAAAAGATTTTTAGGTAAATCTTATAAAATATAGGTGACATTAATACACGAAATATTTATGGTACCAGAGGATATACACTTCAGATATTTGAAGTATGAGAAGGTATACAAAGCCTAGAGTAAAATTATTGTTTAGCTTCATTTTAACATTAAAAAAAAAAAAAGATGTTTCGGTTAACCCTCAAGAAATATTACTGAGATTAATATCTCACATACTTGATGTTTGAGAAAAGTTTATAAAACTGATCACTTCAGCTGCCAGCATAAATGCATTCATAAATGTAAGTTTTGTGTGATTATTTTTACTGTCTTTACCTTACTTTCTTATCTCATTCCACCCCATACAGTCATTCCGAACGCTTCTGGTCGTGTTCCATCGTTACTATCGTAATATGCAATGAAGACATAAGTGATTGAAATAAAATTGTGCGCCAGCATTGACGAAGATGATTTACTTGACCTGCTCTGTTGTGTAAAGTAGGTTAAACTTCATTTCCCGAACTTGTTTCTCTCAGCGTTTACCGGGTTAATTGTAAATCTATCATTAGGGACGCCTAGAGGATGTGGTGGAAGGAGAGAAAAGAAAGAGGCGAAGGAGACCGCAATTAAAGAACGGTATCAAAATAGAGAAATCGTACTTGAAAACAAAGAGGTTAGCTGAAGACCGTGTAGCATAGAAGCTTGTTAGTTGCGCAAGTGACTTGCCGATATGGCAGAATAACTATGATGATGATGATGATGATGATGATGATGCTATTACGTGCTCATCGGCACACGTGCTAATCAGCATAGCCCGATTTTCGTGCACATCCCCAAGGTATTTTTATTTTCGAATCTCATCGTGCTCATCCCCACGCTACCAGATGTCAAGTGAGGACATCTGGCTTCATGCCTTGGGGAGTGGGGGTGGAAGCCTTGTTGTCATCTCGGCGTGCCAGAGGCCAGGTGTGCACATCTAATTCCGTGGCCTTGGTGCTGGGGGTGGGAGTGAAGAAAACTCTAAAAGGCCAAAATAAGATACTGGGATTAGAGTAGGGTGCGCGGTGGCGCGGTACAGCGTTCACCTCCGGTGCTTGGGGTCCCTGATTCGATTCCAGCTCGCGCCGTGTGAACAATGTGGTGGACAAACACCGCGCTCATGGGTTTTCTCGGGGTTCTCCCGTTTCCTCCCACTTTCTTCATTTCACCATTTCATTCATTTTTCATAATCACCGTCTCCTTTAGCCTAACCGTCATAAACGTGGGACGTAAAACTGAAAGATTTCATTTCATTTCATTTGGGATTACAGTACCACATTGATCTGGAATGGAGTTCACAAGGACCGCTATGGGCAAAGAACTGTTACAGCATGAAGAATATCAGTATTATTTCCAGAGAAAGAATAGAGATTCTACGTACAACATGGGTAAGTGAAAATCGTTAATATTTCCATAAGCAAATTTTGAAAGTTGTAAACAGAAGGCTTGAGAGTTTATAATATGTCTGAAAGTTGTAATTACATTTATTTTGGAAAACTTAATTAATCAAATCCATATGTATTATTGTTATTATTATTATTGTTTGGGTTTCCTCTCCCGAAAAGCCTAATAGCTGGAAAGTTTGCGGAATGGTCCTCTGGACCCGAAGGGCCTAACAGCTTTACCAGATCGTGGAAGGAGAGTGTTTCTATATGTATTATTATTATTATTATTATTATTATTATTATTATTATTATTATTATTATTATTATTATTATTATTATTATTATTATTATTTGGTACATTTATGAAGTAAAACGTAATTAATCAAACCTGCATCTTTCTTTCAGTAATGTGTGAAGAGAAGGACTTCGAACTGTTCTGGCAAAGTGAAGTTGGTGAAGGAAACAGCTGTTGTAGTGAGAAATCACATATGTATGCCAGACATCGCTGCTAGCCAGACAAGAAAACGACTCGAAAATTGCAAGAGAAGAGCAGATTAAGAAATATTTACACCGGTAAGTCAGATCTTCAAAGACGAAATGACAGTACCAGTAAACCAAGATTTAGATTTGGTGACAACAATTCCAATGTACAGCTACAAGAAAAGCTATTTGAACAAAGCAAGGAGAAAAGGTCTCGGCTTGAAACAGGACACACCAACGCCTAGCAACATCTCCTTTCCTGACGATATTCTCCTATTGGAGGATGGATCCTCATTCTTGGAATACTACAGATTAGAAGACAAAAGGATTTTATGTTTCGGTTATGAGGGTTTAAGACGAGCACTGAAAAACAGTAAGGAATGGTTCTTGGACGTTTTAAGAGTTCCTGTAAACATTTTGCACAACTATATACCTTATATGCTGATATTGAAAGTATACCTAGCAGTACATCAATCGTGCCCGTTCTTTATGCATTGCTGCCCGACAGACCTGACGTCACGTGCAGATATCTGTTTTCATTCGTAAAATCATGGTGTGGAGGTAACCCAAAATTGCTGAGAGTCGACTTCTAAGCAGCAGCCATGAATGCTCTGAAAGCTGTATTCCCCGCTGCTCAGATCTCGGGGTGCAACTATCACTTTAACCAGACAATTTGGCGGAAGGTACAGGCTCTCCGCATGGTGGAGGAGTACACAAAAAACGAAGATATACGCAACCATGTGCGGATGTGTGCTTCTCTGGCACTTGTGCCTCCGGAGTACGTTAATGATGGATAGTTGGTTATCATGGAGGACTGTCCAACAGAAGAAAAGGTTGAGATGTTCAATGAATATTTTATTGAACAATGGCTGGAGAATGCTAACGTACCTTTAAAAAGATGTGGAACTGCAGTGGGCAAAAGCACAGGACGAACAACGTCGTTGAAGGTTGGCATCATCGATTGAACAGCACCATATCAAGAAATTCACCGCATCTCTTCTCTCTTATAAGGGTCTTGAAAGCAGATGCCACATCCAGTTTCCATGTCTTTAACAGACAGGAAGTGTTTAGAAACAGCCAGAAGAGGAGAAGTTTGACATATAGAAGCTGGATGGCAGGCTAAATCAAATAGTGGAAAGTTTTGAAGAAGATGTTGACTTGAAGAGATGTCTCAGGAGATTGAGGTACGTGCATAAACTCGAGTAGGCTAGATATTGTAATGTTTAAATATTCATAAGTTTGTAGCCATATATTATTTTCGACGAGGTGCAGTTAGTACGGATATACTCAACAAGGCTCCTATCGGAGCCGCCTGGGGTATGGATCGAATGCGATGTAATTATGTAGTCATTGCTTTTTTACATGCTCTTGAGCGGCATGTTATATGTCGTCCATACCTATCAACATATATGTTTGTATGTTTTGCATGAGTTTGTATCCAAACTAAATTTTGTAGCTGTGAAGTGTTGCTTGAATATGCGTAACTTTGTACTGATGTGGTTTAATTTTAATATTTCATAAGTTTGTAGCCAATTGTATGTAGTTATTAAGTTTTGCATGAATATGTAGTACTGGTTTTGTTTTATTTTCATATTTTATAAGTTTTTGGCCAGTTTTTTATAGTCAGTTCCCTTTTCTATGTAAATAGGTTTCCACCCCTCTGCACACCTCGCCTCAGTGAGCTTGCGGATTAGCACGATAATAAATAAAGATAAAAATACCGTGCCGATGTGTACGAAAATCGTACCGTGCACGCATGATGATGTGCACCACACGGCTGATGCTTTAGATGTTATTACTGTGAAAAAATTACAACACGACTGCATTTACATCTTTTAGCCCCTTCCTTTGTAAACGCAATTAAGGCCAATTCATGTATTGTTCCTGATTACTAACTAGTATGATCCTGAGTACATATGCAACCCCGTTCCACAGATTGATAAATTTGGTTGCATAACATTCAAGTAATAGTACCCGAAGAACCAACCTTCGGTTACGTATGTGTTCTAGTAGTTTGTCATAGAAATGCAGTAAAAAAGATTTTTCTATAAATTATCATTTAGAAACAAAATAAACAATAAAGCAAATATTAGTGCCCTTTCTTCCTAGAATCAAGACGCGAACTCTAAATTGTCCTTCGGTGCCCTTCCAAAATAAAATATTACTTTAAAGCTTAATGATTAAGGCTATGATACTTCGTTCCTATGTAAATGTTTATTAAGATGCCTTGTCCTCAATCATGCGTTCTTCATAATTAAATTTTCAATTACTAAGTGGTTTCAGTGTTTTGTTTATGTTTTCTTCCTGTGAGCCCTTAAAATTGTATTGATGCATTTTGTATCTTGGCGCTAAGTGTAAGCTCCTTGAAAACGGACTCAGAAAAATATTGTTCATTGATTATAATAATAAAAAATAAAC
Organism: Thermobia domestica; assembly: GCF_964235325.1. Taxonomy (NCBI): domain Eukaryota; kingdom Metazoa; phylum Arthropoda; class Insecta; order Zygentoma; family Lepismatidae; genus Thermobia; species Thermobia domestica. Next base: position 100,444,122 of record NC_137463.1, on the reverse strand, counting down.
TAGGTAAAACAAATAGTATGTTGGTGAGAATAAAATGTCCTCTCCAAATGCGTTCTTTTCAGAGGTAAAAAACAAAACAAGAAAAACCTACACCAGCCGGTTAATCAAAATAATTGCTGTACGCAATCACTCACTTACTATCGTTCAGCCAGATTCGATTTCGCGGCGAAAGAAGTCTGGAATCTGAGATGAGATGAAGTCCTCAATCGCACGTTTCCACACCTTATCATCAGAGAAGTTTTCTCTCCCAAGAAGTGAGAGAGATCCCGAAAGAAACGATAGTCGTGTAAGAAAGAGACAGTGAATGACGAAGGTTTTCATAGAGTAACTCATGGAGAGTCTCCAACATCTCTGAACGAGAATTTTGCGTGCATTGCCGGGCAACATTTGGACACCAAGTCCTGCGAACATTGTTTGATGCTTGCTAGAAAAATTGCGGTATATTTCATTAAGATCATCATTCTAAGATCTCCACTGATCGTTTCACTTCAATGGAGAAAGACTGAGGAATTGACCTCACTATAGCTCACCATTCAAGCAACATCTTCTAGGGATTTTGAAAATAGCCTTGAACTCTGCTCAAGATCCAGCAGCTTTCCTGACTGTTTACGTTTGTCATAACAGACTCACTTTTTAGTCCAGTCAAATTAGAAAAAAATCATAACAAGCTGAAATTTTATACATAGCTTTGGGAAGGTATATATAACTACATACTAAATGTCCGGAAATATCCGGTGGCGAGTTTGGCCGCCATATTGGAAAATGGCCCGCCGAATAGTGGTTTATTAAAAAGTAATAACTGGTCCTCACTTTAATAGCTACAACTAAGGTTGTATTTGCACTATTGATCTTATTTTTACTTCATTCGAATAACAAAGGACTACGCTTACAAACCAGGTATCACACTTACCAATTTACTGCACATGTGGGAAGTAACGGAGGGATTTCTTTTTAAAAATCACCAAAATTTCCCTCCTGAACATTAGTTTTCTTATACATTAACACAGAAAAAAATTATAACAAGGTGAAATTTTGCAAATTCCTTTGGGAAGGTATGTATAACAACATACTAAAAATCCTGAAATATCCGGTGACAAGTTTTTCCGCCATATTAGAAAATGGCCGCTAAATAATGATTTTTAAAGTTAATAATAGGTTCTCACTTTAATAGCTATAACCCACCTTGTATTTCCACTATTAATGTAACTTTTTGTTCATTCGAATAACAAAGAAGTACGGTTATAGACACTTACCAGTCTACTACATACATGAGGGAAGTTACGGAGGATTTTTAAAAAAAAAAATCATAAACTTTTCTTCTTCAGATTACTTTTTATTAATCAGTTAACAATATTATCTTCTGAGAGTACTAATTAATCTTACATTAAATACATCATAATACACACAATATAACATCCAAGTTTCATTCAAATTATAGTGATAGAATCGGAACAACAAATAAAACTTCGTTAAGTACTACTCGTTGACTACGCATAGAGCGAATAAGGCATTCTGTCAAGCTACATTCCCCAACTGTTATGCTTACTTTTTCAACGCTAGTTGTCACATCTCCAGAGAAGTTCTTTTCACCCACCACCTTCGACCATCGATATGTCACCTAAGACGTATCTGGAAGATCAAAAATAGACCCTATCCTCATTGACGAGCGTCTGCCAACGTTATGGAAGGCCACGGATTCCATCGTTTGGATAGAACTTGGTCGGTCGTGAAGCTAAGCAGCTATCAAGTACATTTTGCACCTCTACTTGGGATTTGAACTGGCGTCCTCTAAGGTGATTGTCTAAGAAATGGAACAAGTAATAATCGGATGGTGCAATGTCCATGGAGTATGGCGGATGCAATAGTGTTTCCCGTCTAAGCCGTAGAATTGAGTCCCGCGAGGCACGTGAGACTTAGCAATGTCCTGTAACAGGGGGACCGCTTTGAGATTCAGAAGTGCTCGCTCCAGAGTTTTGGGTTTTTCTTGAACACAGCTCAACTGCTGACAGTAGATAGTTGCATTGATGCTGTGACCAGCTTGTAGTAATTCCCGATGCACGATGCCGCGAGGAGTCCACCAAACATACACAGAAGAACCTTCTTCTGGCGCAGTGTTGGCTTTGGCTATTTTGGAACAGGTTCATCGGATGCTAACTAATGATAGCGCCGTGGAGCTTCGTAAAGGACCCACTTCTCATCACATGTCAACACCTGTCCAGAAATGGATCCTTCCTCAGGCAAGACACCAAACAAACACAGGTGTCTGCTCGCGTTGTCTTCTGGCCCGGATTCAAATCATGTGGGACCCATAGATTTAACTTGCAGTGCATCCCAAGTTGATGGTGATTGCGGGGAATGGTTTCTTCACTCACACTGAATTGTATTCTCTGTTCCTCACACATATGTCCAAAATTGCTGCCTGAAAATCATTTTGTACACGTGTTGGTATTCTGACACGTGGTGTGTCTTCGAGTGTTTCGCTACCGTTCTTAAACTTGTTAAACCACCACTGCACTGTGCGGATATTCACGACACACTCTTCAAAGGTCTGGGATATCTTCCGCCTAGGTGAAGCGACATTCGACCCCAGTATCAACTCGAACAGCATACACGCCCTTATGACGCTCTGTGAAGGTCCCATGTTCACTCTGTCCTTACGCAAGTTCACGATGTAACTGAACTGCCAAAACCAGGCAATATGTTGGATATACCCACACCAACAACTGGCCTTCACCTTATCTCCATTTGCATTCAACTCACGGTATGAGGGCCAATTGAACACAGATCCACAAAAAGCGGCAAAACTTGGTTACTTTTATATCTTCTAACTTGCTAGTGAGGCCAAAAGTACAAGCAGATCAATATATTCGCCAATAATCGATACTAGATGTGGCTGTTTGAGAGAGAGTTCTATTGCTGTACTCAAATTTGGATATGTGCATCTCCAGAGGCTTGAAGAACACTGGTGCCAGCAGCCGTGAGATGATTAGAAAGTATTTCAATAAATCTAGATTTGCTCTTCAGATTCACAAAGAATTTCTCTGGAGATGTGACAACTAGCGTTGAAGAAGTAAACATAACAGTTGGGGAATGTAGCTTGACAGAATGCCTTATTTGCTCTATGCGTAGTCAACGAGTAGTACTTAACGAAGTTTTATGTGTTATTCTGATTCTATCACTATGATTTGAATGAAACTTGGATGTTATATTGTGTGTATTATGGTATTTTCAATGTAAGATTAATTTCTACTCTCAGAGGACGAGATTTTTAACGGATTATTAACAAGGAATCTGGAGAAGAAAAGTTTAGGGATTTCTTTTTAAAATCCTCCGTAACTTCTTTCATGTATGTAATAAGTGTCTGGTAAGTGTCTGTAACCGTACTCCTTTGTCATTTGAATGAACTAAAAGTAACATCAATAGTGCAAATACGATATGAGTGAAGCAATTGAAGCAATTAAAGTGAAAATCTGTTATTAACTTTAAAAACCATTATTTAGCGGCCATTTTCCAATATGGCGGAAAAACCCGTCACCGGATATTTCAGGACTTTTAGTATGTTGTTATACACAATTTCCCAAAGGTATTTGCAAAATTTCACCTTGTTATAATTTTTTTCTGTGTTAATGTTTAAGAAAACTAATGTTCAGAAGGGAAATTTTGCTGACTTTTAAAACGAAACCCCTTCGTTACTTCCCGCGTGTCGAGTAACTGGTAAGAGTAATACATGGTCTGTAAGCATAGCTCTTTGTTATTAGAATGAAGTGAAAATAACATCAATAATGCAAATACTGTGTGAGTGATAGCTATTAAAGTGAGAACCTGTTATTACCTTTAAAAACCTCTATTCGGCGGCCATTTTCCAATATGGCGTCCAAATCCGTCATCAGATGCTTCAGGACGTTTAGTATGTATTTATATACATGTTCTCTAAGGTATGTGGAAAATTTCGGGTTGTTATGATTTTTTCTGGTCTAATATATAGAGAAAACTGTTTGGAAGAAGGGAAATTTTGGTAATTTTTAAAAGGAAACCCTTCCGTTACTTCCCACATATGAAGTAAACTGGTAACTGTAATACATGATTTGTAAGAATAGTCCTTTGTTATTCGAATGAAGTAAAAATAACATCAATAGTGTAAATACAACGTGAGTTATAGCTATTAAAGTTAGAATCAGCCATTACGTTGAAAAACCACACTTTGTCGGACATTTTCCAATATGGCGGACAAACCTCTCATCGGATATTGCAGGACTTTTAGTATGTTGTTATATACACCTCCTCAAAGATATGTACAAAGCTTTAGCTTGTTATGATTTTTTTCTAAGTCAATGTAGAAGAAAACTTATTGGAAGAAGGAAAATTTTGGTGATTTTAAAAAGAAATCTCTCCATTACTTAAGGAATGCATAGTAAAATGGAAAGTGCGATGCGTGGTCTGTAAGCCTAGTCGTTTGTTATTCGAATGAAGTAAAAATAACATCAATAGTGCAAATACAACGTGTTATAGCTATTAACGTGAGAACCAGTTATTACCTTTTAAAAACACGGTTTTGCGGCCATTTTCCAATATGGCGGCCAAACCCGTCACCGGATATTTCTGGACTTTTAGTATTTAGTTATATACACCTTCCCAAAGTATGTATAAAATTTCGGTTTGTTATGATTTTTTCCGGGTTAATGTATATATTGACTTTACAAAATCAAAAATAACGATCAAACGCTTGAAACTTTCGTGGTTAATCATTACGCTCAGAGAACTGCACACCACCAGAGAACGATTCTTGTTGGCCGGTATCAATTCATGTGACACTACTGAGTTCAAATTTCTCACCTTACTGATTGCACCGAGAAACCGAATGACGATATTATGGCGTATACTTCACTTGTGTGCAATAATATGAATACTTTTACGAGAGTTCGCTTCCACAGTATTCCTAAAGAGTTCATCCGAGCCTTTGTTTGGTACCCAAAAGATCTAATTTTGCGATAGCGTCACCTGAACGAAATTTGACAAACTAATGACGAATGGTGTGTTTGTTCGCCATTTTAGCCCAAACACATTGCTATTTTATATATTTATTTATTTATTTATTTATTTATTTATTTACTTAATTTTGCAACTTCCTGCGCAGAATGTCTCCGTTTGAATTCTCAAAGAAAAATCAATTACAATAGTGTGTCCTGCTTGGTACACTTTCATACGACTCAGCTCAACAACACACTGCTTCATGGCTGTGTGGGTAGCCCACCCTCTATGCTAGACATATACAGAGTTTCTGACGTTAGGTAGCCGTATCACCTTGGTCCATCCCTGTGCTGTGTTGTTGAGGTGATTTTCCTACCAATCGTCACAATTGATATTTCATTCGCACCATAATACTTATATGCTAGCAGATTGATAGTTTTTCCACATGGGCTGAACCTGTTACACAGAACAGAGTTTGGGTTGTCTTACGTGAATAGCTTCTGAAATACTCTACAAATTTTAAACACCCTGTACCCTTAGGATGCACATTTTAACAATTCTAAATAGCTACAGTTATAGCCTTACCTAAAAGTATACTAAGCTAGAAGAGTCCTTAGCTAACAGTAGATTCTTATAAAGGAGAAACATAGAAGCCGACAATCAAACAAACACAAAAATTGTTAAAGAATAACAATTAAAAAAAAAAAGACCAATACATCAGAGCTAAAACAAATGCTTGAAACAACAAAAGTTCAGAGGTCAGTACGTACACAAAATAGGAGGAAACAAAATGTTGCAATAAGTGGATATTTCGAAGTACTGCGACAGATTAACTTACTGTTCTTCTGTCTTACATTACTAGCGGTAACGATTATAAATGTTCGACAAGATTCCTAGAAATTTATCTCTGTTCGAAACATTAAAAAAGAAGAACATTTTCATCACTCATTGTGCTTATGTGCTTGAGTTTATCTTTGTCTGTTGGAAGAAAACACGGAAGGAATAGTGAGCGAAAAAGAGAAAAAAAAACAAAGGAACAAATAACGTACTGCTAACGGAAAGAAAAAATGTGCGAAAGACTAATGTTTGGCAAAGAAGAAATCTCCGCCTCTCCATTCGTTGCATCATTCTCATCTTCTCCACAGCATCCCGTTGCCATGGAGTGTAAATCGCTTTTGCACCCCCTTTCATTCCTCTCCTTGCACTGTGCTGATGGCATGTGCGAAATTCGATCTTAATCGCTCCGGGCAGAAGTGTCAGATTCCCGCGTATTTTGACTGAAGAAATGTTGGCATGGTAACCCGTAGCCGCAGAATGTAATCCGGCCGCACAATCGTTCTTCTCTGTTAGCTTACGGACTATTCCAAAACAAGGACATATAAGTATCACGCGGCGACCACCTACATATAAAGACGCAACGGTTTTTAGACACAACGTATTCGTGCATGTATAATCGAAAGGGAGAAAAAAGTAAAAATATTGTAACGGTTGCCCTTGGTGATTCTCTTTTGTTTACGCGTTTCCTCGCTTCTTTACTAATCCTGTCTTTGATTAGACCCATGTTTGAGATCTCATTGCTATGTGGTCGTTGCCGGAAGGATTATCCTAAGACAAAAGCACTGATTGCAATTATAAAAGATACCTTACACGTGCATATTCTAGCAAACATTCCCATTACAATTTTATCCAATCCTGTTTCCCCATTTAACTTTCTACCAATGTAAGTTATATCATAATTACAATCTAATCTTAATAGTCGCTAAAAAGGTAAAAGGTCTAACGCTTCTATTTCAAGCTTTTTTTAATTACTAAAGGATTTCGAATTATTTTTGCCTTGTTTTTTTTTTATTTACCAACGATCAATAAAAAGACACTTCTAATACGAGGGTTGCACTGAAAGTTTCGGGAATCATATACTGGAAATAATGTAATCCGTTAAATTTTGTTGTAATTATAAACTGTCATCCTTGTTCACTCTAAATGCAAAACCGTATCTAACTCGGAATCTTTGTCCTTGCAGGCACCGGTTTGAAGGGATGTGGTAATCAAAAATGGACCTGACGAGACAGCACTTCAGTGCCATGATTTATTATGATTTTCACAAAGGGTTAACACAGCAAGAGTGTGTTCGTCGTTTGACTGCTACTTTTCCTGATGAAGACCCATCCCAGATGACCATTTACAGGTAGTTTCAGAAATTCAGATGTGGTCGAGTCAGCCTGAGTGATGAGGATCGTGCAGGTTGTCCATCGACAGCCATTGTGCCCCAAAACATTGAAGCTATTCGTGAATTAATTAACGCCAATTGATATGTGACTTATCGCGGAATTCATGGGACCTTAAGCATTGGGATGAGCCAAATACAAACATTATTGCATGATCATTTAGGTGTGCAAAAACTTTGCGCTCGTTGGATCCCACACAATTTAATTAAGCACAAAAAGACGATCGTGTGAATTGGTGCAAAGTTATGACGAAACCGTTCAAGTCTGGATCATCTAATTTAGTGTTCAACATCGTAACAGGTTATGGAACGTGGATTTATGCATACTAACAAAGCGACAATCTGCTGTGTAGGTGTTCTGCGATTAACCTAAACCAACCAAAGTTGTTTGAGCACGCAGTTTCTCCAAACAAATGATTGCATATTTTTTGTAAAGCAGGATATATTGCAACTGTCCCAGTGGAAAATCGTAGAACACTAAATGCAGAATGGTACACAACTATATGTCTACCAAAAATACTGAATATGACTGTCCCAACCGTCGAATAATTCTGCATCACAACAATCCGATTTCGCACAAAGGAGTTGCCACAAGTAATTTTCTGGAACCGGGAAACATTGAAGTCATGACATCCGGCTTATTCCCCTGATTTAGCCCCCAATGATTTCGTTTTGTTCAAAACAATCAAGAACATGTTGCGTGGGAAGCACTTTTGCATTCCAGAAGAAGCCATCGAGGCATTCAAACTGCATGTTTCACAAGTACCAACTTTGGAGTGGCATAATTGTTTCAAGATGTGGTTCTATCGCATGAAACAATGCATTTCTGCACAGTAAGAGTACTTTGAAAAGCAATTTAAAAAATTGTTGTACTTTGACATTCTTGAGTTCTATCATTTTCCCGAAACTTTCATTGCGACCCTCGTAACGATAAATAAAATTCTATTTTGGGTTTTGGACGGATTTACACTGTTCGTGATCTTTATATATTTGAAGAGAGAATTTGGGATATCAGTCTGAGACAGTGAGTATACGAAAAGATAATAACGATCTTTTTTATTCTAGAAGCTAAATACTGAGCTAGTTGTGATTTAAGATCTGTTCTTTTACAGTATTATTAACACGAAGTAGGTAAACACATACTTAAATAAGTGTATGATGTCCTTACTGAGTGAACGATATATACTAATTAGAATACTGAACGTTAGAATGTTATTTCGACATAGTTATTTCTTCTCTCCTTTTCCATAAAAATATTTGGGTGGCTCAGTGGTAGAGCTCTTATCTCTGGTGTGTTTGGCCCTGGCTTGATCACGGGCCAAGTAAGTTTGTGGTGGACAACATCGTGTTCGTGGGTTTTCTCGGGGCACTTCGCTTACCTCTCACCTTCTCATTCCACCAATTCTTCCATCATCATTCACTTCCTTTAATCATTCATCTCCCTTAGTCTAATAGGCATAATCGTAAGACGTTAAACTGGGAGACTTCATTTCATTTCTTTTTACCAAGGAATCAAACTGCTCTTTTCTTAAAATCTAATTCTGGTTTACATTATTGTATTCATCTATATAAGTAAAACTGAATATATATCGATGTTTGCCGGTCCTCTTAGATCACTTGAGCTCCTTCATGGCTAAACGGTTAGCGTATGTGCCTATGGCGTGGGAGACCCGGGTTCGATTCCCGGTGGGAGCTCATGTGGTTCGGATTCCACGTTAATCAGTAGGTCCACGTCTCATATAGCCTCGCTGCTGAACGGGACGTTAAACTCAAAATCAACTCAACTCAACTCTTAGATCGCTTCACAGATTTTGATAATTTTTGGTATATAGTGGACCATCGCCTAATTTAGGTTTTTTATTACACGAATTCTCCCGAGACTCTAACAGTTTATTCATTTTGTTCATTTGATTTACAAAGCTACCACGTTTCTTTTTTACATATTTAAATTTTATTTCTACGACCTTTATGCCATTGTCGACTGAAATACGATTCTTCTTTAAATATACCACTAGAAGATTATTAAATTAGAAAGCAATGATGGTTAAGCGTTTTTAAGGTAAGTTTGAGTGAAAAGTATGTTCAAAAAATTACAAGTGCCGTTTCGTGTTCGTCCCTATTATGATAACATGTGAAAACACTTGAGAATATTTCACTGTGTCTAAATACAAGATATTATGCTTGATTTAAAGACTACAACAGTTAGATAAGTGTGCAAAGAATATATCGAGTTATTATACAGTGTATACTTCGTAGCGTTACTGACGCTGGAGAAAAGGACAACTACACTTTGATTGAGACGCATATGGTCGGGAGAAAAGAAGAACGAAATACTTTCTACAAACTTATTCTTCTCTTGTGAAGAAGAGAAGTTTCAGCTAGTATGCATTATACAGTAGCCTAAGAGTTTGTAAACTTCAAAGATATTTTCTTGTCTGCAAAGAAAGTTCTCGGAACACTGTCGTCATATTGCATATAAACCCACGGAATGCTGCTGTTGTTGGCACGCATACTGCAAAACTAGAGGTGAGCCATCCTAAATATTTCTCGCGCAGCATATGCATACAGGTAGCGATACACATGTGAAACGTTGGAGTGAAATTGTACTGCCCTATATTTTCGAAGATGGTGCACTGCGCATGGACGAAGATTGAGGAGGCCTGTAGCAGAAACGAGAGATCCTTATCGCCTTATAGAGGTTTAAAAGTTGTGTATTCATGCAAGTGATCATTTCTCGTGGTAGAACATGGAAGGACAGACTTTGCTGGACCAAATAATTTAAATGGATGAAATTTAGGATCAATCATATGAACCAGAATAGAAGCAAAAGTCAAATGAATGACTCAACCTATCATCGCTTAGGCATGAGAAACTACGTCAAGAATCCACGAACCTGAAAATGAAACTGATAATGGTGCATAACGTGGAGACCGTCACAATCTATCATGTGTTTTCTCCAGGCCAGATAGTGAAAGCAGAGTACTGTCGTCATTTCTTAGGGCATTCCCACAAAGGCGTACCTAGGGTGGGGTAAGCAGGGCGCGTACCCTGAGTACTGCTACAAGAGGGGCGCAAAAATGTTATGCGGGTCCCGGAAGAAATAGCACCTAGACTTCTCATGAGTAGCTGTATAATTTTCGATATGCTTGGTGTCAGCTGCTACAACTTTCAGGTTATCTTGTGTAGTCCTAGACTTCGGCACCGTCACTGGGAAAGGAAGTGTAAAATTTCCCTCACATTATAATTAAAGCAGATTTTATAGGCTGTAAGATAAATATTAATAGAAATATATATATGAAGTCTCAGTAAAGGATAAATGATAAAGCCTATTTTCTGAAATTGAATAGCACTTTAGCACTTTATATATCATAAAATATCTGGAACTGGAAGGTTCAAACAAGTGCATTAAAAATAGTGGAAAATTAAATAGGACCTTACAAACTGCCTTATGGGCTTTAAGCTATAATAATCGGCAAAAACACAAATGGTTCTAAGGAAAATGAAATGAAATGAAATGAAATCTTTGAGTTTTACGTCCCACGGTTATGCCGGTTAGGCTAAAGGAGACGGTGATAATGAGAGATGAGTGAAATGGTGGAATGAAGAAAGTGGGAGGAAACGGGAGAACCCCGAGAAAACCCACGAGCACGGTGTTTGTCCACCACAAAGTTCACTTGGCGAGGGGCGGGGATCGAACCCGGGACCCCAAACACCAGAGGTGAACGCTCTACCACTGAGCCACCGCGCCCCCAATGGTTCTAAGGAGAAATACAGATATAATAATATCAATAGCAAAATTTCTTGAATAAAAAAAATGTGAAATAATACTCTTAGGGTTAATAAAAGTTATCAAATATAGAACAAATCAGAAAATTCCAACTTGTCAAGTCGAAGTTTTGGGGTTCAGACTATTTATCGTAAAAAATACCTTTAATTCTATAATTCACAGCAATATCTTTCACTTGATTCAATATAATAATTATACTTTTACAACACTCGTGAAACTAACTTATTAAACACTCAAGTATCACAGAGACTTAAATAGCACTTCTAAAAATAATGATTAGTATATATATATATATATATATATATATATATATATGTGTGTGTGTGTGTGTGTGGGTGTGTGTGTGGGGGGGGGGTGTTTTCGTGTGTTGTGTAGATATAGATGTAATAGATGTACAAAGATAGATAGATAGAGCTATTACAACACTGTAGGAAATACTTTTCGTACGAATTATAAGCTATACGTAAACTTTCCTTAACTTTATTTTCTTCCTTTGAGAACTTTCTGACACAATTTGCCCATTCGGATTTCTAATGCAACTCGTATATGTTAACAGCTGACTTAAACTTTGAAGTCAGTTGTTCCCAGTTGTTATTCAAAACCGCTTATGACCAGCGGCCTTCAAACAGCAAACTACGAACAATATTAGTACTGGTGGTCACCGCTAATGGCGCCACTAGTAGTTGGGTACAACAACTGAGCCAATGCTCTCTCTCCTCCTTTTTTTAAATAAAATTTCAGTAAGAAATGTAAATTGTTACACTGTTTACATGTATAGTTAATAATAATAATAATCATATAATGTGTCTATCATCAACTTTTCGCATTGGAGTCATTTACAGCCACCAACTTGTGTACACAGATATATCTTCACTATATCAAATCGCGCACGAAGCCATGTTTTCGATTTTCAGCCAGGGAGGAAGGTTTAAGTTTACCCACGTTTTTAGCTGTTTGCTAGGAATGTCCAGCCAGTATGCAACATTATGTTTTCGCGGATAGTGTGCTAACCGAGTGACATCATCCCTCAAAAAGTGACGGGCTAACATGGCCATAGATGCCGAAACCCAGAAATCTAAATCCTAAAATAATTCAAGAGCATAAATATCCGGACAATGGAATGGTTGTATAAATATTCTTTTTTTCCTTTCTTCCTTTCTAGGTTCTGAATTAAATTCCGGTAACGAGGGATGCTTACAGCTAGCTAAATATAAACGCAACCCTACATACCGAGAATCCTATTCTGAACAAGGAAATACGGTTTTTGTTGGTCATATAGATGCATATTTAAATTATGTTTCATCTTAAGGTCGTATTTCGATCCAAAGTTATACAAAAACATATTTTGGTCAGTTTAGGCAATATAGAACATATTTTGGCCCTTTTAGACACTATCGGTTTATTGCTCAGAAAGATATTTGCCAATGTGCTTCAACGAATGCCTGAAATTCTACATTGTGTACAGCCTTTGATACTCTTTCTGGCAAAGAAGTTCATTTAAACAACAGTTAACGGAACGTTGACGCTAGTAATTTGACATATTTCACTGTATAATCTTGAGATGTAGAAAGAAGATTCACCAAATGCAAGGTCACTGTTAGTGGTAATCAAGTAGTCTTTGTGAATTTGAATATGCATATTGTTATCCATTTCAACTTTCCTGAAAAAGAAAATTAAGGTATCGTATAAATGACGCGTCGTGTAAAAGTCCTCTTAATATTATGACGTATCACTTTTCACGTTAAAATAAACACTAGTTCCATTCATGTTTTCCTTTTAGAGGGTTAGAGTTACGCTATCTGTTTAAATGCTTCACAGCTTAAATATACTTATCCAGAAAAAAATAATTTTGTATATTATAGGGAAATTTTATTGTTTTTCTCTTTAAGGAGTCAGAACTGTGCTGTGATCTATGCTTCTGACAAAGGAACCTTCCGAAAATGATAGTTGCAGTGAAAGATGTGACCTATGCCAATTGAAAGAGCTGTAACAGAGATGAGCATTCCCAAAATATTAGCTGCCCATAGCAATAGGTTAAAGAAATATAAGGAGTGGAAGTTCGGGAAACAGCAAGGTTGGACAAGGGGGGAAAAGTGCAAATTCCGCAAAAAAGGGGAGCACGGCAAAATACAATGCTGACAAGTGATGTATAGAAAGAGACTTGCTACAATAGGGAACAAATGAAGGCCACCAGTGAGGTTAACAGTGTTGCCAACGGCAATGAAAAGTACATGTTTTGTAAAAAGCACTATATGAAGTGAGTGCATTATTCAGTCTCAACATGTCATGTAGAACATAAGATATGACGTGTATAATCAGTGGTACAATCTAACAAAAGAAAATAGAAAAAAAGGTGCACGAAAAATACGGAAAAGACGGAGTTGGCCATAATGAGCCACATTTGATCACGAGCTGTACATATTAGAATGAACAAAACAAGAAAGCACCAACTATGCAGGTAACCGACGTACCTAGAGTCGAAAAGAAAAACGAGTTCCAAAGTTGGCAACAGTGGTCATGAAAATCCAGACGATTCTAATATAGTTAGGCCGCTTGCTTCACAAAAAGAAAATTCCGGCAACAGGCATCACTCGGAGTGCATCAATACTGGAGTGATTGAGGCGATGTCAAGTCGTGGAACATGAAATGGTTGGGTTGAGCCAACAACCGATAATAGAAGTAATGAACATTATGTCATGGTTGGGTCGTATGTGGGAATATACAGGGTGTCCCACCAAACTTTGTGACCTGAAAGATTTGCGAAACGAACAGAAATGTGACGGATCCAGTTGTATAGGAATGTACCAATGTCAGGGGGTGATAAAAGTCTGTAAGAAGCAAGTGCCCACAGGATCCCCATCATAGGGCCCCAGGAGCCAACTTTAAACTTTGAAATGGCAACAGGGACCGAGTGGTACCTTTTTCGATAGATCATTGCATCATGCATCATGGAATGTGCAACATTGCAACATGGAATATGCAACAATACCTATAGGAAACATTTCCTATATGAAGCATGTTTTTCAAAATGGCCGCCACAAATATACGTTGTGTCTTTACATGGCATCTAACATCGTGATCTCAAATTGCTGCGAAGCGAAAAGAGATGTTGCAAATCCAATTGCACAGGGATGTACTCATGTCGATGGCCAAGAAAAGTTTGTAAGAAGCAAGTCTTCCAGGGCCCCCATCATAAGGCTCGAGGGGTCAAATGCAACATTTCAAATGGGAACAGGGGGCGGATGATATTTCTTTGGATAGATGCAACACCTCCTATAAGAGCATTTGCTATATGAAGCACGGATTTCCAAATGGCCGCCAAAAATGCACGTTGTTCTTGTCACCGAGCAGATATTTTTGGCGGCCATTTTTACTCTTCAAAATATTAAAGCCTTCCCAAATACAACCGCAAACATGCGGAAGAGTGATTTAAGCGTGTTTTATGCCAACGTGTTTTGGCCAAGTTTGGCAGAAAGAAACCTAACTGATGCTGTGCTACTTGTTGATTCTTGAACAGCGAACAAAGACATCAACTTACTCTACGAGCATGTACCATCCGGAGTGAATTTCAAAGTTGAGCTGATCCCTCCTGGTTGTACGGGTCTGATACAACCACTTGATGTTTATTTTTTTAGACCATACAAGGACTTTGTGCGCTACGTTACAGAGCTTGTGTTATCAGATACTCACTTTAACATTTGGTCCCGCGAGAATTTTCTGAAACTTCAAGCCTTAACCCATTACCAGTTTACGGCAAGTTTATTCAAACCTTTGATTATGTATGCTTTCTACAGGTGTGGATATGTGATAGAAAGACTACCAAAGATTCCGACACCTCCAGAGTACTGATTCGAGACATTCACAGGCGATCATTGTACCATGTGTGACGGATTGGCAGTATTCCGCTGTGCTCACTGCAAATGTATCTTCTGTTTGGACCATTATCTCATCGAACAATTGCACGTACAATGTTGACGAGCATGCACAAACGATGCAAAGGCTAATGCCTGTTGCCGGAATTTTCTTTTTGTGAAGCGAGTGGCCTAACTATATTACCAGGGAAGCAAGAAAGTTCGTGCGCTTTTATACTATGAAAGAAAACTGTCAATTACAGGGTTTTAACGGTTTATTTATTCGGCAAAATAGCCTCCATTTGCTTCTACAACCTTCTCCCAGCGCTTAACAAGCTTGTAAATGCCAGTTTTATAGAATATTTGTCCCCGAGACTCGAAAAACTCAGCAATTGCATTTTTGACGTCTTGTTCAGTCTTGAACTGCCTGCCACGCATAAAGTTGCCCATGGTCAAGAATAAATGGTAATCCGAAGGGGCGACATCTGGGGAGTAGGGAGGATGAGGTAGAAGCTCCCAACCAAGTTCTGAGATTACCTCCAGCGTCTGTTTTGCGGTGTGAGGGCGCGCGTTGTCCTGGTGATAGAGCACACCTCTTCTGTTTACTAGTGCAGGCTGTTTCTGGGTCAGTTTGGTGGCTACCGTTCTCAGTTGTGATGAGTACACATCTTTGGTAATTGTCTTACCATGTTCCAAGAATTCGTAGTGCACGATACCGTTTGTAGTACACCAAACACAGAGCAAAACCTTGCGTTGATGGATGCTCTGTTTTGCAGTCAAAGGCTTCGGATCATTCGGTGATAGCCAATGGTATGGCCGTTTTTTATTGTCATACATGACCCACTTCTCGTCACAAGTTAATATACGGTCCAAAATTGGACGGATTTTGTGTCTCGTCAACAAAGATGAACAGATATACAGTCTTAGAACTTGGCTCGTAGCGATCAGCTGGTGAGGGACCCACTGACCCAGTGTCCAGGTCTTCTTCAACTGATGCAGACTTACCCGAATGGTTTCCCTGCTTACCTCGAATCGATGAGCAAGTTTCTCACATGTTTGACTGGAATCATCTTCAATAGCGACCTTCAAGTGGTCCATATCCCCTGATTTAGCCTCCCAGAGCGAGGCTTATCTTGCAAGGTCTCGTCACCAGTTGAAAAGGTCTGGAACCATTTTTGTGCTGTACGTTTACTTATTACACCCTCTCCGAACGCACCATATATTTTTCTAGCTGCTTCTACACCATTTGTCCCCAATTTAAACTCGTAAAGCAAACAAGCTCTAAGAACTTCATTTGACACCGACATGATCACGAGCAATTTTTACACACCATACTAACAAATGCGTTGTTGTATTCACAGTGGCTGATGCGTCAATGAATATGCTTTCCCAAACAGTCAAAACTTTCATGCTACGGCGACAGATGTCGCCGCAGCAGCCAAATGGACGCGGGAGTGGTTCAAAAGTGCACGAACTTTCCTGCTTCCCTGGTAAAATTGTCTGGATTTTCATGACCAGTGTTGCCAACTTTGGAACTCGTTTTTCTTTTCGACTCTAGGTACGTCGGTTTCCTGCATAGTTGGTGCTTTCTTGTTTTATTCATTCTAATATGTACAGCTCGTGATCAAATGTGACGCATTATGGCCAACTCCGTCTTTTCCGTATTTTTCGTACTTCTGTTTTTTCTATTTCTTTTGTTAGGTTATACCACTAATCATACACGTCATATCTTATTTCTACATGACAGGTTGACACTGAATATTGCACGCACTACATATAGTGCTCTTTGCAAAATATGTACTTTTCATTGCAGTTGGCAACACTGTTAACCCCACTGGTGGCCTTCATTTGTTCCCTATTGTGGCAAGTCTCTTTCTATACATCACTTGTCAGCATTGTATTTTGTCGTGCCCCCCCTTTTTTTTTTTTTTTTTTGCGGAATTTGCACTTTTACCCCCTTGTCCAACCTTGCTGTTTCCCGAATTTCCACCCCTTATATGTCTTGAACCTATTGCTATGGGCAGCTAATTTTTTGGGAATGCTCATCTCTGTTACAGCTCTTTCAATTGGTATAG
Source organism: Thermobia domestica (assembly GCF_964235325.1). Lineage (NCBI taxonomy): Eukaryota > Metazoa > Arthropoda > Insecta > Zygentoma > Lepismatidae > Thermobia > Thermobia domestica. The sequence goes on along the minus strand of NC_137463.1, from coordinate 100,427,217 downwards.
GTCACATCTTTCATTGCAACTATCATTTTCGGAAGGTTCCCTTGTGAGCCCAAAGATTGGGAGGGCAAAAATCTGTAAACTTCTTAATAAACTTTGTAACTTAGTAAACTTCTTAATAAATTGCTATTTATTTTTGCAGGTCATTCTGTATTATTTTTCGTCATATTTTGTCATTTTTAGGGCACAAATGCTTATTTTCAAAGTTTTTTAAATGATAGAAATTCGAGCCCTGTTGATCACATTTGCTTCATTGTACCTTCTTTTGTGATTCACTTGAATTTCATTATGTTCGTCGTTAACCGAAATCTTACTTTCTGTCGTTCATAATAGCGTTCCAATAATACCCCAGGAGCGGATCCAGGGCGGACTTCTGGGTGGGCGGTGGGTTGTAATACTGCTACTTAGAGGTACTTTTAAGAGCTCCAAACTCTGTTTTATTTATATATAAAATAAGAAAGTTTCCTCTTCTGGGGGGGTGATTATCCCGATTGCCCCCCTGAATCCGCCACAGTAATACCCAGATACCTTGCACGCCATATAAAGTAGCACTTGTTTAATCTCTTATTTACTGTGATGATAGCAGTCATCGAGCACTACGAAATTTACAAAAGAAGCTGTCAGTACCAGAAAGAGGCGCATCCACGTGGGGGTTCACTGGGTCTGGACCCCCCCAGAAAACTTCGGAACTTGACATACATTTGCACACTATCTTAATAAAGCTACCCTTGTTTAGCAGAGAAATGACTAATATAGCATAAGGACCGATCTTACACTTCATCTTTACTATTTCTTTCCGTATCATCTTTTTGGGTGTCCAGTAACACTGGTTCAATACTACATAGATGGAGTGTCTTGTAATATTGATTATTACATCGAGAAGCGTTCATTTCTTTTATACTGCAAAATATTTCAAACATGACACTTCACCGAAATTATAATGTCTAGAATTAATTGTTGTACATTTTCCATCAGATTGTACTTTGCTACATTTTTGCTTTTATTACGTGAAGGAACAATACCGTTTTGTACCACCTTAGATATGCGCATAGACCTGTGACTAAAAGGGCATGTATATATGTAAAACTGTACAATCTTCCACTTTGAAGGGATTAAAGTCCTCATGTGAGTCATTTTTTTTTTACTACGTAAAGTTAATATACACAATACAAGGTGTCCAATATACAATGCAACCCGGAGTTTGGGATAGTAGAACTTTTGAACCGGAAGCGATACACAAATAATGGTTATACCAAAATGAAGCCTTGTTCATGTATATATTTTTAAACTAGAAAGCAACGATTGAAGTACACTAGAAACCACACAGTGTTGCCAGATGTAACCGAAGGTGTAAATCAACTTTTTTTTACAAAACACGTAAATTGACTTATAACTCGTACGTATGGATATTCTGTCGTTCATTTTCAGTTTGAATAGTTGGAGTAGCTTGGCAGCTATGGAATGTAAAAAAGAGTTTTTCATTTCTACCGATAACTAATCGGATGAGGCCTCTGTAAGGGGTTACTAGGGGAAAAAGTGGTTTTCATAAATTAACATTCTGAATTGGCAATAGTGGTGATGTTTCAGTGCATCATGCACCCGGCAACATTGCTATTCATCACGAACTGAATTGTCAGTTCTACGGCAGATTCTGGAAGTGTCCCCGTTTTGATTCAATGAATAGCAGTGTTGCCAAGTGCATGTAAGTAAAGGTTTTATCACGATAATTTCAAAGTTTGTTTTTCATTGTTTTCAGGAATTGCATAACTGTAGACAGATCCTTAACATACCTTTTCATGCACTGAAACATCATCACTGTTGCCAATTCAGAATGTTAATTTATGAAAACCACGTTTTCCCTAGTAACCCCTTACAGAGGCCTCATCCGATTAGTTACGGATGGAAATGAAATATTCTTTTTTCCATTCTATAGTTTCCAAGCTACTCCAACTATTCAAACTGAAAATAAACGACAGAATATCCATACGTATGAGTTATGAGTCAATTTACGTGTTTTGTAAAAAAAAAATATATATATATTTACACCTTCGGTTACATCTGGCAACACTGTGTGGTTCTTAGTGTACTTCAATCGTTGCTTCTTAGTTTAAAAATATATGCATGAACAAGGCTCCATTTTGGTATAACTACGAGTATTATTTGTGTACCGCTTCCGGTTCAAAACTTCTACTATTCCAAACTCCGGGTTGCATTGCATATTGAACACCCTGTATTTTATGTATTTTATGTATTTTATATGGTAATTTCAGCAACTTTGGACCACCCTGTATACATTAACCCAACTTAGATATCGGTGGGCTTTTAATGTGTCAATCTTGGATGGATTCTGCACCAAATAACACCAAAGTCAGCTTTATACCAATTATTTCTAGGTTGTCCCTAATTTTCACCTCGTGCGCCTACACTATGTCGTCTTGCTGTTCGACCTAGAACAGTGCCTTCTCAAACTGAAACTCAAGACGTGCGACAATTAAAGCTCGCTAGCTTAATTGTGGCAATTCTGGCAATGTCGGGCGGAGTCGTCATTTTTGCGAAAGCTTTACGTTTGCTTTGTTGCTGATACAAAAGCCTGAAAACTTCTTTTCGTTGTAACCGGATTCAGTTTTTAAATTTTTGTGTGTTTGGATTAAGCTCGGATAACACGGAACCTCGGTTAATCGAAACTCGGATAATCGGTACTTCACTGTATTTCATAACTAACTGTTTTATTAAGGAACATAGAATATGGTATATACTACGTTTCACTTTAAAAATTCACAGGCAGTAGTTTATTAGTGGGATGCGTTTATCCCGGATGATTTTCTTAAACACGACTCAGGCAATTTTGTTCATATGTCATAAGTAATTGTTCCATTAAGAAACTTACAAAATGGTATGAACAAGAGCTTTTCATTTTAAAAACTTCACAGAAGTAGCTTATTACTAGGGTGAGTTTTTCCCGTGCGATTTTCTCAGAAACAACTCAGGCAATTTTGTTTATATTCATAAATTAACGTTCCATTAGAAAGCCTATAATATGGCATACATATTTTATATTTAAAGAAAATAAGAAGTTGTTTACTCTTGGTGATGGGTTTATACCACGCGATTTTCTCAAAAATGATTAGGGTAATTTTATTCATAATTTATTTAAAAAAATAGTTCCAATGAAAAACCTATCATATTGTATAAATTATTTTTAATAAAAAAAAGACAAGGGGTAGTTTCCTCTTGGGGACGAATTTTTGCCATACAATCTTCTCAAAAATGATCCATGAAACTTTGTTTATATTTCATAAATAAATGTCTAATTAAGTAGTTTATAGTATAAATCATTTTTCATTGAAAGACACGTAAGCGGTAATTTACTTTTGGAATGTTTTGCCCGGGCGATCTTTTCAAAAAGGACTCAAGCAATATTGTTCATATTTGATAAATAAATGTTCCATTAAAAAGTCTACTGTTTGTTGTAAGTAATGTTTCATCGAAAGATTCACAAGAGATAGTTTACTATCGAAATGAGTTTTTATCGGACGATTTTCTCAAGAACTACTCAGGCAATTTTGTTCACATTTCATATATAAATGTCCCATTAAAATATCTATATTATGGTATAAAATATGTTTCATTAAATTTCACAGTTTAGTTTACTCTTTGGGGTGTCTACTTATATATGAATATGTCTACTGAAAGTTGCTCAAAGAAATTGTTCAGTTGACTTAGATGTGTTTCACTAATAAATAATGAATTTACAATTCCATATAAGTCATAAATCAATTTACACGAAAACTTCCACTTCTCAAAAACCATTTAGATAATTGTGTTCATATTCTACAAATAAACGTTTCTGTAACAACCGTATAACGTAGCATGGATAAGTTCTCATAATTAAATTTGCAAATGCTAGTTACTGTTGGAGCTGTTTTTTTCGATCCAGTTAGAGCTTATTAAAACTTTGTTTATATTTCGTAAAAAAAAAAAAAAGGAAAAGAAAAAGAAAAAAATTATTGCCTTAAGCATGAGATTTATATTTGATAAGGTTAAAGGTTAACATATTTTTCACTCTTTGCGTTTTACTTATATAGAATTGGAAAATAGTAAGCCCGTTGTTTGTAAGGTATATGAACATCACCGAAGTAGATTGGTAAATGTTGTGAATACACGCTTGAAATAGTATACCATTTTGATTCTGTCACATTGAAATCAGTTTGGGGGATTAGAAGAAGAACTGTTTAAAACTAGAAAACTGTTTGTTAAAAACAATATAAGTTATTCTTATGATTCTATGTTATCCTTTCTGTACAAGTTACGTTTCAATAATGTTAAAGAGCGTTAAACGTTCTATAGATTGTGTTTTCTCTTAACGGATATGTCACAACGAAATTGATCAAAGACGACCAAATGATATACATGCTTCTCCTACCCGGAAGCCGTATTTTTACAGTAATTGCTGTGTACAATGAACTTTTCTACAACTTTTGTGCTGTGCTTCAGAGGTAACTTTTCCATTCTACCACTGAACAATTACACCAACAAACTTCTATTACTTTGGCACAACATGTATCAACGTGATTCTCTCCCAGTGTGTTCAAAAATATACAAGACATATACCAAAATTAAGTAAACTTACTTATGAAGTTTTGGTATATTATAGATAAAAGAATCTCAAATGCTGTATATATAATTACAGACTTAGAATAAAGTTTTGTGATTACTTTGAAGCAATCTATTTGTCGTCACTGATTCACACAAGCTTTCTTTCCGTTCAATCAAATTAAGAAGTTCAACAAGGAAACAGCTTCTGTTTACATTGAAATATTAACTTTTAATGAGTTCCAACTTTCGTTAGCATTATTGTTTACATTAGTTATAGTTCACCAGAGAAAGAGTCCTTGCTTACATACTCAAACTTTTAACGAGTCTTTCCTCTAATGTTGATATAAATAGGGGGTTAAATTATTAAAAAAGAATAATAGGAAAAGTTCATTTCAATGGAATCCGAGAGATGAGCTTGTACAGTCAGTGACAAAAGTTATTTCTGTTTGATAAAATTTGCTTTGGGAATAACCTTATTTAACTACAAGGGTGATATGGCTGGAAACATGCAGAAAAGTACGTCTTTTTAAAATAATTTATTGAAAACTATACTCAAATTGTCCTTCCATTCTGAAGTTATTTACTAAATTAATTTCATGAAACGGAAACAATTGTTGTCGCTGACTGTACAAAGCGTGAAATACAAACTAGGAAAATAAGTAGGACAATAATTTATTCAAGACAAATGTTTGAATATTTTTCTACATATAGTGAAATACAGTATAAATCATTAAATTATATCATATTTTGACTCATGTGAGTACTTTATATTAAAGTTTCTTGCCTATGCTCTACGATAATTTATGATGGATCAATAAATTAAGAACCAACGTAGAAGCCTATCCAGGACAGCCCGAACCTCCAGGACCGCAAAATTTGCTTAAGACCCTAAGACCTGGATATATTTGCTTGAATATCTGACAACGAGAATCACGTACTTAAACGTCCCCCCGTTCCCAAAGCTGTATAGAAATCCTTACCGCTGGGAACCTTGAATACTCAATAGAGAGTTGTAGCAAGAAAACAAAATCATCAACTTCAACTTGAGCTGAAGTGTGCATGGCTAATTCAATAAAAGAAAGAATTGATTAAACACCACGCGAATCGCTTGCTGCAGTAAACTGTAAATACCATAAGTTTCTAGAGGTATCTTCTAGCATCTGTATGTTTTTTGGCGAGTCTCGCATACAAGACTAGAGATCTTTCTGAAGAACTACTGCACGTGTGGGTTGTGATGTGTCAGTGCTCCAATGATGGCCAATTACTTTAAGCTAATGGACCGCATCACAGAAATATCTCTAGGCCGATAATGGTACTTTATTTTTATAGTACACACTCATGATACCGTAGCCCAGAAATCGTCGAATTTACAGCTGTCTATTAGTACATCGACAATCAAAACACAGACAATGAAACACCGACACTCATAAAACCAACATAGCGAAACTCATATTTCTAAGAGAGTCTAATCTAATTTAACCTAACCTAACAAACGACATTTTTGACGTGTCAGTGTATTGAACTCAACCCAAATTTACACAATTCAAGGTTTTACTGAGGGATCTTAGTTGAAGAAAGATAGGATTTATTCCAAACAATAAAATGGTACTAAAATGTTGCAGTAGTTACATTTCAACACAGTTTTACTTACTCCTGTTACAATGTGAGCACTATGGACGTTCATGAGAATTGACCAGTTCTCCAAAGTCAATTTCGATAGAAGAAGAACACAGTCGTAACAGGTCACAGGGGGTGGGTATCATTCAGTCAATTTCTTTGAGTAGATTTTAATGCTTTCATAGATGAAAATATACACTCACACATGTGAGTACTTCCGAACATGAAAACATTTCTTTTTACGAAGTCGTTCACCTTGGGGAATGCACCGGTTTCCATAACTGTAGACCCGTCTCTTGTCTTGATTGCAGAATGAATCCCAGGTCGCACTAAGTGGGCTTTGTTGTGAGCAAACACCATGTCTGAGGTTCTCCAGTTTCCTTCCGTTTTATTCATTCCATTTTTATAATAATTTTTCATCATCACCGTCTCCTTTAGCCTAGCCGCAAATCCGAGGGAATTAAAACTGAAATATTCCATTTCATTTTCATTTAAATTGTTGCTTTCCGTCTAGACCTACCTCTAATTCTTTTTTTCAGTATCTGCCAATACTGTGATATCTATAACAGAAGAAATCCATATTTTGCAGCGAAAACGTTTGTAATATAGACCTTCGAGTTATCTTTCTATGGGTTTTAATTGGTACGAATATGACGTACTGCAGCGCGGGAGCTAGTATAGCTCTGTGTTGCCACACTAACGTGGTGTCCTGTCACATTACAAATCCTTACTTTAATAAAAAGAAAATGTCTATCAAAGTATAAATTATTAAATCCTACGCATATCAACTAGCAATTTAATTAGATTCTATTTATTCACTGATTTCTTTAACTTCTGGATATATTCTGCAAGACATAGGGCATATCCTGTTTGCCTTAAGAACCAGACTATGCCACGTGATCAGGTTAAAGTCACATTGCGTGTTAAATCGAGTCTGGAGATTCTAAATTCAGATGTGAGATATTTCAAACACGTAACCTCCGCCTGGGGCGCCCTGGGTAATTCGCCGAAGATTCGTATATTTTATCATTTATTATTGATTTTACTCAAATTGATTTTTGACAATGTTCTATCCATATTTACCTTACGTGCTATAAATCGTTTTTAAACTCTTCACCATATATTGGCAATAAACTTTCAATTAGCCATCTTTTTATTATAGTTTTTGACATAAGCGGAGGAATTAATTTTTTTCATTGACTTTCCATTAACATCAATGTTAATGTTTCGTGCTTTCTTTTACTATGTTCCATCCATTTTAGAACAATTTGCTTTTGGAATATAGAATCTACATAGTATCTTCTAAATTTGAGCTGAATTTCAGATATCTCCCCCAAAGTCTGTCCACATCATTGCAACGGATAGGACTTTATCATTGGAACCATTAACAAAAAAGTACAACAATAATAATAATAAAAAAATGGAAAAGGAAATAAACGAAAATTGGGCAGGATATAAATATTTGAAGGTAGTATTGGACCCTGTGAAAATGAGAAAATATCTGGAAAAACCTTAAATCTGATTACCGACTCCTGAAATTGAACGCGACCACACTCGGATACCTATTAAGGAATACCAAGATGCTCGTACTTTAAAACAAAAAGTAATGAAATCAAATAAAATAAGCCTCAAATATAGAAAAACTCATAACCTGTCGTTAATAATATTTATGACGATAAATGTAACATATATTTATAGTTTGCATAATTCATTTAACTCTAGTTTACAAAAAATACGACATTAGAAAATTTAAAATGTCTGAATTGTATATACAATTTACAATGTTTTTCGGACTAGAAGGTACGTGAGCAGTCGAAAAGTCAGTATACATTGCATTCTGTACCCAGTGGATAAAAGCGCATGAATCCGCCTCGATGAGGCACAAAATTAGCTAACTCAAGAACAAATTATTTGTAATTTTAAAAGCGTTGTAACACTGCCACGATAATGTCTTTGTTATAAGTTAAAGGAAATTGATAATAATTATAATAATAATAACATAGAGATCATTCAATGAACATTGTAGAAGGAAACAAAAGAGCTCCAAAGTTTTATATAAAATCTTAAATCGAATTAAAAGTATTCATCAAGAGATGAAAACTTTACTACTGAGCCACGGCTTTACTTCAAAAAGCTGTGTTAATATTTAGTTAATATGACCTGAACCTCCGAACATCCGGTATCTTTGTTATACAAAGTACATAAAGTAAATGAATGATATGGAAATACAGAAAACATATATACGATTTCTCATTCTAAGGAAACGGACTTCCATAAAGTTTGGTAACTTAATTTTGGAAAATTCTGTATAAAAAGCTAAAGCCAATTGATTATAAACATTATATATTTTTAGATTTAAAAAAATATATATATACATATTGTGCCGATAAAAATAAGTTTTAAGAATGAATCCATTTTCTTTTCTAAAAAGAAACTTTTTCAATAGACTCCAAACATATTCTAAAAAATTAATTATTACAAACGAGGAGACTTCCATAAATATATCAATCGTCTTTCATTGAGAAAAAAGTTTCAATTCCGTTCTTGTTAGCTCTCTAACAAGGAAAAATCCAAAGTGATCTTAACTTTGAATAATCTTTTGTTGTAGATCTTAAGAAAGTTTTCTTTTCATTCTTCCTAAAAGAAAAAGGAAAAAAATGAAATCGAACCAGAAATCAACTTTCTTTCTTTTCGTTTTTTTAAAGTTTTCCTTCTTTCTTTCTTTCTTTTTTTTTTTTTTTTTTTCTTGTCGCAAGTTCATAAATCGTGATCCGAAAGCATTGCAGGATCATTAGTGTCACGTTGAAAGCACCTGCCAAAGCCCGCCAACTCTTCCGCCAAATAACAACTCTTGGGCTCTTGCCCCAACTCTATTCTACTCCTACTACGCCGACGCCAGTTTTAACCCACAATTCACCGGGTCGTTTTTCTTTTCCATTTCTTCTCCTGAAGAAAACGATAGTGAAGGAGAGAGGAAAAATCCAGAGAAACTATTACTACTAGTGGTTCAACAACTGAAAGGAAAGTAGGTAGGTATCAGTTAGGAATGGGAGAAAGGTTTAAAAGAAAAAGAAGGTTCGAAAATCCCAGACAGCGACGCAGGGAGGATGCAATAACGAACCAAAACACACACAGAGACACAAAAAAACTAAGAAACTTCGCAACCAGGTGTCGCTTCCTGTTGCAACTGGAGGGAAACACGATGAAATTAGAAAAAATCGAAAAAAGCAGTTTTTTTTAAAAAAAAAACTCGTTTCGAAACGAGAAAACGAAAATCAGTTGCGTGTTCAGTTTAGGTATATTTGAAATGTGTTCAAACAGAAAGAACATATGAAAAACAGGAACAAGCGTTTGAATAGAAATAACACGCTTAGAACATTCTCTAAAGGAAGAAAAAATTATTTTTATAAAAGAAATATCTATCAATATGGTTTGTAGTAAATGCATTTGTATATTTTAGGATATTTTCTTAACCTACAGAGAAAAGATTTAATACATACACTTTGTAGTAGATGTTATTCATGGATTCCTTTTTCAAAGTCGAATAAAATTATGGTAAAAGTACGTATAATGATGTTTTCAGAAGGTGACGTTACTCACTGGAATAGTAACTTCATGAAGTGGCCATAAGGACAATCAAACAAAATGAGAGAGCATTTTAAAAGCGTTGTATCTTGATGTGCTACTGTCATCTACTATTCTGCTATTCTTTTACTAAGCCAGCTACTGAGAGCTTACCAACTGCTAAGTATATGAGATAGAAAAAATGAAATGAAATCTTTGAGTTTTACGTCTCACAGTTATACCGTGTAAGCTAAAGGAGACGGTGATGATGAGAAATAAATGAAATGGTGGAATGAATAAAGTGGGAGGTAACGGAAGAAAAACCAACGCACACAGTTCACTTAACGCGAGCTGCAATCGAACCAGGGACCCCACGCACCGGAGGTGAAGGCTCTACCACGGAGCCACTGCGGCCTCTGTATGAAGTAAGTGTTTAGGGAAGATCGAGAAAAGTTAATTTTGGAATATCGAATTCAGGTAATGCGAAAAAGTTGCATATTCGCATGTTAATAAAGGAAAAAGTTAGGAAATTTCCTATTTGATCTTCAGTTCGCATGAAGGGTCTAGAATTTTTAAAAGAATACCAAAAATATCATTTTAAATTTCAAATTTTAAAGACTAAGTTATTCCACTTCTAATAGCATGAAATTACTTTATTTTAACTTATTATTAATGGTTAAAATATTTCTAAAATTATAACGGTACATTTATAGTTCATGCATATGGCTAAAATTGGTAAAATTCAGTGAAAATTTGATTTTTTACAGTATCACAAGCAGACGCACTCTTGTATTAAAATTATATCACGATCATTTTTTTAAAACTCATTTCTTCTAGAAAGCGATTTTATCTATTCCAATTTGATATGAAATAATGAACTTGTAGCTTTTCATTTACTTCACAAAATTATTTTTTTGTTAAAATGTCTGAATACGTGGAAGTGGCTAAATTTGAGCTCCATTTACGACCTACTCAACTATCCAAACATTCCTAGGACGTTAAACTATTTTTTTTAAACCATAATTAGTGAAAGGTATCGAATCGGATTTCCGGTCTAATTTAGGCATTAAATATTGCAATGTTACTCTAATATCGTCCCTCTCCAGACAAAAGGGCATATCTAATTTTCTTACCTTTTCTAGAAGACAAGTTTAAACGTTTTCTTATTATTTATTCTATCATCTTCTTTTAAAATTTACTTTGATATCCTTCGTGTCAGGTATGTAACATACGAGATCAAATTAAATTTTGACAGAACACGATAAAATAAACTTATGATAACATCTTTAAACTTGTCTCCCGGAAAAGTTGAAAAAATTAGATACGCCCGTTTGTCTCGAGAGGGACGATATAACCATCTATGTTACATTGTCTGTACACCTTTTCAGCGGACTGTCACAAATTTAACTTATTTTTGCAGTGTTTCAGTGTGATAGGGAAAGTTTATAAATTCAAAACTCAGGCAGAGTTATTTTGCATACTAAATGATAAGATATTTTCTGTTGTCAAGCTTTCCATCATTGAAGGGGATGACAATTTATATTTTGTCCAATCAACTATCCTAATATAGCCCTTGGCATCAAAATGTATTGAGGGAAACAAAATATCACACAACCTCCCCTTAATCTGTTCATTCCTAGCTTTCAGAATTTTCCTGTTGTCTTCCAATAGAAAAATGAAATGAAATCATTAAGTATATGTCATTAAAAATGTATATGTCATTATAAATATGTCATTAAAAACAAGCGTGTTTCCGGACAAGTGGAAAGAAGCCATAGTTTGTCCTATCCCTAAATCTTGTGATGCGAGGAATATACATAATTTTAGGTCTATTTCTATTTTATCAGCATTTGCCAAGGTGTTTGAGCAAGTAATATTTAAGAGAAGAATGTGTCATGTAAAACCCGTCATGTCAGTATATCAGCATGGCTTCTTAAAGAATAGATCAACATCTACTAATTTAGCCATTATTACAGATTTTATTGCAAATGAATTGGATAGAGGGGGTCAAGTGGATGTGATCTATACTGACTTTTCAAAAGCCTTTGATTTGGTAGACCATGATGTACTGTTGCAAAAACTAACGACTTTTAATTTCTCTGTGCAAGCAAAAAGTTTTTTCGCATCCTATCTGCAAAATCGTCAACAGGCCGTCATGTACAAAGGATATGTATCTAAAAAATTCACAGCCTTATCAGGAGTTCCTCAAGGTTCAAATCTTGGTCCACTCTTATTTCTATTAGTGATAAATGACCTACCGTCTTATATTCATTATTCTAACACTCTTCTATTCGCTGACGACCTTAAAATATTCTCCAAAATTAATTCGCTTGAAGACTGTGCGAAACTACAAATAGACTTATGTAATATTAGGAACTGGTGTGACAATAACAAGTTTAAGTTGAACATAAATAAATGCAAAACTCTTTTCTTTACCCGCAAAGAAAACACCATTACATATGACTATTCTATTGAAGGAACTATTTTAGAGACACCTGCTTTAATTAAAGATCTAGGAGTGCCATTAGATCCTGAATTAAGTTTTACTCGTCATATTGAAACAATTGTTAATAATTCATACAGAAATCTTGGCTTTGTTATGAGAATAGGTAAGGAGTTTCAAAACGATGCTACGTTAATGAAACTCTACTTTTGTTTTGTGAGATCGCAATTAGAATATGCGACTCTGTCTTGGTCACCAAAAGCACAAAAACACATAGATATGATTGAAAGAATACAATCAAAATTCTTGAGATTACTTGCTTATAGAAAAACTGGTATGTATCCAAAATACGAGTCATATTCAGAAATAGTACAAAACTTCAATATGAACACGTTGAAACAACGGAGAGAACATACGGATCTTTTATTTTTACACAAATTACTACATGGTAAAATTGACTGTCCCAGTCTTACTTCGAAGGTTCAATTGCATGTCCCATCAGGTAAAACCCGCGTAGGAAATACCAGTACATTTTACTGCAGAAAGGCAAGAACAAATATCCTCGCTAAGTCTCCTATATGGAGAATGAGTGCTTCCTACAATGCAATTGAAAGAATAACTTCTATAGATGTTTTTGGAATGTCGGAGACAGTATACAAGAATAGCCTTAAAAATATGTGATAATGAAAATATATAAATGTATAACCTTGTTTAAATATATATATAACTAAGGGTAAATGTATTTGTAAGGAACAACAGTGTAACTGGGCCTAGAGCCTGTTGTGTTGAATAAAATAAAATAAATAAAAAATAAAGTTTTACGTCCCACGATCATGCCGGTGTCTTCCAATAGAGTTGGCCTACAAGACTACATCATCGGTCCGTATTATGTAAATCAAAAGTACTAACGTTTGTCCTTTAATAGTTGTATGAACAAAGTGTTATGACTTCTTACAGCTATTTATTTTGATAAAATGTGTGTAAATTTTCATCTCATTGTATGATATTTTTATTTTATTATTTACTATCTTAAATAACATCTTATTTTCAAATTTGTTTGTATTTCAATATTGATTGGATATGATTTAAAGTCATTCCTAAGCACCAAAATTATATGAAATGGGACTTACTGTTTATAAGTGAATCTGTCAGGATTATATTCGAGGGCAGTATCTCCACTAGGAGCTGAACCCGATATCAGGTGCACAGAAAGCACGCATGGTAGCCATTGAGCCACGAAGAGGAACTGTATTTCAATAATTAAGGCATCGCAGGCATCGCAGGCCAAAATCTCGCCGGACCAAAACCTCGCCTGACCAAAAACTCGCAAGCCAAAATCTCGCCGGGCCAAAACCTTGCCTTGCCAAAAAAAAAAAAAACGTCCCAAAATCTCGCCTGGTCAAAAACTCGCGAGCCACAATCTCGCCGGGCCGAAACCTCGCCTGGTCTAAACTACGCGGGACGTAATCTCGCCTGGGAAGAAATGTCGTCAGTACAAAACACACAACGATTTCTTCGATGCAGAATGCTATATATTGCTGTATGTATATATTTTGTAATAGTACATAATTGCATTAAAATAACGAGAAGAAAAATTCTAACGGAGCTTTGAAAATCTATCCAATATAAAACGAAAATGATTATGTTTGTGATATCATACCTCTTGAGCCAACGACCCATCTCAATGAAATTTTCGACATAGATGAGGTTCGAGCCTGGGATGTCTTTTGTAATTTCACTTTGACGGCACAACGAGGAAGATGGGGAGATACATAAAAATAAATAAAACTTAATAACTCTTGAACCACGAGACCAATCTCGATCGAATTTGCCTCACAGATCAGGTTACCGCCTAGGATGGTTTTTATGATTTCACTTTGACGGGAAGGCGGAGGAAAAGGGGGAGACATATAGAAATACATAAGAATGAAAGTGGTTGTGATTGTGACTTGATAACTCTTGAACCACCCGACCGGTGTCAATCAAATTTTTAACATAGATGGAGTTTTGAGCATGGGATGGATTTTATTTCACTTTGACGGTGACCTTAGGAAATTCTAAGAAAATCTAATAATATTTATGAAAGTATGAAGTAATATCTGAGTTTTTACGTCCCTCGATTATGTCCTGTAGGTTAAAGGAGACGTAAATGACCAGCATGAAGCAAATGATGGAATGAAGAAAGTGGGAGAAAAGGAAGATACCCCGAGAAAGCCCACACACATACACACAATGTTTTGTGTCATCATCTTCTTCTTTTTTATTATTGTTATTATTATTATTATTTGTAATATGGAACTGCATATTAAGAAATTCATTGGGTAAATTTTAAGGATAGGTTTCATTCCGGAAGTTTTTGGCCAAGCGAGATTTTGATCCGCGAGGTATTTGACCAGGCGAGGCTTTGGCCCGCGATGTTTTAGCCAGGTGAGGTTTTGGCCCGACAAGATTTTGTCGCGCGAGGTTTTGGGCAGCAAGGCTTTGGCCACGCGAGATTTTGGGCGGCGAGGTTTTGGGACGCGAGATTTTGGGTGGCGATGTTTCGGCCGCGTGATTTTGTCCGTATCCCCATTAAAAGGTTTCGACGGACTAGATTTTTTTTTAATTCATAGGCAGTTTATCACGTCTATCATCCCTGTTTCTGCTTACGTTTTGTGATCTTCTCCACATTGAAGCTACTTTCATGTATCTTTGAATTGTTACGGAGGCGAATTCTATTCTTCTGGCGGGAATTGAAACTGAAATCATATTCCCTAATCATTCGACTACAGAGGTAAAGGGTAAGAGGTGTAGAGGTAAAGGGTACTCTCCCTTCCTGCCTCCTACATGAGTAGAGCCATAATGAGGTATAGAGGCTGGGTGGAGGAAAGCCTCCACACTTTACTAGGAACACTTTACTAGCCAATAGTCAGCACTTTACGTGTCAGCCTGTTCGCAATAGGTTTCAACAGGTAAACATTTTACAGAAGATGGGTTTGAGGGGAGAGCGATAAGTAACCAATGTTCGTAGTTTGAGGGAATTTCCCTAATCTAGGGAAATTTCGTAGGTAAAACTAGCAAAAAGAGAAAAAGATATTTTTAGATAAAACGTGAAAATCCAGGAAAGTTCTCGCTCAGACTAGTTGACCAATGTAAATGTTTAAATTTTTATTTGTTCTTCAGTAATGAACTAATAGAATGGCGATAGTGTGTGTGTGTGTGTGTAAAGTTTTAAGATAGAATAATTTGTAGAATAAGATAGATCCATTCTTGCTTATGTGTATTTGGGTGTATTTTCGTAAAAAGAAAAAAAAGTGAATGAAAAAGTAAAAGAAAAAGAAGCACAAAGCAAATCAACAGAACTATGTGATTGGTACTTCCTTTAATGTGGCGAAATTAATCTTACCGCATAACTTCTATCAGAGGATTTGGACACTCAATAAACTAGGGAAAATTTTATAAGAAAAGGGAAAATTTTGGTGTCAGTCGAGAGAAATTTTCTTAAGAGAATTACGAACACTCTAAGTAATTCCCGGGTGGTCTGGTTGGCAGACGCCTTGCGAATTACGCCACCATGGATCTGAACTACACCTAAGCACTTAATAAAGGTAAAAAGGAAGTACATGCTAGTTTGAAACTTTGATACATATCTACTAGTACTTGGAAATTGTTATTGAAGAAATTAATCAGTGTATTCAACACATTGAATATTACGAAGATATTGTATTTTTGTGCTATGATGCTGTGGCCGGAAAACGAAAAAACTGCGCACTCGTTGATACACAATAATTTGAATATAGATGATCAACCTTGTAGTACAAATTAATCGTAATGTCTTCAATTACCTGACGCCCCTCAACATTTGGCTGATTCACTTGGGAGGAAAAGAATATTCTCTCATTCCTTTACTTACCTCAACAGTCATTTAAGATGAGTGTAAACGCTCGATTATGACTAATATATTCCACCGCGTTTCCCTTATTATTACAGTGTATTTTGGTATGGAATATTCAACCAAATTCAATCAAATTCAAGATATAGACAAGTTGAATAAATGATCAGATGATAATCCGTGTATTTTAATTATTATGTTTTATTTATTATTGAAAGCGCTTAATTTTATTCTTCAGAAGCATGGTTAAAGTAATGAAACTATCTCAGCAATGAAAGCAACAAGATATCAAACACTTCTCGGACCACTCTTTGATTTATTATTCAATTTGGTCTCAAGTTTGATTGGATTGTTGCGAATATTGCCACTCCCTACCAAAATACATAAGAAACATATGGGGCATGTGCTGCCGCCTATTGATGGTTAGTAACTGTTTAAGCTAACCTTAATGTTATATCTGAGATTTATTGTCTTCCACGTAGGAAAAGAGGAAAGTGAAGAATATATAGTTTGTCTTTTAGAATATACGTGTAATAGGGAGAGGGGTATCGTTAAATTTTATTCAGCGCCTTATCAAGTTCAACGACGGTTGCAATGCTAACCTAAATTAACTAACTTCCTTGAGTTCCGAACATAAAAGATTCTAGATTCAGTTATGTAATGGGACTCCAGCACATCATTATTTCTACGAATTTTCTAGATCGCCATTCGCTACTTTTAATTCAAGTAGCTCCCTAATTACTTTACGATGTTAGGTAACTACCCAAAACTATGTACCCCATCAGGGGTAAAAGTGAGGGGGAAGGCGGGGACGTCGTCCCCCACTTTCAAAAAATATCCGTGGCGTCCTTCACTTTCTAAAAACATACAATGGGGAGAGATAGGCACGGGGAACGGCGTGTCGTCAAACGTCCCCCTACCTTTACGGATCCAATTTACTCCTGACCCACATACTAATCATTCTTTAAAACTCTTAACTTACTATTTGTGTAGGTCTACATACAGCTCACAGATGACGAGAAGAACCCTAAAACAGGGGTAGCGGGGAAAGGTCAACGACACGGTCAAGTCCATTTTCGGTTTTTGAGGTGTGGTCTATACTTAGATGTCGTCTGCTACTCCGTGTAGTTATCTGTGTGCTATTCCGTGGTGTCATTTGAAACCCCCGTGCGAAAAGTGGGCGAGCCCATACCTACGTCACACTACTTCTGCTAGGGTTCTTCTCGTCATCTGTGAGCTGTAAATAGTTAAGAAAATGTGTATAATAAAATATGCCGCAAGACCTCATAATATCATAGATGTACTTTGAACTATTAATTAGAATCACTCAGTTGACTTACAACATTATGCTGTTAGTACGTATGTCCGTTACTCCACACGATAACTCTGTAACGGGAAGTTTGAATTGTGTTATGCCGAGTCTGTTGATGGATTCAATAATTCAACATCTGTGGGTATCGGGGACTTTAACGATGGCTTTCCACATACACACACACACACACATATATATATATATATATATATATATATGTGGTGTGTGTGTGTGTGTGTGTGTGTGTGTGTGTGTGTGTGTGTGTGTGTGTGTGTGTGTTTTGGTAATTTAAACCAAGCTATTCTGGAAGCAAATACATTAACAACAGCATCATGTTATTTTTAATCAGTTCTGACATACAGTGAAATCTCTTAAGGTGACCATCCCAAATGTTCAACTAAAGCCGATCGTCCAGAGGGATGATAGAGAGAATTCAACAATTTACTAAGGATTTTCAAATTAAAGAATAAAACTCACACATAGCAGTAGAATGATGAAGTCTATCGTGTATTTTGTTGGTGTTTGTTTCGAACAATTTTATATTACAATAGAAGAGTGACGCTCAGAAGGAATTAGGATGTTTGGGGGTGGGGGACAAGCGACGAAGGCCATAATTAATTATATACTATTACATTACTGTACTAGTATTCGTACTGTTTAGCATTAAGATATTTTTAAAAATCAGATTACAAGTAATAGTATATAATTATACTATTATACACACACAGATATACGCATGTTATTATTTTAAGTTCATTAGACCATACCGTATGATTGGTGATTCAGAAACTAAGACGAAAGCATTCGAAAACTCCTCGGAACTTGTTTTTAAGCTTCTGAGAAATTCGGAATTTACATAATGCTCCACAAGCACTGGCGCAACTAGAACAATAATATTATGTAAAGAGTAGAAAAAGATGCTCAGTGCATAGTTATATTTATTAGACTGTATTAATTGAATCTGCAAGTGAAAAAACGGATAATATTCCAAAAATAAAAGGGAATATTCCACAATAGCAATTTCTGCATAACTAAATAGCCCATCTCTTTACGTTTTTGTTACGCATTTTGGGAAATGATGCGCTATAAATGTTTAGTACAAATATTTTGAATAAGCAACGGTATTTCCTTTAAGCGTCTTTTCGTTTTCTAAAAGTAAGGTGCTTTGGAATGTTTTCCTTTTTCCACTCACTGATTCAATTAATTTCCATCGTAAACTCGACGGCACACTTTATATCTTTTATGATTTTCAGGGTTCGTTAACTTTATATTTCTAATATAGCGGTGATGTTAAACAGAGTAAATTTAATATTTAGTGACAAAAGTAGGTGGTCGTTGATCGGGAGGAAAAGTTGTCGGCATAAGGAGGGTTCTAGTGTATAGTTTGTATAGACATATAATTCCGTTGCAGTAAAAAAATTGTCGTGATTAAGAGTGGTCGACTTGTAAAGTTATTATATACTAGAAACAATCTATTTTTAAAGCTTGTGAAGCAATTTTGTAGAAAAATCAGCCAGGGTCTTTATTTATAGATACCATCACGGCATTCACCTGATGTAGCAGAGAAATACCCCTTAAAAAGTCATTGTTAAGTTGGCAACCACGGAATTTGAAGCCAAAGTGTCCTGATTATGTAGGAAGGACACTAACCTTCAAATACACTGGCTACGTATTCAGTAAATGCAAGAAACACAATATTTACAAAACTTTTAACGTGTCAGAGTTACTCAAAGGCAAGTGAACAAACCGTCTCGTTGCATTTACCTCTCAACGGCTGATTATCTTCGCCCAGAACGCATTAGCGAGGGTTAAGATAGTTTCTCTGAAGTGGCCGGCCAGCGTTGTGTAGGGGGGAGAGCGGAGGAGGAAGAAAATCGTACATCAATCCTTGAGGCATTATCAGACAGCTCCGTCGTCAGAAGATGGACAGAGAACGCCTCTTCTCTTCCTTTGAACGTGGATTGAAGTGTTGAAGTAAGTTGATTGATTATAAGGTAATCGTGTTTACCGGATAAAGGGGCTGCACCCTGTCAGGTCGCTTAGACTTCAAAGGGAACGCTCCCTCCAACTGAGGAAGCACTGGATCCTTTGAGGAAAAGGGTTTTTAGCTACTATATCCAGTCTATTGCTTCACCACCGATACATCTAGTCTTACGCTATCATCATCAGATCGGACAAAATATTATTGCCCTTTGACAGGCTAAAATAACCTTGTAGCAGAAATGTTTACAGCAGTCTACTACATACTGCTCTTCCTTTTTTAAATAGCCCTTAAATAGTATTGTACAATTTCCCAATGCAATCTACTGAACGTAACTGTTGCATAATAAATACATTCAGTGCGTTTGAAACGTGAGTTAAAAAAAAGTAAATAAAAAACATGTAGAATATCAAAATTTAACTTATTTTATTACAGATATTGTGTAAATTGTGTAGAATGTAGAACATAGCAAGTTCCAACTCTCGTTTATCTTTGAGGATAGTAACTGTTTTACAAAAAAAATAATTATCCTTATCCGTGCATAAATAAAAATTAATATAGGTTTCAACTAAAAACGGTTTAAAGATTTTAGCGCTTTTACAGATAAAAATGAAATATTTTTGTTGTAATGAGGTTATTATTATTATTATTATTATTATTATTATTATTATTATTATTATTATTATTATTATTATTATTATTAAAGATAGTGGTAGTAGTATGGGGTGAGTGAAATGAACTTTCTATTTTCAATTTTTAACGACCAGAGCCACAGTCGAGGTAAATTACTATTAGAAAGGATGAAACCTAGTAAAATGTCTAATGCTATTCCAAAACTATGAATGCCTTGCAAGAAGGCACCAGCTCTTCCAAGACTAAAGAAAGTGATTTAAAAAACGGTGGGGAAAAGTATGGTATGGAGACGAGATAGAAGCAAGAAAAGAAAGTTGTATATTGGAAGTTACGTACAGAATTCTGAACAAAAAGCGATGAAGCTAGCTGAAATACATTATCTTATCATCCACAAATGATGTTCTGTGTCAATGTAACATAATTCAAATATAAAAAGCAAGTTAAATAGAT
Source organism: Thermobia domestica (assembly GCF_964235325.1). Taxonomy (NCBI): domain Eukaryota; kingdom Metazoa; phylum Arthropoda; class Insecta; order Zygentoma; family Lepismatidae; genus Thermobia; species Thermobia domestica. The sequence goes on along the minus strand of NC_137463.1, from coordinate 100,406,753 downwards.
AAGAAACAAAAAAGAGTAATCGAAAATACAGGTAGGAAATTGGTGATCGAAATTCCGTACACTTTATATTTGGAAATTATACAGTATTAGCAATTAACGAGTAGGATTGTTCGGAATTAGAACGGCAAAAGTGCTACAGTATAAGTGTACTGGGCTCAAAGTGTCACGGAAGGTTGCACATACTATAATTTGAGTGTTAAATTCTCATGAATCTGTACAAAGTAACAGGTAGCCCCAGTTCTCGTTTAGCGTTCTGATTGGTTCCCTGTCAGTGACGTCTTGTGGAGGAACTTTTGCCCATACCAACTAGCATAATTGCATATGCAGTACTTAACTTGTTCTCTTGAACGATATCTCGCGATACCCAAGGATGTTATAAAATAGAGGATCTACCCATATGTATCTATATCTTATTAGATAACTGAATAACTTCCATATATGTTGGCTCAAAACATTGCAATCTTCCTATGTAGACATGTAGTATGTCTGTCCTTTATTTTCATTTAAGTCTTTGCTTCAAATTTCTATTATACATTGGTTACACGCTGCACTTATGAGTGTACAAGGATATGTATGGCTGTGACGTATGGCTTCACGATTTTGTGGTATAGGCAGATCCCCTATAATATAACATCCTTGGCAATTCCTGGAATGTGACGTCACCGACTGCAAATTATCCTGGGAAAAATGAAAGCAAAAAGGCTGAATCGAAAGTCACCTGAACAAGATATATCGTATATTATTCTTAGGACTCCCATGAATGTTCTCTTGTCGATCGGACATTTAACTATGTTAAGATGTATTTAGGTTGCTTTGTTAGATCTCTTAGGGCAATTCACTCTGGAATATATAAATATCGCACGATAAAGGACTCAATAAGTAACAGTATATTTATGTTTAGAAGTAGTATGGACACTCTAAGTCTAAGCTCTATAGTTACGGAACGTAATTAATAGATTTACAAGCTTTCTCGGATTCTGGGTAGTAGATTATTTAATATTGGCGCAGTTTACGACTCCCAATAATAGTACACTGAGTGCTCACTGAGTTGCGACCACCTATCTAATGCTTTGTTACTCCATCTTTTGCTCAGAAGACAGCCGGCATAGCATGGATTCTTCTAAATGAAATGAAATGAAATCCTTGAGTTTTACGTCCCGCAGTTATGCCGGTTAGGCTAAAGGAGACGGTGATTATGAGAAAGGAATGAAATGGTGGCATGAAGAGTGGGAGGAAACGGGAGAACCCCGAGAAAACCCACGAGCACAGTGTTTGTCCACCACAAAGTCCACACGGCGCTAGCTGGAATCAAACCAGGGACACCAAGCACCGGAGGTGAACGCTCTACCACTGAGCTACCGCGCCCCCATGGATTCTCGTAGTGGCTGATATGTTTACAAGGGAATCTGACACTATATATTCCTGATAGCGTCCCACAATGAGCTCACAGATGCCGGTGCATCAGTCATGATGCGAAGAGCTCCTTCCACAGCATCCCAAAAATATTATATTAGCATTAAGATCCGGTTAGTTAGGGAGCCAAGTCACATGCTACTTCTTCGTGGAATGTTCCGTAAGCTAAGCAAACACAGTCATGGCTTGGAGGGCTTGGTAGCACAGTGCATTGTCGTCATGGGAAATGCCGTTTCCTGTGGGTAGACGTGTTGCATTGTAGGGTATACGTGATCCTCTAACACATGCAAGTACACAATGGATATCTCGCTTTGATCCATCCACACTAACGGTTCAGGACTATACCAACAGAAGATCCCCAAACCATACAGCCGGCTCCATCTGCCTGTATAGTGCGAACCAAGCATGAAGGGACCAAGCTGCTGGGCTCGCTTTTCAACTGTGTGTCTGCGGCATTAAATTTCATAAACCAAGTTATATGGTGACATCATTCATCTCTCTCGGTTCTAGTGCAATACTGAAATTTTCAGCGGCTAGATGTGCGTACCTACCCCGTTTAAGCTTGTAAAGGAAAATCACTCGCAATTCTGTGTTCTCCATCTGCATTTTCACACGATCCTGTTCAACAACATACTGTGATTGGACACCCCAGCTTATTTTCTGAGGACATAAAGATTACATGACCTTGATCCATGCATTGCTTTCCTTATAGAGGGTGGTTGTCCTCCAGACAAAAGTCAAATAATTTAATCGCATCGACAGATATCTAGTGCTTTAGGGATTTAGAACTATTTTGATACAGTGATCCGAAATATGTTGAAGAAAGTGCTAAAGAGACGAAGACCTGATAGATTGGAAAATCATAGACCCATCAGAAATTTGCATCAATGAACTAAATAAATTAGTCAGAGTTAGAATGGAAAAAGTGGTGATGACACCGTCCCTGAATATCGGAAATCATCCCAAAATATTCACTACTGTTCTAATTTTATTAGTCTTTCGCTTCTTACTAGACTTTCATGAAGAGGGAAAAAAAATATCTGTAACTATTGTATGTTGTTGTGTGTGTGTGTGTGTGCATTGTGTTGTAAGGTTAGTCATCTTAAATATCATAAATATATTTCTGTTCGCATACACACTATTTAGCTATAACAATCTTTGATATAGCATTTAATTATTACTTGGTTCCTTCTGAGTATAAACACAAATTATTATTGTGGTACTAGTTTTTAATGATTAAACACACGTAGCCGTATATCTTGACTTATCTTGTCTTGTCTTCTTCACTATTAATAGTGCTGGTTTTTTGCATCGGGTTTTTTCACCCAAGTATGCTTGCTTCTAATGTTAGTTAATGATTATTTCGTATGTAGCTGTATTTCGATGTCTATTTTGTTGATTCAATTTTTGAAGCTATATGAAGTATCCTTTTTTTTTAAAAAAAAAAAAACTAAATAGACCGATGATATTTATATTTAATTTTTTTATATATATATTTATTTTATGAATATTTGAATCTTCCTGGGTCATATAGCTTCTTGAATGTTGATGAAAGCTTTGTATTAAGCAGTATATATAAGTAACGTGTTAAATTGATCATTATTATATATATTTTTTTCTACTCTCTGTTAGGATTGATCTTCTGTGTGCGTTAAAGAATTTTCGATGATTTTTTTTTCAAAAGTTAATTCCAGTAGCTATCAAAAATTGAATAATGAGTCTTATCGAATTCCAATTGTTAGTGGCCAATATATATTTGGATGATAAAGGGGTGTATCCATAAGTTTTTATTAATTGTTTTAGTAATTCCTTCCTTAAGTCGTGATATGCATCGCATTGGAATAAAATATGGTTGATTGTGCCGACTCCTTTGTCGCACCAACAATGATAGGTTTCCTTTTTTTTAATTTGATATAATTTGTAGAGCGTTAAAGCCGTTCCAAATAGTATCCGATAGTATGTTATGACCTTTCTCCTGTTCCAAGTTTTGAGAATTTTTTTTCTTTTTTTTTTTTCATTGTGAATATTCCAGTATAATTTGCCTGGCAGATTTGGTTGATGATTTTTCCAATCATTTAGGTCTATTTGTAAAATTTTTAATAGTTCCGAGTAAAAATTTTGTGGATTCAATTTTAATAAAGTTTTGTTTCCTTCCTTACACGCACTCTTTGCAGCTTCGTTGATAATGTCACTATTTTTAATGTTGACATGCCCCCTCATAAAGCCCAGTATGATTGAGTAATTTAGTTTCTTCATGGTAGCATATAGATATTTAATGTTAAGTATTAACCAAGAAACTTTGTTGCTCCAATGCGTGGTTGATAAGGCAGTGATTACACTTAAAGAATCTGTACATATTAATGCTTTTTTTATTGCTCGTTTTTTAATGTATAAGAAACCTTGTCTTATTGCAAATGCTTCACCCTCAAAAATAGACAAGTTTTTTGGTAGTTGGTACTTGATAGTGGTGTTTGTTTCGGCTATGTAGATAGCTGCCCCAACATTGATGTTGGGGTATTTTGATGCATCTGTATATATTAGAGAGTGATCTTGAGCAAATTTTTCTATGTTATATTGCCAAATGTTTTGAAATAACTGATTTTTCAGACTTATGTTTTTTAAATTAGTATATGGAGGAATTATTGCCTCTATTTGTACCATATTAACTGAATATTTCCAAGCATAACAAGCAATGGATGGTAATTTATGTATATATTGATAGTATTTATTTAATTTGTTGAAAGCTTCCACAATCCATGGCTTATTTTTCGAATATGGAGTTTTCTTTTCTTCTAATAGGTTTGATATTTTTTGTAGTTTGGTAATTAAAGTTGAATTAGCTTTACTGAAACTATTTAAGATAAACTTGTTAGATAACTTTGATATTTCCAGTTGGATTGGTAGACATTTGGCTTCTTTTAGTAACGCTATTTTCGGACAAAATTCAGGTTGCGAGAAAATAATTTTGGCAATTTTGTATAAAGTTTGTTCTATCTTGTTATAATATTTGTTGCTTATATTGTAAAATATGCTACCATATAAAAGTTTTGCTTGACTTACTTGATTTAGTATTTAATTAAAGTAAGTGGGTTGATACCCCATTTTTTTGCAGCTAGACACCTTAAAAGTTGTGCATGATTTTCTGTGCTCCTTAATAAATTTTGCATTTGTTCATTCCAATTAAGTCTCTTATCTAAATAAATGCCTAGGTATTTAATATGTGGTTCCGGTTGTAATTTAATATTATTATACGTTAGCCGGTGTTTAGGAATGTGCTTTTTACGTGAGAAAATTGTGTACTTTGTTTTGTTCCAGTTCAATTCAAAACCATTATTGTGCATCCAGGAAACCAGTAAATTTAAATTGTATTCTGCAATTTTAATTCCTTTATCTATGTTAGAAGCAATATTACTGAGTAGGATATCATCAGCGAATGATATTATAGAGCTGTCTTTCCATGTCATATTTATTAAGTCAAGAATATATATATTACGAGTAAATAATACTGGGCTAAGTTTACTTCCTTGTAATAATCCTGAAGATGTTTCTCGAGCCTGTGTGTATGTATTTTTAATCTTTATGAATACCTTTCGATTAATTAATGTATTGTGCACAATTCTTATAATTTTTCCTGGAATTTTTAGGTTAGCCATTTTTCTAATTAAGATGTCCAAGATTACATTATCATATGCTCCTTTTATGTCGAATGAAGTTAGTAGCATTACATTCCTTGTAATGAAAGTTTTATATATGTCCAAAGTTAATAATCCTAAAGCATCGTATGTTGATTGTTTTTTCCTAAATCCAGTAATGTTATATGGAAAAATTTGATGGTATTCTAAAAACCAATTCAGTCGATTTAGTATTAGATTCTCAAAGATTTTGTATGCGCATGGTAACAATGCTATTGGCCTGAAATTTTCAGCTGGTTTTACTGGGTTTTTTGATTTCGGAATTGGAATTATAAGTACCTTCTTCCATTCCTTCGGGATGTTGCCAGTGTTCCAGATCTGATTATAATAACTTAGTAATAACTGAAGTCCTTTTAATGGTAAGTTTTTGTAGTGCTTATATCTAATGCCGTCAATTCCAGGAGTTGAGTTCCGATTTATACTATTTAAAACTATTTGTAATTCTTTCATACTAAAGTCTGAATTCAATTCTGTGCAGTTATTGCTGAATAGGAAGTCTTTCACTAAGATCCGATCATTGTTCACTGAACAAGGAGTTAATTTTTGATGGAATATTTCTATCCAAGTTGAATCTTGTAAGTGTAATTGGGTTTCCTGATTATACGGATAGTTTTTGAATTTTTTCCAAAATGCCCAAATCTTGTAAGAAGAAGTACGTAACGTTAGAGAATCGCAAAACGTTTGCCAGCTTGATCGTTTAGTTTGGTTGACTATTTTTTTTAATTCTGCTTTTTTCTTTTGATATTCGAAAAATAATATTGGGTTTTGATTGTTAGTAAAGGCTTTAAATGCTGCTTGACAGACATTAGCACTTTGTTGACAAGTTTTATTCCAACATATGGGTTTTCTGTTAGTATTTGAATTATTTTTGAATGTGTTATTACTTTCTTTTTTCCTCTTATTGTTTATTTGTGACGATGTAGATTTTATAATTTTGAATATATCTGATGTTTTAGTTGATACAGTGATTTTGTCATCGATAATTTTCTGGTATTCCTTCTGATTGAAATTATAATGAACTTGTTGAAGTTTAGAACCTGAATTATTAATTATTTGTTGTGAAGGCTTGTTCAAATCTTTAACATAATGAATTTTAAAAATTATAGGAAGATGGTCACTGGTGCACGGGTGATAATAGGTGGACCATTCCGTCTCTATGTAATGGGTGTATTTTGTCAATGTTAAGTCAGGAGCACTGTAAGAATTTATACTTATACGAGTGGGAGAGCCATCATTCAAATATATAAAATTCGAATACGTCATTGCTTTCATTAATGCTTTTCCAGATTTATCATTCCTATTTGAGCCCCAAATTTTAGCATTAGCATTATAGTCCCCTATGATGTAGTCTAATTTGTGATTTGGGTTTAGTAATGAATTCCAAAAACTAATATCCGGTTGTATTTTTGGAGGAATGTATATATTTAACATTTTAATATTATATATTATTATTCCTATTGTCTGAATATGAGGATGGTAGTTACTAAAGTCTAAAGAGAATGTATGGTAATTGATATCCTTTTTAATACAAACTGCTATTCCTCCATATGAGTCAAATCTAAGTTGATTAACACAATTATAACCTTTTAGATTTAGCGGAATTTTGGAGTTACACCAGGTTTCCTGAAGGAAAATAATATCAGGTGAAAAAATATTTATAAGTATTTGAAGATAGTATCCCTTTCCGTAAACACTTTGTATATTCCATTGTAAAATTGTTAGCCTATTATATTCTGTCTTATCCATTATTATTATTTTTTTTTTATTCTAAACATGATTGAGTGTTAGTGAGAATGGTTTCTAATTGAGGGTTACTACTGTTTTCCATATTTGGATCAAACAAAGGTAGTAAGCATTTTCTAATAACTTCCATAATTTTTGTTTGTGAGCTTTGAATCTGTCGTCTGATTTTTGCTCATGTTCAGGAAATTTTGAGGTCATAGGTCTGTCATATTGGCTTTGTCGTAATGGAAGGATTGTGGATTTCTCCTTTAAGTCGTGAAATGTGAACTCATTTCCCAGACAGCACAATGCACGTACAGTATCCGTATAGTACATGTACAATTGCACGGATGCAACATGTGCATCATCTGTATAAATGCACGCCTGTACATGTGATGCACATATACATGCCAGGACCTATTCAACATCTTCACGTGCACAGAACATGTGCAACGTACACGTCCTACACAAGTGATTTACACCTACCGCGAAGGTGATTTACAAGTAGCACGTATTCGATTTACATGTAGTTCACAGGTGATTTACATGTAGGATAGCGGTGATTTACACGTAACACACAGGTGATTTACACGCAGTTCCCAGGTGATTTACATGTAGGACAGAGATGATTTACACGTAACACACAGGTGATTTATACGCAGTACCCAGGTGATTTACATGTAGAACAGAGGTGATTTACACGTAGCACATAGGTGATTTACCCGCAGTACCCAGATGATTTACATGTAGGACAGAGATTATTTACACGTAACACACAGGTGATTTACATGCAGTACCCAGATGATTTACATGTACGGTAGAGATGATTTGAAGCAGTACCCAGATGACTTAAATGTAGTGCACAGGTGATGTTAAAGAAATTCGAGATGCAACGAAAAAAAGTTTATATATTTGGTGTCTTACGCAGTAACACAATCTATAACTGCAAAGACATCACCTTCAAAGTATATAACAAGTAACTAATAATTGTTAGTGAGAATTTTAGTTTTGGAGTTTATTATTTGCAACGAGCAAAGCTTTAGGTAGTATCTTTGACATATTTACCAAATAACAAATAACGCAACATATTCTACTGTAATCGGTCACGAAAATAATTTTGTAAACCTATGAACTGTCTGACAGTAGTTACATCAGTACAATGCTGCCACTTGTTGATATTGTATCCTAGCTCAGTGGACGTTATGGAGTTTTTACAATCATTCAGCTTTTATTCGTCAAAAAGTCTCTATAACACCGTCTGGAGGAAAAACGACACCTACCAAAAATGGAGGTTAATTTCTGTTGATGAGAATGAGAGTAAAAGAATGAAAGTAAAAGTATACGCTTGCACGGTATTATGGACGTCTCATGCACACATGCAGTAGCCGTGCAAATACCCATGTGCACACAACGGCTTAAGCACCGGTAATTTAAATGTGCTTCATCCACGCAAATGCACATGTGCACATCCACTGCTCAAGCATGGGTTATGCACATGCGCTGCATCCACGTAAAAGCACATGTGTACATAACAGCTACAGCACGGGTTATATAAATGTGTGCTCCATCCTTGCAAATGCACATGTGCACATAGCGGCTTTAAGCACCGGTTCTGTACTTGTGCTTCATCCACACAAATGCACATGTGTATGTAACGGCTTAGGCACGGGTTATGTAAATGTGTGTTTTATCCGTGCAAATGCACATGTGCACATGCACGATTTAATCACTGGTTATGAACGTGTGCATAACCCACGTAAATGCACATGTGCACATACACGGGTTATGTATGTGTGCTTCATTCACGCAAATTCACGTGTACAGCTTATGCACGGGTTATGTATGTGTTCATCATCCACACAAATGCACATGTGCAAATGTACGGCTTATGCATGGATAGTGCACATGTGTCGTACACGTATGTGTTGTCTGGGTTGTATTTGTTTTTAATTTTTGTATGTTTTGGTTCGCCAGGCTTTTTCTTTTAATATTCAATTCTTCTTTCACTGGGTGCAGGAATTGGCGATTCCTTTCTGGGTTTTTTTTGAGAGGTTGGGTTTTTTGAAAAACTTGTAGGAAAAGAGTTTGGACGTGATAAGGTTTTCCGGAGAGGCGACTCTGGATAATTGTTAATTGTATATATCTCTGAGTTTGATTTTATTGATTTGAAGTCTGTTTGACTACGTCTTCTTTTCTCAGGCGGGATATCGAGATTCTCTTGTTGAGGTGTGATTAGGGGTGGCATGTCTTCAAATGATACCACTGATGCATACGATTTGTTGGGCGAGTTAAAATCATATTTTCCTTTAAGAGGAAGTGAGTAGAGTGAATTCTTACTAGGGTTTTGTATTATGTTGGGTAACTGATGGTTTTTCTTTCCTAATAACTTATTGGCTTCGTTAAAGGAAAGTATTTTCTTTGCCATCAGTTCCATAATTTTCCTCTGTCGGATTCTTTCTGGACATTGAGAATAGTTCGCCGCATGTTCTTCTCCACAGTTAATACATTGTAACGGATTGGTACATGACTCTTGTGTGTGGGTACCTCCACATTTAACACAAAGAGATTTTTTGAGCCTGCAACTAGCTCTTCTATGTCCGAATTTATTGCAGCCATCTATACATTGTCGTATAGTAGGGACGTATGTATAGACCGTTCTTTTCATATAGTAAAGTTTTACATCTAATGGGAGAGATTGTGCATCAAAAGTTAGTATTACCGTAGATGTAGGCTGTAAGTCACCTTTGTCAGATTTTCTATATATTCTGCGAGCAGACGTAACTGTGACATCACATTTTATGTCATTTAACAAATCGCTGATTTCTATATCTGGGTCAACCCCTTTTATGACTCCGGTTGAATATATTACATGGTATGGTATAAATGCTTCCCAATTTTGTTGATTTAGTATTTCGTGTTCTAAGAAGTTGTTAGCTTCTTCCCCTGAGCGAAATGGGATCTTTAAGAAGTTCTTACCTATGTTATCTATATTCTCAATACCAGGAATTTCAGCAAAAAATAATTTTCTGCTAATACTCATAATGTGTTTACGGCCAATATCTTCTTTTTTGGATTTTAAAAACACATGATAAGGTGCAAGATGATGAGTCTTATATTTAACCTTTTCTATTTGGTATATGTTGTTATTAATGTAGAAAGAACCTTTGATATTAACTTTCTGTGGTTGAGATTCTGTACTTGGATTAACCGAGCATTCCCCTACATTAATGTTGTGTAGATTATGTTCCGATACCGGAACCCTATTGTCGGTATCCATAGTTTCTAGGTTTTGACTCTCAGCCATTTTGATTATTGACTGAACTTCCTATTTTACAATATTAAGTTTTATTATTATTTATATGCATTGTCACTTTCCGTAATATAAAAATGAAATGAACACCTTATTAAAAACCAACACAATATGAATGAAAAGGCACACTATTATTAACTAAAAATAACACAAGAACGATCTCACCAATTCTGTAGGAAAGTTCCAGAAACGATGAGTGTTATGCTTAGGATATGATAAAAGTTTATACTATGTATTAGTATAACTTATGATAATTCTACAATCACAGTTATTGTACTGTTAATTGTTTTAGATTACACTTTTGTTAACACTTCAGACTATAAAATATTTCGTAACTTGTCTTCACTTTAATGTAAGATCACTCTGAAGTTGTTCTACAAACACCATCCACACGAGGATCCAGCCATTTTCTTCGACCCATCTTGACTTATTCTTCATTACATTTACATCGTAACCATAGCAACTATATACGAACAATTGACAATCGAAAATAATTTACATATATCTCCTTTCATTATATAAAATTACTCACATAATTCGCCTCTGATTCTTTTTCTTGTAAATTGGCACAGGTAAATTTTATAATATACAACGTTATCGTTGTAGTGTGTGGGGGGTCTTAATAGTTCTTATTTCGTATTAAGAATAATATAATGTGGAATTAGAAATAATAAACCTTTGGATTAACTATAACAATATTATGAAAATCCCGTGTTAATTTGATGCTTTAGGTTAAAATGAGGTTTTCATTTTAACTGGTCTAAACTAGGAAATGTCCTAGTTTGAATACGATTATTAGATCTGATCCTTCAATTTAATTTGTATACTAGACTTGTTCCAGCCTGAGGAACATCTTTGAAGTACACTTAAAAACCGGGAACTTCGATACTTTATATAGCTCAGATATAGAGTTGCAGCTCCCAATTAGAGACTTGTCACAAGTCTGGTAACTCTGCAAGCTTCTATCTAATGTACAGGCATTTTCAGCTTGTTGTTCTGTTAATGTAATATCACCCATAAACCTATTATTTCCGTGCGAAAAATGACACCTCAGCTAATAGTATCATAAAATTATAAAAATGGAAGAGTATACAAATATTTGTAGTACAGATATATATTAATCTAAATATCATCAGCTATCACCAAGAAAAACATGGCCAAAGCACTGGATCTGGGTTTACACATCTGCATCTGTTTGTACAGAGCGTTCAAAAAGTCTATATACACCTGAATTGTCACATATTCAAAGCAACGAGAAAATTATTTTACTCAAAATTTATTATATTTTATGGCATAAAAGCACTACGTACAGGGCGTAGCATATACACACACATTTTCACAGCAAATGTTGGAAATGTCCCCCATGAGCCTCCAAACATGTTTGCACACGTTTCTTCTTGTTCGCAAATACTCTCACAAGTTGTTCATGTGGAATGCTATGAGCAAAATCTCGAATAGCTGTTTCGAATTCTTGTAGCGTGTGGGGGTTCCCTTTATAAACAGAATTCTTTGCATAACCCCAGAAGTAAACATCCGGAGGATACAAGTCAGGATACCGAGGTGGCCACAATCTCTTTGAAATTATTCGATCTCCAAAAACCTCTTGCAGTAATCTCATGGATTGGCGAGCTGTATGTGCTGTAGCGCCATCTTGTTGTATCCAAGCATTACGAATTTCGTCTTCCGTTAGTTCTCCCATGAACTGGTGAATAATTTCACAATAACGAGTTGAATCTATTGTTTGTCTGAAAAATATGGGACCGACTATTCTTCTTCTGGATATTACAATCCACACCCCTACCTTCTGGTCATGCAGAGGAACTTCATGTATGACATGTGGGTTTTCTGCACACCACAAACGTGAGTTCTGGGCATTGACGTAACCTGATAAATGGAACCAGGCCTCATCAGTAAAAAAAAAAAAAAAAAAAAAAACATTATCCAAAATTCGTCAGACTTGTCCATAACAAACCGTGTAAACCATTCACAATACTGCACTCGTTTTACACTGTCGGGAAGAAGTAACTGCTGCACCGCTCTCACCTTATACGGGATAAGACGCAGTTTCTTACGAACCGCCTTTCGTGCCGTACCAACAATTATTGCTTATTCCTGGGCAAGTTTTCGAAGTGGTTTATAGGAGCTACGTTGCATTGCATCCGATATGTGTAACATTTTTTCTTCATCGAGCACTGACGGTCTACCACTTCAATAATAGTCCATTACCGTTCCAATGTCTCTAAATTTATCGATCAGTGCCCTTACAGTGTGATGATTCGGAACAGGTGTATCCGTAAACCTAGCTGCAAACTTATCTTTGACTGTCTGTTTGTGCTCACCTTGTTCACGGAACACATGTTCAACCAGGAATATTCGTTGTTCCAAAGTTAACACCATTGTTTCAGAGACCGCTAACTAGATGCAACAATCACTTCAACGTCACTTTGCCGACTGGAATCTAAGAAAGAAACTTCACGCAAGGCGATAATATAGCAGTGTTTCAAACCTTCGCATAAAATTTTATTTCATGTGACTTTGAATGCGACTTTGACTTGCCACGATTCAGGTGTATAGAGACTTTTTGAACGCTCTGTATATATTAGGAATGGTTGGACTTACATTATATACTGAAGGTAATACTTTTCTTCCTTTCTTTTTCTTTTGGATCTTCTTATTCTTGGATCAGCAAACGCTCAACTATTTAACGCAGCTTACTACTCTTCTCAATTCTGAACTACACGTTTCAAATTTATTTATTTTTTTTACATTTTTCACTATTTGGTTCGTGTATTTTAATCGCAGCTTTTTTTTGTTATTTTTCTTCTACCAATCCCTCCATAGCAAATAGCATGTTTCCCCATACCTAATAATACAGTATGTCAAATTACTCAATTTCTTCTTTTCTGAAATAGTCTTCTGTGTACTATTTTTGTAGACGACTTTTTAAAAAACTGGAGGTTCTCAGTTTGACCTGCATACATGTATTCTCTGTCAAGAAAATTTATGCATGTTTTCCGCGGGATAGTATCTTGCCCCTTGTTGCTATGAAAATAAAATACTACACATAGCCCCCACATCATTTCACCAGTAGCTTCCTATTTGCTCATCAGTTAAAACAGTATTCCTGGTCATCATGGCGAAAAATGTATTTGCATTTTCGTACATTCTACGAAAGCAATAAAAACGAAACAAGGAAAAAATACAATGCGATGTAAAGTGGTCGGACTATTTCGACAAATCACTCAATGTAGCGCTTTCCTTGCAAGCAGGTCTTGATAGTGTAATCGGTAACATCGTTGGCTCAAGTTCACGGGGTTCTCAGATCGATTCCCCCTGAAGGCATATATTTTATTTTTTTACAATAGAAGTTTTTTTTTAAACTATCCAGTCATTCGAGAAAAGGAAATCGTGTAAAAATACAACATTTCACTTTTGTATTCACATTATCGCGAAGAAATATGATCATTTCTTGCAGTTCAAACCGTAGACAATAAGTTAGCGAATAATATTTTGCGGTCTTTTTATAAACAATGCCCAGTGTGTTGTCGTCGGCAGAGCTCTACACTGTAGACCTTAAAGTCGCAAGTTTTTGAGGAAAACAGTGTCCATTTACTATTATTATTATTATTATTATTATTATTATTATTATTATTATTATTATTATTATTATTATTATTATTATTATTATTATTAGAATAACGAAAGAAGAAAAGAAAAAGACACATTGATAGGAACAGAAGATATATAGTTTATGTCAGATTCTTTTTAGGTTTACACATGAACGTCATAATATTATTACACATATGGATTGACAGATAGAATTATTTTATGAGAACAAAAATGGAGTATAAATATGTTAGCTGGTAGTATTAATGCATTTTTTCGCCCTTCTTCTAGATAGGTTGAGTTGATTTTGAGTTTAGCATCCCTTGAAGCAGCAAGGCTATATGAGATGGGACCTACGGATTAACGTGGAATCCGAAACACATGAGCACGTGCCAGGAATCGAACCCGGGTCGCTTGCTAGATAGGAAGGTGAGGTGACACCTTCAATAGAATCCTTCTTGTGACTAGAGTTGTAAGTTCGATCACTATTTGTAATTTGTGTTATTCCTTTAATGCTTTATCAACGTTGCATGTAGCGTTGAAGCTAATAATAACTTGTTAGCGAAATCACGTGTAAAATTTGAAGACCGAGTTAGTTGTGTAAATTTGCACACAGATCCAGGTAACGAAGTCAAAGTAATGTGCGTATGTCTCTTGAACAAAGAAATGGTTTCTTTGCTCTGGTTATCCTCCCTCGTAGAGTATTCGATAGCAAGGTGGTATGAAGATCTTGTAGTCCACGGATGGATTCCCGCGCACGCAGAACCATTTTTCTTTCTTCAGCACAAGTAAAAAAGGAAAAAATAAACGAATCGAGAAGCATGAAGTTTAGAGCTAATAAGTAAGACCGAACCAAAGGTATGGGGCATTACGTGATTTGTTTTAAAAAAACAATAAAATGGAGGAAAGTTGTTTTGTCTGTGTCTAGAAATGGAGTATAAATAAAAGAAGAAACTGCACTTCTGTCCAGAATTTCTGTCGCATGTCTTTCAAAATTACATAAATAGAAATAACTCTCTTTCTTATGATAGAAAATGTTAAATGTCTTTAAAATATGCAGAAAAAGGAAATCACATATTTTCAAAAAAAATATTTCTGTAAAAATTCAGAAATAAATAAGCTATAATTAATAAAAGAAATCTCCGAAACTCATCGCCAAATTCTAAGTTCCATTTTCCTAAGCGTGGCAAACGCGTCTCGAAATTTACAGAGAGAGAGGGAATTTTATGCTTTAATAGAAATACGACGTAAATCTTTCATAATGTTAGTAACTATACATATTGCACAGCTCTAGTAATAATATATATTAAACATTTTACAGTTAATGTTTACATCTTCTTAATATTCACATTGGTTCAATTTCCTGTCACTTGTCAACAATGTTTACAACGTCTTAGTTCGTTTTAGCATTTTTGCGAAGGTTGAACACCACCGTCAGCGTCGTTCCGTTGAACGTTACGTCGACTGTCCACAGTTTTACATGAACCTCTTGCGAAATCATTGATATTAAACAATATACTGGAAATTTCTACTTGCACGGAAGTTGCTATTCAACGCTTTCAAGTATCTCCGGTTTAATATGACTTAGTCCAAGTTAATTTAAGTAATAAAGTGTATTTGTATTGCATAGTCGTGAAACAGAGATGACTGACCTAATGACGAATAGACTCTGTTTCTTCTGCTCTTGTTTGGGGACGCCTAAACTTAGTAATGGACTATTCGCACTTCCGGGTCACCACACGCGCTTTGGCGGGACATAATAAATAATCTTGTTAACCTTTGATGTGTATGTGGTATGATGTGTAAAGTATAAGGTTTTATGTTGATTACTTCGAATATGTAAAGTGTTGGACGGTGGATAGGTAGCCGAGTTTAACTACGAATTCTAAACTAAAAAAAAAAAAACTTAGTGATTATTTGAAATTGGAGCTAGAGTGAGTGATTAGTGAAGTTAAATAAAAATTAAATCTTCTGCAACTAACTGTTCAACTTACGTGGAATCATTTGGACTAACTAATATTTTATTTTGAAGGAAGAGCGAAACCTGTACTGGCATATGCTAACGTTAATAATTACAATTGATTTTTTCTCTTCTTCATCTCGATATTTACTACGATATGCTAACATACTGTAAAATTAAATCTTGTGATATATATCCTCTAGCGACCCACCAAAAATTGGACGTTTTGTGAAAAGTGTTGAATCAGTTTCTCTGTATAGTAGACCTCAAAAAGTAAGAAATTTGTGGACTTTTTATGTTACTACGTTTTAGGGGGCGGGGGAGGGATGTAGCATATTTGCTACAATGGGCTTTTGCGACAATAATATGACAAATAGAATGTAACTAATTTTATAGATATATATTTCTTGTAAATACTCTACTACATGTTTTAGGTATGTAATAACTAGAAATAAACGTTTGCCTATTTCCAATGGCAGTTCAACATTTCATCGCATCACATTGTTGTTGAAACATTACAAAAATTACTAGCATATTAAGTATAAAATTTCACAACATAAAGGTGAGTAGTGGTGGGAAATACATTTCACTCTGAACGAAAGGTCTTGTAACAATTTCTATTAGTAGTAAAACACAAATATACTTTGCAGGTCGGACAATATAGAAATGTGAATTGTTTACAGCCTGGTAACCTACAGCTTAATCTGCTTCCCTGTTCAGAGATCATCATTCTTGGTAGATGTTTGACATTTAAAGTTCGTAGCGGTTTTCCTGGGATTGGTTCAGGAACACGACGTCTTTTTGGTGTTTGTAGATCTGCACGGTTACTTTCATCTTCTTCACTATCGTCTGATGTGATAGGATGAGAGAAAATTAGACTTTCAGCGATTGAAAACTTGAAACTAAAATAGTCTAAGATTTCTTTCCTTTCCATTCCAATCACAGATGCATCATTTCTGTATTTTAACCAGGAAGCTGCTGTTGCAAAGTCAAAAAAGGTGTTGCATAATTCGTATTGTCCATTTATTGGTTATTCCTCTCATTGAATATTTAGCTATTATTCGATAAATAAGATCTACGCCTCCCATGTTTTTATTGTATTCCAGGATGACATAGGAATGCTTGACATGGATGTATTGTTTATCTCGCTTTGACTTTCTGCGACATTCATCTTGAGGATTAACACCACACACGACAATTGCCTAACCATTTTATGATTACCATATAGTCGTCTTGCCTCACCACTTGGGCATGGCTTCTCCGGCCACTACGTTGCAATTCAGCATCTGTCTTAAACTTTATAATCATTGGAATTCTGCTGTACATGATCAAACCTGAAGCCAATGTCGACCTATGAGTTGAAACAGCGCCCAACAATGGAACTTATGTAAAGTATCTATCGAAGAACAATGAGGTTCCATTCGACAAAGTATCTGTAAGTTTAAGAACTATCTTTCCACCTAAATCTAGTTTCTCAGGACATGGTACAATATCGTCTGAAATTGTAGCTCCTTTCCTATCATACAGATAAAAATCGAGAGGAATGCCATTCGGTAAGCACGCTAGAAAGTTTTTCATTTATGTAGGACTGGGTTTCCCTTTAACATACTGTCTCGCTTTCACATTCCCATGAAATGGTATCATTTCTTCATCAATGCTGACATTTCGTTCTCTAGGATTTTGAATACAAGCATTTGTTTTCTTAATAAGCGGTCTAATTTTCCAAAATGGGTCATCTTTCTCCTCTTCTGATACAGTGTTATCATCAACGACTTTCAAAGAGGATCGTAAACTGTAGTACCTATTTCTTGAATTATTGTCGTTTATTAGCGGATATCTAATCCTACGTTCCCAGCACATGCGAAGTCTAGGGAATTCCATTACTGAAGCAATCATGCTAACACCCTAGATTTTCTTAATTTCTTCTGGTGTTGTGTTTAGACTTTTTCAAAGACTATCACTGATCTCACATTGGTATATTCAGACATTGTATCAAAAACGCTATCATCTATATATTTCTAGAGGTATTCAATCGGAGTCTTTACGCTACCAGAGTTTGAAGTCCCGGCTCCATCAGGACAACCATAGCCTGAAGTCCCATATGCATCATTTCCAATGTCCTGTCGATCCCTGAAACTAAAAATTTCATTTTTCAGTATGAAATACTTTTCCGTGTTACGCGAGATGTTGGTACTGCCATTCGGTCTATTCGGCTTACTTCTCACGATGGCGCCATTGTATTGGGCCTTTCTGTGCATCCCTGCAGTATTGAGTTGCATTCATTTGTACTTCATCTTCACTAGATGTTTCAGAGCTCGTATCTGACGGTGTGTAAGCTAAATCGTCATCCGACGCTAGCTCTTCAATATCTGAACTATTTGGATCAAGAGACTCAATAAGGTCTCTTATTTCTTTGTTTGATAATCCTAAAAGTAATATTAAAAATGATAATAAGATTCCGGTTATAACTCTCCTATAACTCTTCAATGACAAATAGGAGAGTTATAACGCAATGTGCCATGAAACACCCGTATGGTACAAATTGTACCATAAGATCCCGAAAAGGCTATACTTAGATGTCGTCTGCTACTCCGGGTAGTTATCTGTGTGCTATTCCGTGGTGTCATTTGAAACCCCCGTGCGAAAAGTGGGCGAGCCCATACTTACGTCATACTACTTCTGTTAGGGTTCTTCTCGTCATCTGTGAGCTGTATTTGTTCTATTCTGAATATCATGTTTTTTCTTTCATGTGTCCAGGTCAGTTAGGGTCTGAACTACAAACATTTTAGTCATCATGATCATCTTTTAAAGACTATTCTTATCGCAGTAACCATTTGAAAATAATTATATGAAATTTCATTTCTCTAATAATCAATTCAGTACTAATGACTTTACCTTGCAGGATGGGGAGAATAGGGCTCATAACCAAACATTGAAGAAATATTGTCACACTTAGAAGTCAAGTCTCGATATATCATAGTGAGCAGCTTCACTTTTATTCGTATGCACAAATCAAAAACGAAAGAAGAAATAATACATTTTTCACTTTTATTCGTGCTCGGATGAAATATACTCACGTATCAACATTTGGAGATCACTAGTTTATAAAATGACCTAAAAAATAATACTACATTCTGTAATGTACCTAAAGCCTTGGGTTGTTTGACATTCTTCTTGAACAGAAAACCGTTAATATAATGACGCATCAAGACCAGCCAAACTGACCATATAACTTGGTACTAATTCTGGAACAATTAATTTTCCCCAAAACAAGGCAACAAATCTCCAGAACATCTATTGAATGCTGCCATCACTCGTGTTTGGATACTGCCTTTCTTCCCTCTCAAAAGTAATGAAATTACTCTTTCTTATTAATTGGTTGGAAAGTTAATTCCAAAAACATCATCAAAACTACATCTTAATTTAACCAACCAAATAGACGACGAAGAAAATATATACGCTAAATCACTGAAACAGGTGTTCCAATTCACTCTTGCTTCACGAACTCGCATTCCAAAAAAGAAGTTTGAGCTTCGATGTAAAACAAGACTACAAATATCGCTGCTTTCTTTTCCTCTCTATTTCAGGTGTATTTCCATATAAGATTTCGACGCCCGAGTTTCCTAATAGCAGCTCCTACGAAAGCTAACCTGTCGCCAGCAAACAAACACGAATCACGTCGCAAACTTGAAAGTGCTTCTTTCAAAAAACTCTTCTTTTTAACTTTTTCTTTCTTAAATTATTAAGAAAGAATTAACACAAACAAATGCTCAGGCTATTCAATGAAATCTTTGAACACAATTCTAAATGTTATTAATATTTCTGTCCATAAATAAATACTGCATATTATTTTGTATTCTTCCAGTCCATTACACAACAGGGGGGTCCAAAAATAAATATGAAAAATTACTTCACTTCAAACTCATTGTAGTAAACTTCTGATTGCTACATATCTCCCACTTTAAGAAAAAAACGTTCTAGTCAAAAGAAATTTTTATACCAAATCAATACAATGTGCTTTACTACTGTTACCCCAAAGCAAAATCCCATATTCAATTATACTATGAATTATACTCATACTACATACATTGCGCTCTTCCTGCGTTTTTCCCTTTATAACGTTTTTCCATTTGCAAAATGTTCTGGTGAAAAATGATCTGAAAAATATTTTGCGTGTTCATTGCTTATAGCAGCTAATTTTTGGATCAAAAGATCCAATATTTCAATCAAAAATTTTCTTATAGACCTTCTATCTGGAGAACTATATATAGTGTATCGAAAACCAAACTATCACTTAACTCAGTATAATGTGCTTATTCTGGAGGAAATACGAAAACTGGATTTAGGGGCCGTTCAAAAATTCTGTGACCCCTGATCCAGAAACTTATTATTGGCCAAGATCGCAATCTTTAGATCTTATTTATTTATTTATTTTTATTTTTATTTTTATTTTTATTTTTATTTTTATTTTTATTTTTATTTTTATTTTTATTTTTATTTTTATTTTTTATTTTTAATTATTTTTTTGATCATGCCTTAAATTCTTGTTCAGAGAAATTACTCAAATAAATGGAAACGCAGGCAGTGAATAAATTTTATAGTACATATTTCACCTTTGTGCTTCGCAAATTTTCAAGAAGGTTCTGTACCAGTATTTCGTTTTACTTCTCTTACAAGCAAACTTATCGATGTTGAAATCTAGTTTTCTGACCCAAGTTAGCAGAGAAGTGTGGAATATCAAGAAATGAGCGTAAGCAAAATTTAAAATGTTTCCGTCTATACACAGCAGCAGTGTCCAAAAACCTGATTTATCAGAATAAGCCATAACAATGTGTTTCAAGTTTGAAGATGTCATTCTATTTGTAAAACGGGTAAAGGGATGAAAAACAAAAACACATTAACCGACACCAGGAGGAAGTAGACATTTATTTGAGGGTATGCTTTTCACGGAACCATCTTGTATCTTGCTCGACATTTAAATAGGAATGGATTCATATCAAATTGGGCTAGAATTTAACGAGAAATACAATGATGAAGTCTATGTTTCCATACGTTTATATTTGTAAGACATAATGAAATATACATTGATATGAATTCGTTGATTCAAAGATTTCTTAACAGCTGTATCTTTTTAAAAGAATTCAAGTCAGGAAAACTTAATGTACGCTAGTGAGAACATCGGAGGTAGCTACTTATGAAAGGTATCAGTTTGAAATCGTTATCGAGTGCAGAGGAAATGAAATGGTGATGAGACGATCACAACCCTTCAGGAACTGATGGAAGATGGATGACATTTCTTCCATTGAATTATTCGAGTTAGAAGACAAACGTTCATAAGCAGCCACCTACTCAGTATGCACTAGTATACCTACATACGTTTTTCCTGACTTGATTTAAGAAAAAAATACATCCACGGGATTTTCGGAGAAGAGGGCAAAGTTTGTCATGTTGTTTTGTATTTTTAATATAGCTATAATAAGAGAAATGATATGCAAAGAAGTCGCACTGAGGCTGATTTATTTATACTATCTTGCTAATCACAGTAGCATCACACGATATAATCAGTAAGAACGCCAGGAATGTTTACTTAGTAGGGTGTTCAAAATAAAAGAGGGTGTGCACCCAGACTATATCTTATATAGGTATATGTTTTGACCCAGACCATGATATATGTTTTTATATAAACTCAAAGAGAACAATACTTTTACGCCCAGAGGTGTGTAGGGAAACTTCGGGGCGTGTCAAGGGTGTTAGGATTGTGCAGAATTCTCCCTATTTTTACAACAGAAGTTGTAAACAAAAAAAAATAAGAAAGAAAGAAAGAATGAAACTACTACAGCATTAAACTCAGAAAATATTTGGTTATAATTATTTATTTACTCGTTAGGGAGAGGTCATGTGGAGTCCATGGATGCACCTGTATTGCAATATACCGGTACTTGAACACCGGGTATAGCAGATACATCTTAACAATAGGATAGCCACTTGGCCGGAGCCCGCGTATGCATTGGGAGCCCCGCGAGCAGAAGCGCATGTATTAATTACATGTATTAGGAGCAAAATTTAGTCATAGAGACCACAACACACTTGTTTGCTCTGGGGCCTAATATGCTGTTAAAACGGCACTGAAGAGTAGATTAGACTGGAGAGTAGAGTAGACGGCACTAGCGCGGGACGCCCTTAGGCGCGGGGCCCGATTGGGAGCAATCTGTCCAATTGGCTTAAGGCCGGCCCTGGCAGGAAGGTTCAGAAATACGTCCATAATCCCGGAAACGTACAGCGAAACAGCTACACACAGAACCACAGACGCGTTAGTTGACACAAGAAAATGCATAACTTTTGTGGCTCCAGCAAAACTTTAGATGCATAATTTTTAAGGATGCAACTAAATGCATAATGAAAACTACGTTAATTGATGCACTTGCGTGCATAAAATTCATTATGCAGGTAAACGCTTTGCTGAAATCACAAAATGTTATGCATTTTTTTGTCTCCTACTGAAGTATTTACATGCATTAATTGAAACAGTGGTTTGTGTCGCTGGTTGCATACTCCCTAAATATACAGGATTTACAAGGGTGTGGAAACAATTAAATAAATTTAGAACACTACTAAAAATATGTAATCGAGGCTTTTTGGGTGATGCAGGACAGAATGCAAATATTCCATATTACATGAGAGCCTCTACGGCCATTTTGGAAGTTGTCATACTGGATTTGAGTTAATTAAGTGAAATATAGATTTTACGATACACTACTATTTTTGAAATAAAGTGTGATTTTTAAAGACATTAACAAGATTGTTTTCTATATTCTTTGTTAACGAAATTTTGATCACATAGGTCTAGAACATATACAAAAACTTGTCATTGTAAATTTATGATCATAATTTTGTTCAGGATGCAAACAAGCAGAGAGGAAATTAGTATACTATCGTTACGAAATCACACCTTATTTCAACAATAGTATCGGATCGTAAAGTTCCCATTTCACTGAATTAATTAAAATCCAGTATGATACCTTCCAAAATGGTCGCAGAGGCTCTCATGTAAAATGGAATATTTTCACTCTGTTGTGCATCACGCCAGCAAACCTCGATTTCATAGTTTTGGTAGTATTCTAAATTTATTCCATCGTTTTCACACCCTTGACAACCCTGTATATTTATTGAACAAATTCCCAGATACAGCATAATTGTGCCATTTAACACAGGCACAATTAGATGTGCAATATACAATTTAGGCCACTCAATTTATGAGACCCATCTAAACTATGTCACAACCATTATGAGAAAATAGTTACAAACATAAGGCCTTCAAATAGTATATCTTACAAGTCAAAAAAGGAAATGAACTCAATTTATTATACCTAGGTACATAGCTTTTTTTTTTTTTTTTTACAGGTTGCTCTACAAGAGCAGTTTTGCCATTTTCACTAAAGCTAAAACCCCAAATTATCTTTGGTAAAATAAAAGAACATGGGTCAATGTTAGAAAAATCGTACCGATAGCAAATCTAGCAATGGGAAACACAAAACTTTACTTTAAAAAAAAAGTGAAAACTACCAACTCAGATTATAAATCAAACTTTGTATGTCTATGTTCTCTAAATCTTTCTATCGCTTTTTATAATATATTTTAGTATACTAATTTATGCCCGTTTAGGCTTTTTCCGTTTCGCCTTATGCCCTCAAAACATTTTGCCATACAACCGATAAGGATGTTATCTTAAGGCGGAAAGGGAATTCCCATTTGCCTTTTCCTGCTTGACCTTATAACATAGAAGGGAATTTTCACTCTGTTTCTGTAACAAATAGGGATTTATCTTATTCTCAACTGCAACGTCTCTTTCGATTCCAGACAAATTAAACTCAAATATCTTAGAAGAACATAAATTTTATTATCACACCCGAAATAGCATATCAAGTTTCTATGTGGATATAATATGAAACAGCATCAGTATTTGAAATTACATCAATTTCACTGTTCTTAAGTCTATCTTTTAGGCGGTGAATCCTGTCGTCAAACCGTCTCTACTTTAGCTTTCTAAGTGTTTCCTGATAATCCACTTAAAGAAGTACTCGCAATCTTTCATTTTCACGTTGCTTGTCTTTCATTAATTCAATGAAAGAATGTATGTCTAAGTGATCCCTTGATGCCTTTCTTCGTAATTTGGCGTGCCACTGTCCTGCATTGTTAGTCGTTCGTTCTTGATCGTTTTCCAAGTGATTCCACAAGTCACTACAAATAGGTAAAAATACATCATTAGCACATTAAAAATTCAAAGGATTGCAGGAGAATCTACGTTAGAAAGTCGAAGCAAAATTCTGGGTGAACCTAATTTATTTCTTTTGTAAATCAAAAGAAAGTGTTCTTTTG
Organism: Thermobia domestica; assembly: GCF_964235325.1. NCBI lineage: Eukaryota > Metazoa > Arthropoda > Insecta > Zygentoma > Lepismatidae > Thermobia > Thermobia domestica. The sequence continues at coordinate 100,382,674 of NC_137463.1, read as the reverse complement.
ATAATTTACAAATCAGTGTATGCAGAATCTTCAATATATGCACGTCGCAAGAAAATCTATATTACACTTTACATGAGGTGTTAATGGGGAAAATGCTATACTGCACTATAATGCTATAAAAACTTGCACTAAACGCCATCTATTTATGTAGGAAAGAAAACATACTTACAAAGAAAATAACGTATCACCATCATCCAGTCAATTGTCTACAAGATAATCATGGAACTCCTCCTTACATTGGACGTCAGGCGCATCATCTTGCAAACGTAAAAACACTACATCTAAATGGGAAGTTGGTATCAGAGGTATCTAGTGCTGCTGCATGTCGAATCCATCTTTCCACTTCAGTGCTTTCTTTGTATATACAATTGAGAAAGTCCTAACGACTGAACCTTCCTCCAACAGACTGACAGAAGTGGAAGGAACATCATCTGATTTTAACCAGGAAATACTTTATTTACAGCATTGATTGCTACTTTCTCAGGATCAATAGAAACTTCTTTCAATTTGAAACGCAGTCCAAATTTCTCAGCTTCTTCCCTGATTACCTCCTGTAATCTTACATGTGTCTTGCTTTTTACTGGGAAATATGCAGAAGAGGAGAACAAATACCTGGCCGAAATATTTTCCGTGTAGGGTGTACATTTGGGAGAAAAGGCGAGGTACAGTCTTAAGTGCCCCATCCATTACAATCCTGTCGCACTGACAAAGAATCTCCAAAGTTCCAACAGTGCCGAAACCCTATTGAAGATAGTAATAACACAGACATTCTAAAGAAAATGCTTTAATATTAATATTCTTACTTCTATTACTATTGTCATATCAGATTTTCACGATTTCATAAAAAAAAATGCAAGAAGAAAGTAGGAAATGATAAACTATTTTCTTGATTACTAAAATATAACTCACAAGAATTCTACTGGTGTCAACGCCTTCATCCCTCAATAAAAGTTTTGCCGTCGTGCGTTTCGCTCCACCATCCTTTCACCTTCAATTTACTCAATCTTTGCGATTGTGGTGCCCGGTTCATGCTCATACGTTATATAGAGAGTGTTTGACGGCACGAAAAATAGGGACAACAGATGCAGTTTCACTACAGTAATTCCCTTAGCAATCTTCTTCCTGGAGAGAAGAAAATAAATTCAGTTTAAACATCAACAGAAAACAATGTCATACTTGACGGAATATTGCGGAACTACGACCGGTTAATTGTGTTACATTATAAATAAAAAATGGACTATGTATTTGTATGTTAGCTAGGATGTCATTTACGAAAAGTTCCATATCTAAAGTTCTAAAATAACTTTTGGAGAAGTTGCAAGAATAAATATTAGAAACATGCAGAGAAGCTTCAGTGTCAAAATTACTTATACCTTATTACAAATATTATATATACTTACCTATATGTCTTAGTAATTGTTGATGTTCGTTCTTCCGCCGCTCTCTTCTTCATATGTGAGGTACATATACAAGGCTACATGAGCAATTTTTTAAACAGTGAAGCAAATAACACAGTATTATGAATACTTGCTTTGATTATACGCTGTTCTGTTCGTTCAAACGTAAATATTACTAGCCTTACAAATGTTTTCCAAAATGACACTAAATTTCCCTATCATGATTTGAAAATTACCTTCGCTGGTGTAAAGCGAAATGGAAAGGGCAAACGGGAATTCCTGTTTCGCCTTATAATCAAATTAGCATATACTATCTTAGAATCATAGCCGGAAGTAATGAAAACAGGCACAAGGTGAAACAGGAAAAGGCCAAACGGGAAGACACTCAAAGTTTCATTTTAAAATCATCTGAAAGAATTTATCACTTACATTTTCCTGTGTTTAATTATTAAAGATATATTTTGCAAACGGAAAAATACGTGGACGTTTCGAATTAGGTACAAAAATATGAAAACTGTTTTTGTGATGTATAATTACAATGTTCTAAAAAAGTTATATTTCTGGGATAAAAGTCTGTAGGTCTATAGTAATTTACCATGTTAAATTCAAATCAGAAATCAGAATTTCGCTATCAGGGATACTTTCTCAGTAATATATGATGTTACGTAAGTACATGACGCATGTTTCTTTCATTTCCCATTCATGAAACGCTGAATTTTAATTAAAAAGAAGTAACAGTCAGTTTAAATCTCATAATCAAATTGAATTCATTGGAAGAACATAACACTAGTGGAAAATCCTGTTAACCTCTGAAAAGTTAACCTGATAGTGTTGCCAGAAATTACATTTGAAATTTCCTTTTGTTATTATACGCTATGTTCAAACGTTACTATTCACATTTCCCTATCGTGTCCCTGAAACGGAAAGTTTGAGGGAAAAAATGAGGCTTTTGGAAAAAAAATCCCTTTTTTCTATTTTGGGTCAATCCGGAACACCCTGTGTTAACACACAGATCTCAAAATCTACGGAAAAATACTAAATGGAGTACGAAACGTGTGTACAAATTTTCAAGCTTCTATCTTGAATAGTAAGTATGGAAAAAAAATTACCAATCAGCTAAGAACATCCCCACAGTGGCCCAGATCACTCAAAAAGATTCGGATGTAATATAAAAGTTTTCTGAGACATCCTAGGGTCATATTTTACACTTCATTCTCTTCAGAATACAACAGTCTTTCAAACGGTACCATTCATATGTTTCCGCGGGAAACATTGCAAAAAATGGGATTTTTGTTAAAAAATGTCCAATTTTTCTTAGCACCTCTGGACCCCTCCTCTCTTTGTTAACACACAGATCTCAAATTCAACTGAAAAATGTTAAGGGCACAGTGAATATGTCTACAAAATTTGAAGCTTCTATTTAGAAAAGTAAAGTAAAAAATATATATATTAATATATGTGCTAAGAATATCACCACAATACCCCAAATTCCTACATAAAACGACAATTTTATAAGACATCCCTATTTATCCTAGGATCATGGTTCGTACCTCATTCTCTTCAGAATGGAAAGTACTTTCTAACGTTACAAATCACATGTCTTCATCATGTATCTGAGGCGGGAAAATCTCGAAAAAGGGATTTATTAAAATATCCCTTTTTTAAAACCTTTCTACTCGTTTGAACACAACTTGTGGCAACGCAGAGATCTGAAATATATCTGCAAAATACTAAGGAGTACACTGAATGTATGTGCAAAATATCAATCTTCTATGTGCAAAAGTAAGCCTGCCAAAAAATAATATGCCCACAGTACCATAAATTCCTGTTTAAAACAAGATCTCAGGTAAAAATTTCTTGAGACGTCCTTATTTATACTAGTATTATGGTTCGTACCTCATTCTCTTCAGAATAAAACAGCCTTCTAAAACGGCACAATTCGCAAGTCTCCGTCGAGTATCTGAGCGGGAAAATCGAGAAAAAGAGAATTTTTGTTCTTCTTCTTCTTCGTCGTCGTCTTATTATTATTATTATTATTATTATTATTATTATTATTATTATTATTATTATTATTATTATTATTATAATTATTATTATTATTATTACATTCTTGCACCTCTGAATTGCCCCTGTGTTAATGTAGAGATCTGAAAAATATTAAGGGGTGCACTGAATGTTTGTGCAAATTTTCAATCTTAATAGGTGCAGAAGTAAGTCACCCAAAAAATAATAAAAGTAGGCCTAACTAAAAATTCTTTTGTTTTAAGTTATGACGCCATCACACCCTATGTTTCGACCCAGAAAGGTGTGAAACCATACGTAACGTGTTCTACAATGCTTCCACGCTAGAAAAAAAAGCTTTATTAGTGCTTTTTAAATCGAATAATGAAAATACTACCTTAACGTATAAACATATACGATATATGTAAGGGTTAATGCCGTGCTACTGTTTTCAATCTTCAATTTATTTCCTGCTCAATAGTAGGCATACCCGTGTTCTGTCAATATTTACTTCAATATCACGAAATCGGGGCTTTTCGCTCGATACTGTAACCAAAACATCACAATTACGTGACCATGTGTGACCTTTAGTAGGTACTCTACTATTGGTATGTGCAGGACAAGGGCGCCGTTTTCTGTGTAACTTTGGGGGGCCCTATGAAAGATATGCATTAGTAAAAGGGAAAAACGAATGACCATGTACTGTAGAAATAGGAGAACCTGCTTCAACTTAGCAATTTGGGCCCCCTCATTAGAGGTCCATTTCAACTTTGGGGGTCCCAGGCCACTAAACCCCCCAGGATCGGCGCCCTTGGTGCAGGACTACCAACTTATGCGAGCTAAATGAATTTTTTCTAAATAATCAACCTTCACCTAATAAGAATATTAAGTATTATTATTATTATTATTATGAATAATAATATTAATAATAATAATAATAATAATAATAATAATAATAATAATAATAATAATAATAATAATAACAATAATAATAATAATAATAATAGCGCTTCGGAGTTCACGCATGCATCGGATATCTTTAATGAGAACCTAGCAACAAGTACCATTTTTGCTTTAAAGCTGAAATTATTTTCGAAATCATACGTACTTTTATGTAAATTGGTAGCATGAGTCACTTTCTTTCACTCCTTGGAAATTCCAACAACTTCGAAACAAGCAAGTGAGATTCCTTATTTGTTCACTCCTTTGTGGATTTGTGCAGGAAACGAGTTCCTTCTAAGAATCCCTTATGGTTTTGTCTCTTTTCTTGTTGCTATTTTTTTTTTTTTTTGCTAACGGTACTTTTCTTAACTACATACTTCCACTAACACAGCACTAATACTAACACAATAATATAGTATTTTAATATACACTTACCTCCGTTTTTCTTACCAGTTAGCACCCAAACAAACGAACACACACAATAACAAGTCAGAATTCGCTCCATACCAACACGAAAACCAGTCGAGCATGCGCAGCAAGTGCTATGGAGACTAGCTTCAAACAAAACACGACAGGTGACGCTCACAACAAGAAGAAATGCATCAGACCGGATGCAAAATTCTGCATCAATCGAGTAATCTTAAACCGCAATGCATTTAAATGTCTCAAATGACTCGTTTCTTATTTTCGAACGCTCTTTCGGGTTGAAAATGCTGCGCATCACTGACAAAAACTAAATTTATACATATTAACGCGCCATTTGATGCACGTAAATGTTTCAAATTTCCTATGATGCACTTGTAGTTCTGTGTGTACACAGAGAAAAATTACAAAACAAATACCGGTACAATGAGTTCTCTTCATAGTCAAACAGATAGATGAATTTTCGTTTGATATATGAATATTATATAAAATGAAGTTAATTCAACAATTACATTTACGGAACACCTGTAAAAACTACGTCTAGATTTATATTACAATAAGATGCATTTATCTAACAAAGTTCATGTATAGCATTACAAACAAATAAGTATTTCTTGTTGGGGTCAGAGAGACCTCAGGTATGGAAACTTAGAGTACTGATAGAAAATAGCAGAAATGTTGTTTGCACAAGGCTAAAATTCCGTAAGATGCAAAAGCACATTTAGATATTCTATGTCACGAAGAAAATAGCAGACATGTTGTTTGCACAAGGCTAAAATTCGGTAAGATGCAAAAGCACATTTAGATATTATATGTCTCGAAAGATGAAGATGTTATCCCCCCCACTTCCAGGAAATATATATGGCGTCTTCCAACTTTCTATAAAAATTACAATGGGGAAAGATAGGCACGGAGTACGGCGTGACGTCAAGAATTCCCCTACCCTTTTAGATCCCATTTTACCAGTGGATGAACCAGTCTATGGACGTGATTGATAGTGATACTTTTCGTAATATTTTAGAATAGGAGATGCTCCATTAGATATTACACGTAACTTTTGAGTTGGTCAACAAAGAGTTTCTGAGCACATCAAACGACTATAATTTGTAGAAAAGTACTACAAATGGATTCCACATGAACTACCTGAGAAAATCGACAGGCCGCGTGACTTCTAGGGGGATGTGTCAGGAATAATATACGAAAAGTCCCCTAAAATCCCACTGTCGCTTTTCCCGCAATTTTGAAAAATGTCCACCATCTTTAGACGACGACAAGGAATTTATGGAAATCGTCACCCTTTATGTTTATTCCTCTAGCCACCGTTCTAATTATCACAAAGCCATGAGTCATATATGGTTGGAAACTTTGAAAGACACAAAATCTAAGTAAATAACATATATGATCATCGCGATAAATTTGTAGAAGAAGAGGAAGAAGAAAACAGCTTTTTTATTTAAAAAAGATATATTTTCAGAAATCATGAGAAGTTTGCAACACTGACAGTTATTGCACACCAACAAAACACCACCAACAAATGTCCTTGATATCTATCTCAATCATAGCCAAGAATGACACAAATCGGTGCAATACAAGCCGAGAAAAAATATAACATACGTTACTTTCTGACCTCTTTGTACAAAAGTGCATAAGATGACACACTTTCACGGTTCTAGTACCTTCTTTTATCACATAGGACCAAGAGTTATATATCATTGGAAATCTTAAGAAACGTAAATTCGAACGAGGTAACACTTATACTAATCAAGCCCAATTTGTGGAAGAAGCGCAAAACCCAAATTTCCGGGATAAAACTTGATTTTCCCATAAATTCTTTAAAACTTGCAACACTGACAATTATCTATGTTAACAGAACTCAGCCACCGTTTTCAGTATCATCACTATTAATTTACTCTTAAAATAGCCAACGTTTTTCCCAATGGAGTAAGCTTTTATGATACATAGTTTTACATCACTTAAATATAGCACAAAAATCATTTATTGACAGCATTAGAAAGTAGCAGAAATTGATAGTCTCCTATTCATAGGAAAATCGCAAGTCACACACTTAAAATCACTCTCGACTACAATAGCCATTTGAATGTAATTTTTTAAAATGTCTTGTTTATAACTAGAATGCAATTTTCCTCCTAGTATTCTTCAAATCAACTTAATATTTACATTAGACGTTAGTATGCACTTTAAGAACATTTTTGTAACTAGTCCATTCGGACTTATTTTAATAGAAATCAATGAGGTTATGATTGTCTCGTTCATCTCCATGGTTTTCATCACTTGATTTTGCATTCACACATCCAATTCCTCGACACTGACATAAATTAGAGCACACAATTCCTGCTTTTCGACAACCGTACATAATTTCACAGCCCTTTTTACAGTTACAGGATATTACACGGAGCGGGTTCCTTGATCATTCTTGCTGGTGCGAGAATACCTCCTAATGTTGTCCATCCATATTCAGTCGGTCGCAAATCATTTCCACGGTACAATTGAACCTGATGATGTCGTGTTTCGCAGCTTCACTGGTGGGTGGCAATTTTGCCAATTGTGTTTCGTTCTGAATGGGGAGGACTTACTGCAAGGATGTATGAATGATACTGGAATTCATTCAGTAAGCTTACTGTTGCTGGATAATCGTAGTGTGTTAGTAGAAATGATGTGCCAGCTTCATAGATTGTACACTAGCATTATCATGGTTCAAAACGTCAAGTGATCGGCATAAATCTTCCCGCTTTTGAAGTAATCACAATGGCTTTTTCTTTCTCTGTCGATACAAACCACATGATGTGTCGCATCTAGTTAAAGCATGGTAGCTGAGCAAAACAGTTAATATATTTGTCTGTGTATCTTACAACTTCTTAGTACTAAATTCTTTACTCACCTCTTGTCCACGTCCAAGCTTTCGAAATATGATGTCGTACTGATTATTACCTTGTTCAAGCAAAATGATTAAAATGTCATCATCCTCGCCTATTATCACGACGTGCCTACAAGGATTTAAAGATTTGGCTACAGCAGTTTTAGCTATAAGTGCGTCAGCATCACTTGTTGCTTGCTGGGTTTGAATTCCAGCTTGTGTCAAATGAACCATCAACTCACGGGCGAAACAATCCTTATTTTTGAAATTACCTAAGAATTTATCTTTGTTTGTTAATAATGTGGTTTCATTTGTGATACCAAAGCTGATTGAACCTTTGACTTACGTGCTCCCGCTCAGCGCCTTTTGTACAGTTTTCAGTGCAATACCCATAAAAAAAATAATTGTTGCTTTCGTTCCTGAGTTTGGGAGTACATAGGACACATACGAGTTGTGCACGTCAAGGTATGTTTCATGTTGTGACCAAACAACATGATGTAGCCAGCCAGCCTCCTTCTATAACGTACACAGTGTTTTCAATTTGAGTTTTAAAATTTGTCCGATATTGAAACATGTACAAAGCGGACTTTTTCGTTTTTCTCATGGACATTTCTGTGAAGAGAGAAAGTGAATAGGGTGCAAGCTCGTAAGCAAAACACTACTGATGTTCTTTTCCGGACTTCTACTCATATGATTCAGTTGAAGTATGGCGTTTACAGCCAGTAGCTCATCACGGATACGCACTACATTGTGAATTACGGATAGTGGGACGACTTTATCCTTTTGTTTAAGTTTCACATTTCCAAAAGTCCTTCCAAACATTCCTTCCATAGCAGCCAATCCGATTTCCTTAGATTATTCAGTTGACCATTTCATTACCTACCATGTCAGTGCTTAGGGACGCGAGCTCCGTGTAATGCGCTGCTATTGTATAGCTGAGCGACGCATTACAAAATGTTCTTGAGAATGTTTTAAGGGATACTGGTCTGTACCAGATGATTTAAAATTTACCAAAATCTAAACTAATAATAATAATAATAATAATAATAATAATAATAATAATAATAATAATAATAATAATAATAATAATATTTTTTTCGAATCGTTATTGGATAAACAAACTGATATAAATTTTATAGTAAAGAAGACATTTTGTGAGTGAGTTAATATGAATTATTGTAAAATGTATCGTTAAACTATATGTACCTCGGATCAAACATCAAAGCTATACCAACTGCAATTCATATATAATGTTGTAAGTACAAATTAAAATCTACCGAATAGTAAAATGATTAGTTGTCATAACGCAGAATAAAGGGATCATTAACTGGATGATGATACATACTGTACATGTATATATTGATGTGATGGTCTTGGTGTCTTCTTACTAAAGTAGCCCTCAAAAGAAAATAATGTGATAAATATGATAATAATATGAAAATTAATATTGAAAATAAATATAATGATATGTGATGAATGGATGTTATTTATATTGTGTAAAGTTAGAAAGTGGTTGTTATAAGAATTGAGTTAATCCTTAACTAAACTATATATATATTGAACACGTTGCTTTGTTAAATAATACATCATCCAATAAATATTACAAGGAATTATAGGCTGCTAGTTGACTTTCTGATATAGTATTCTTTACTGTGGGAGTCTCAATCAACACCATTACCTAAAATATGACAAACTATAAATTGTAATAACCCTTCTACACCGTGGTGAAAATGGGATACTACATCCGGATATGAAGGGAATGGAGAATGCTGGCAAAACCAACGCAAGAATTTCTTTAGATGTAATATATCACGCGATTGACTGCTTTGGTACAGGTCCACATGCCGACCAGTGTGAAGTTCTTGCCTATCTTTGTTTAATAATTTTTCAAGACATTCTCGTAAGTGGCACGCTGCTGGCATACTTGACACACACCTAGATATTATCTTTTCAGTCATGCCTCTCCCATGGGTCAGTACACCGCTGATCTTCATTGCTCTCGCTAAAACCTTCTCAATCGTCATATCAGACCATGTACTACTCCAAAATATATCTTTTCTACGAATAGTGAAGTAAACGTCTCCTGTAAGTAGCTGGAACTCATGAAGATCCATTTCATCCTCCAACCGCAACATTTCTTATAAGTACAGATGTGCGTATTTGGCATACAAAAGATACTCAGCTGCATAGGAGTATGGTAACATTTCTCACATGCAGTGAAGATGAAGATTCAAGTCTCCAGTTCTTTCGAATTAAAAGACGCATAAGCTGAAAGTACAGAGGTACTGCTTAATAATAACTTAGAGGAATAACTTAGAGGTACTGCTTGTTTCTGCAGCAGCGTCAATGAATAACTTCAGGTCATTTGCAATCTTGATTGATTATGTTTGAATGTTGAACCACTACATCAGTATCGATATCTTCTTCAGTCATCAAAGGAATACAAACATCTCGCAATTCACGCACAAACTCCTCAGTGGCGTCTGAGTTATTAATTGAACAGTATATATTGCAATTGCTCACTGTGTTTTAAAAAAATGAGCTCGCAAAGCACGAGCAATAAGAATGGCCAGACTTTATCTGTGGCATGGAATTACTAGCATACATACAAGACCAAAGTTCTTCAATGCTACTACCTTTCATTATATATGCAACTGTTTCCATAAATGACATTATGGTGTGGAAAACACCCAGGTCTGACAACCACTGACGATAATTCACCAGAATTTCTACATGCTGCTACAATGTCACATGCTTTAGAGTAGAAAGGTTGATCCAACGTGACTAAGCACGCCTTTTTGCTTATTTCCTGCACATTCTTTGCTGGTAAACATAAGCGCTGAGTATACGACAGCCTGTTTATTGGCTGAAGATTGATAAAAGGTTGTATTATTACTTAATATGCTTGGTACTTATGTTGTTGCTTGCCACCAGCTGCATAAATCCATTCCAATTCGGGCAACCACTTGAGAATCATCCACGTTACATCGTACAGAAGGTGGATTTCAGTTTGGATATTCAGAACACGAAGGTACCTTATATCTTCAATGATTAAATCCGAAAGGCGTGTGTACGTTACAAGTGGTATATTCCATTCATTCTTTGACAGTGTACGTTTTTTGAGCACAGGTATTGCTCAATGATATGCGAGTGACTGAATATGAATGGACAACATTAGGAGGTATCCTCGTACCAGCAAGAATGACCAAGGAACCCGCTCCGTGTAATATCCTGTAACTGTAAAAAGGGCTGTGAAATTATGTACGGTTGTCGAAAAGCAGGAATTGTGTGCTCTAATTTATGACAGTGTCGAGGAATTGGATGTGTGAATGCAAAATCAAATGATGAAAACCATGGAGATGAACGAGATAATAATAACCTCATTAATTTCTAATAAAATAGTCCGAATGAACTAGTTACAAAAATGTTCTTAAAGTGCATACTAACGTGTAATGTAAATATTAACCCTGCAACTACCATACATTTTTATACACATATTTTACCATTAGGTTCCAATGGACCCTAATTAAGAATCTAGGATATGGAGTAATTTTATGAGATTTTCACATTGTTTTATTGTATGAAAAAACAAATACAGCGCAACAAATTAACTTTCATGAAGAGAATAAAAATATTGAAAAGTATAATCACGGGTCCAATGGACCCGCTTGGTAGTTCTCGGGTTAAGTTGATTTGAAGAATACTAGGAGGAAAATTGCATTCTAGTTATAAACAAGATATTTTTAAAAAATTACATTCAAATGGCTATTGTAGTCGAGAGTGATTTTAAGTGTGTGAATTACGATTTTCCTATGAATAGGAGACTACCAATTTCTGCTACTTTCTAACGCTGTCAATAAATGATTTTTGTGCTATATTTAAGTGATGTAAGACTATATATCATAAAAGCTTACTCCATTGTGGAAAACGTTGGCCATTTTAATAGTAAATTAATAATGATGATAGTGAAAACGGCGGCTGAGTTCTGTTAACATAGATAATTGTCAGTGTTGCAAGTTTTAAAGAATTTATGGGAAAATCACGTTTTGTCCCGGAAATTTGGGTTTTGCGCTTCTTCTACAAATTGGGCTTGATTAGTATAAGTGTTACCTCTATCGAATTTACGTTTCTTAAGATTTCCAATGATATATAACTCTTGGTCCTATGTGATAAAAGAAGGTACTAGAACCGTGAAAGTGTGTCACCTTATGCACTTTTGTACAAAGAGGTCAGAAAGTAACGTATGTTATATTTTTTCTCGGCTTGTATTGCACCGATTTGTGTCATTCTTGGCTATAATTGAGATAAATATCAAGGACATCTGTTGGTGGTGTTTCGTTGGTGTGCAGTAACTGTCAATGTTGCAAACTTCTCATGATTTCTGTAAATATATCTTTTTTTAAATAATAAAAAAGCTGTTTTCTTCTTCCTCTTCTTCTAGAAATTTAGCGCGATGGGCATATGTCATTTACTTAGATTTTCTGTCTTTCAAGGTTTCCAACCATATATGACTCATGGCTTTGTGATAATTAGAACGGTAGCTAGAGGAATAAACATAAAGGGTGACGATTTCCATAAATTCCTTGTCGTCGTCTAAAGATGGCGGACATTTTTCAAAATTGCGGGAAAAGCGAGAGTGGGATTTTAGGGAACTTTTAGTATATTATTCCTGACACATCCCCCTACTTCCATACCAATTTTCAGCTTGTTACTAATTTGTTCCTTTCTCAATCCTATCTTTACTGGAGTAATTCCAAGCCCCTCAACTATGATGATTACGATTATAAGAGTTCAATTTATTCAGGTTCTGTACTGCTTACAGCAAATTTATGAGAATTTATTTTCTTTCCTTATGTCAGAGAACTTGAAAATGTGGAGATAGTTTAGATGCTAGGCGATGACTGACAAGAACCCGAGTAAACACTATGTACGTTCTTTACCATAATGAGAATATAATGTGCATTTTTCATTCACCTTTGTCTCTTTCTGTCTGATAACGTTTCTTTATCATGTATTATTTTCTGTTTCACCATCTCTCACTCTATCCATCGTAATCTCGTACTGATTCCTTCTCTCTCTTACACACACACACACACACACTACCTTTTTGCTCCTGCGCATATTCCAGAGCTGAAAACAGGCCACTTTTCAAAACTTATTGAAAAAGACTAACCTAAACATAAGGGGCCGGTCCAAATTATCAACTTCTCTGGAATAAGGTAAGAAAAATTCCACATAAACTTGCTTTAATAGAAACAGTAAAAAGATTCAATAAATTGAGTACTATTAAACGTAATCATCATGGCCAAGCGCTTTCAGGCAGGTGGTTGCAATACTTTTGATGTCCATGAGTTCGAACCCCAATACTTCCACTTTCGTTCTTTCTTTTTGCAGCTACGTCGGATTGTTAAATTTTTCCTCTTTGCCAATTCAAATGGCATTTACATTCAAAATAAGAGTAATTATGGTTGCATGTGTTTGGACATATTTTTAAAATAAAGAAAATAATAAAAACAATACACAAAGATAAAAACTATTACCGGTACTAAACATTATCAATAATAATTACTACGAAAACCTAAAACGAAGAGCTGAGCTCCTAACGACGGGACTTACAATTTCAGCTAAAGTATGTTAAGGTCCACTGTGTTCTATAGTTCGCAACGAGCTTGAAAGATGTCTACGCGCATCAACACGTAAATAAACAATTTTGTAACGCTGTACACAAGTTTATTCGACAATAACATGTGTAATACTGGTCCTGACTTTCATGTATACATAATAAGGATCCCATATCATATCATATGGACTTTATGGTAGTAGTATTTGCGTCACCTGAGGAAACTTTTTGGCCCCTGGGTCCCTGCCTCAGGACCCATGGTCTTTGGCCCGGGGTCAATGACCTAGTGGTACCATGGCCCACCCCCTCTAAATTTTGGCAGGGGTACCTTGGCCCCACCCCCTAAATTTTGGCAGGGGTACATAGGACCACCCCCCTTAAATTTTGGAAATTGCCAAATCTAAAAATTGGGTGTGGTAGCCTAGGACCATAGTATGTACCTCTATCAGTATTGGGTGTCTATCTCGTTCCCTTTCATGGGTAAAAAATTGCCAAAAAGTCAAATTTCGGGGGATTTTGACCTAATTTAACCCCTTTGATGAGGTGTTATTACCCTATATGGTTATATGGGCGTATACAGGGGTCCATTACCTTTCATAAGACATGGGTACATTAATGCACCCCATGAAAAATTTGGGAGGGGTACCTTGGCCCACCACTTAAATTTTGGAAATTGACTAATTTAAACATTGGGTATTATAGTATAGGACCCTAATATGTATTATGATAAATTTGGATGGTCCACCTTGTTCCCTTTTAGGGGTACAAAATTGCCAAAAATATAAACGTAAGCAATACGTTATACCACGTGTTTGGTTTTTGGTCGATTTTATCCCCTTTGATGAGGTGTTATTATCCTATATAGTTATATGGTCATGTATAGGGGCCCATTTCCTTTCATAAGATATGGGTATATTTGTGCACCCCTTTAAAAATTTGGGAGGGGTACCTTGGTCCACCCCCTTAAATTTTAGAAATTGCCCAATTTCAACATTTGGTATTATAGTACAGGACCTCAATATGTATCATGATAAATTTGGATGGTCCACCTTGTTCCCTTTTAGGGGTACAAAATTGCCAAAAATATAAACGTAAGCAATACGTTATACCACGTGTTTGGTTTTTGGTACATTTTATCCCCTTTGATGAGGTGTTATTATCCTACATAGATATATGGTCATGTATAGGGGTCCATTATCTATCGTAAGACATGGGTACATTGGTGCACCCCGGGAGGGGTACCTTGGCCCACCCCCTTAAATTTTAGAAATTGCCCAATTTCAACATTTGGTATTATAGTACTGGACCCTAACATGTATTATGATAAATTTGGGTGGTCCATCTCGTTCCCTTTTAGGGGTACAAAATTGCCAAAATTTTAGTACAACCACGTGTTTGGTATTTGGTACATTTTATCCCCCTTTGATGAGGTCCTATTACCTTATATGGTTATATGGTCATGTATAGGGGTCCATTATCTATCATAAGACATGGATACATTGGTGCACCCCGGGAGGGGTACCTTGGCCCACCCCTTAAATTTTGGAAAATGCTCAATTTAAACATTTGGTATTATAGTACAGGACCTCAATATGTATCATGATAAATTTGGATGGTCCACATCGTTCCCTTTTAGGGGTACAAAATTGCCAAAATATAAACGTTGTACCACGTGTTTGGTTTTTGGTTCATTTTATCCCCTTTGATGAGATTCTATGATTACAGGGGTTCATTTCTTATCATATTGTTGCACCCTTCTTAAATTTTGGCAATGGGGGGTTCACTGAAATTGTCCAATTTAAGCATAGTACAGGACCTCAATATGTTTCGGTGGTCCTATTGTCAAAATTTTAAGTACAACCACGTGTTCGGTTACTGACTCAATTTATCCTATTTGATAAGTTATGGACGGGTATCCCCTTTCAATTTGGTAGGACCCTTCGGGTGTAGTACAGTCACGTGATCGATGATTTGGTTTTGATGCGCGACGAGGTCCCTGGTCAATGTTCTCTAGGAATTAGGTGGAAACTTTGCTCAGGGTTCTCGTCTTATATCGCACAGTTCTTTAGGAGAATCTGATAACGTTGTATCTGGAATGAACAATAAAACACATAGATAAGCATAAATTATATTTCATTCAATTTTCTGGTTACTTCTTTTTCTTTCTTATTGACAATGTTTGTATTTTGAGATGGATTTCTTCATTAGACCTCCTCCTCTTCTTGATTGCGATGATTTGTTTCCATGTTTTGCAGCATAGCACCCGTTTGCAAAGCTTCCTATTGTGAATTCTGTAAAAAGAACGAGGAAAAAGATGATTAGTATAGAAATAGATGATGATAAAAACAAATACACTTTCAATGATAAATATGATAAAATTACCTGGAAGGTATATTGCAGCAGTCTACGATCATTAACCGTGGGTACTGTTGTGAACAAGTATTGAATTTCACGCAGAGATTTTCCTTGGGCTTTACATCACAAATAAAAATAAGCATAAAAGCCACATACGGATGAACCAAGACTTTGCATTTTGCGATTATTATATTTATAGTACATACAATGAAGTTTTAAGAATGCAACATGTTGTGGTACATAAGGAGGAAGGCCATAGCTGTCAAAATATTCTCCAACACCGCGATTATCAATATGAATTGCAATCCAATGGCTTCCTAGTTTTGTGGATGGATCTGTATTTACAATGATTGCCAGAGGAAGAGAAATCCGTGAGGGCAACTCATCGCTTGCAAATACCCCGGTAAAATGATTTCTGAATAATGGACTACCGTTTAAAGCACTAGCTAATTGTAATGTATTCAACATCGTGAATGGAAATGATACATAACGTATACGTACCTTGTAATTTAAAAGTCCAGGATAATGTTGCGCTGGTGGTCGATCTCTAGGAGTGAGGAAAACTCCCCATATACAATACAGTTTGCAGGTGCTGCTAATTTCTCTTGGAAATGAACTTCCAATCGGATGGCTCCATGTCGTTGTAAATTCCAATAGTGACAATCTCCAGCAGAAGAATCGGGAGTTAGGTCAAATACAAACAGTGTATATCCATTCTTGTAGTCGGCTCTTGAAATTGTATTTCCAGTATTGGTAAAATGTATGCCAGAACCTGAGAACAATGTGTGGTACGATGAAATGTAGAGATTTTCTTCAAAGTTGGGTTGCAATGGTTTTGAAGGTACAGCTTTTCCATCCACGTACAATGTAAAGAAATTAATGTTTAGATGTTGAAATTCGAATGGATTGGTGGTAATAGTTCCACTGGACGCTTCATTCGATGTAAATCCTACAATAATACGATTTGGCAATGTTCCCATAAACAGGTTATCAATAGTTTTGGATTGTATATCCTTCGGGATGGTAAATGATTTCATTTGAACCCTTGTCAGAGGATACTTTGCCGGTGTAGATTGTAAAATTTTATTGTATGCCAATTTGACACTAGGGCTGATGCTGACTTTTTTCACCTGCAACGATGCATCTAGAATATTGATTTTTGCATTGACACCACTTTCACCAGCCATGAGACAAAAGTTTGGCTTTGCAGGAGAAAGTTTCACACGTAATTCCACTCCATGAATTAAAAATTTATCTTGATTAAAAATGTCACAATGAAGATGTCCAATCATATCGAATTTCATACTTTGTTTTGTCAGTTCATAGCGTTGTTGAAATCCTTTGTTGTCACTTGTAGTTGCGATCATATGACCAGCCGTATCTTGAAACCACATTGCTGTTTGTAAATGTGTATTTTTAGCTCCATCACTATAATTGAGCAGTTTTTCCAGGTACGAACGATATGGATGATTATGTGACGGAAATGAAATCAGTTTATTGTTCAAGTAGATTTGTACTTCACTAAACATAGCATTTAGAAAATCATTGACAGGTGCAATTGCTTTATCCGTATTGATGAAGGAGGAACCATCTGGTTTCACAATTTGTGCTTGGATGTATAAGAAGGTTTGTGGCAAATCAATGTATTCATCACTGCTACCACTCACTACAAATTCTATTGGTGAATTTTCAGCTATTGAACTAATTGGTTTGTAGCCAATAATACGATTGTCCAGAACACTCGTTTGAATGGGTAATGTTGAAAAAATGTCCAATTCACTTTTTACACATTCACAGGATTGATGATGTAAGAAAGCCATCGTTGAATTAATCAAAAATATCTGGTGACGATGCCAATGATCTCTTCTTCTTCTTATGTGATAATTTACGTCTCTTTGTAGGATTGATGGTGTTGTTGATCGTTGGAAGGTCAACTTCAAACTGAGAGCAGTCATCCCATTTTCGTTTATGATATCCACTTCCCAGCATAGTTTTCAACTTATTTTTAGCTTTTTCTTGTAAATTTGTTTTTGCCTCTTGCATCCGTTGATGAAACGATTCTTCCAGCGGTTGATTCGAGATCACAACATCATTAATCATATTGGCACCTGAATTTAATAATTCTTTTCCCACAGTTTTAGCTCCTTGCTTCACAAGTGGTAACACTGAACGAAATAAGCCACCAAGGAAACTTCCGATGCCATGTCCTGCTTGATAGGGACTTCCCACATAGACGTTGCCGATACCGGATAACGCTTGTTTTTGGTAGTATTGCAAATACGGATCAGTCATGACGACGACGACGGAAATGTAGTTTTGTACACACCGTTCCAAAGGTGAATGGCATCCGATGACCTGTGCTATCCCTTATATCGATTTGTATTTGCTCAAAATTCATTTTTTCCACCGGAACATAATGTGCAGGATTAAAGATTTGTACTGCATGACTACCAAAAGTATGATTCACAGGATCCATGTTGACAATTCGTAGCAAGGGTACCATTGTATCTCCAACAATGACAAATTCAATAATGTCACAGTAAACGTACATTTGTGATGGTTAACCTAATCGTACATCCGGTGTATATTGTCCCTTTTCCATATCTTTTAAATCACTTTTTGGTTCAAATCCAAGCATTAAACTAACACTTGGTGAGATTTGTACAGAAGTATGGATTTCCTTATTGGGATGTGTTATGAGGCATATATTATTAGTTGCGTCATGGGATATAAATAAATTGGTTTCTTTATGATGTATATTAATTGCATGAATAAGATCCCGTATATTGTTATAATAGCGTACAGGGATCGTTACAACCTTCCACGGTTCTTGATCATTACTACTTGATGATTTATAATATATTTTATTGTTTTCACTGTTAATGTTCAGTAAAGAATGTGGATAATGAATCTCTACAATTGCCACATCCCATTTCTGGCGAAACTCTACACGTCGTTGTAATTTCGTAATATATGAAGTCAATGTATTTTCTGGAAAATAATCCATGGAACTATTACTGGGAAGTGTAACGTAAAAATCTTGATCAGGTTCCATTCTTCTTCTTCTTCTTCTTCAATGAAGTTGCAGGGATCCACGAATTGAATGAGGAAGGCTATCCTTTCCACTGGACGAGATACTCCTTTCTGCGACCTTTTGTTCTTGTACGTAATATTTTATCGATGAGGAACGTCGAAGGGAGCGGCACTGGCTGTAATTCTTCTCTGTAGAAAACACCATCGATGAGTTGATGATTTAAATCCTCTAGTCGATACACTGGTGGGTTTCTTGGTACAATGGCTTTTACTCTGAATATTTCCCAAGTCCAGTTCTCGAGGTAACCCTTGTCAAAGATACGTTTTGTTTTACTTATACGAACAGTATCACCAACAGATAAGTCCGTATCTTGTTTTGAACGTTGTAGCTTTTTGTCGTATAAGTTATGCCACACCTCCAGTAAATTGTCCTGAGAAACGTTTGCAGGTGCCATTTTAATACTGGAATGCCGACTTTCATTGTATGCTTTTACAAGTAAAGGCAATACTTTGATGTAATTGTATGTTTGATATTTGGTAAAGTATTTCCACATACGATGTTTCAATGTCTGATTAAATCTTTCTGCGATGCTGGCTTTAATATCTGGATCCGTTGTTGTAACATGTTGCACGTTGTGTTTCCTGAGAAACTTTTGTACTGTCTTGTTGGTAAATTCAGTTCCTTGATCACTACGTAGCACAATTGGTTTCCTCTCCTGGAAAATCATTTCAAATGCATTCACTATATCCTCGGCACTTTTTGATTTTAGTGGTACAGCCCACCCGTACCGACTAAACACATCAATCACTGTAAGAATGTAGCGGTAATTGTCATTATAGTTTTGAAGTGATTGTAAATCATTTAAATCACATTCCCATTGATCATCAATATTGTTGACAAGATAAAAATCTCTACGGAAACGACGACGTACAGGATGATGTAACGTGTAGGTAGGCTGTTTGTTTAACCAAAGTTTTATTTTGGCTAGAGGTATAGATTTTCCTGTGGCTTGCCATAATTTCTTTGCAGTAGAAAATGATGCAGGATGTGCTGGATTGTAATAAATGGATTTCAACTTTTTGTTCATGGTTTGTACGTTGACCATTGTGGAATGATACGTTTTCTTTTTGGTCGGACTTCTAAAACATCATCATCATCTTCTTCTTCTTCTTCTTCTCCGGAAGAAAATAATTCAGGTGCCGGTTTTGGTGGTGCAGATCCTTCAGATGCTGTTGTACTATTATGCTTGACAATATAGTTTAATCTTCGTGGATTACCAATCAATTCTTGAGGTGTGTTTGACGATGCAAGGTAGTTGCAAAACAATTCCCAGCCTTGAGGATTAGAATGTTTCCTCGGTCGAGTCACATCACACATTAAATCTACAATATTGGATCCATGTAGTTTATTGTCATTGATATACACTGTTCCTTTATGATCCCACGTAATTGCGTCATCTTGTTTTAAACGACGGAATAGTAGTTCGGCTTTCTTACGATACATTTGTGGTATTGCGGCTAAAATTTCTTGTTTCGTGCTATCGTCACCATTTGGAACGTCACCATCAGGTTTCATTGATGTAATTGTATGTGGTATTGGTTCTTCTTGTTTACGTATCACATAAAGATATTTCTGTAATATTCTATTGTACTGATTCCATTTTTCTTCATCACTTGGATACGATGTATTCAGTATAGATTGCATTTCACGATCGAGATTAGATTCTCGATTTTCACTCACACGGGATGATGATGCATGCATTCGTTGAAGCATTTCTGGTGGCACTAAAACCATCTTCTTGCTATGTTCCATGATGTTTATTGTTTAAACAAAATACTGGATAACACACTTCCTACAATAGGTGCAAGTAATGCAGGTAAGAATCCTCCTTGTTGTACGGCTAAATGTTTCTTCTTTTTATCCAATGATTTTGTATTGTCTACGAGATAGCGGAGCGTGTTCTTGTAACGCTTTAATCTTGACTTCTGCGCACTTGTCAGTGGAACATTGCCTTTTAAGACATTATAACAACATTCACAAATACTATGAATTAATGAAGCATCTGCATTGGCAATAATAGCTTTACGCAATCTTGGTTTAGCTTTGTGCAGAGCACGTAGCAGATCAGCGTGTTTCACTGTAGGAGACATCGTGACAGACTAAGTCATTCTTTTCACATGCACAATAATTTAAACATGTTTTGTTGGTACGTAAACATAATGATGCAGATCGTCAGGAAAAATATTTGTACGAAATCGCATTTCATCGGGTATATCTTGTTTAAAATCCATCAGTAAATAGCAATGTGGATTTCTTGTTGCGTCTGCATAACTTTCTTGTAGAAACAGTGGATGTTCAGGCATGATTTGATAACTCATATGCTTGATTTGTGACTTGTCACGTGGATTTTTAAACAACATCAAATACGAACAATTTAAACTCATATTTCTATTTGCTTTACTTTGATGAAATACATTTTGTGTTATAAAAATCACACTAATATTTCGATGATGTGATCCTTTCGTGAACATATCAACAATATCACTATTCACTTCTCGCATATGGTCATCAATAATAATCAAATGTGGTCCATCTTGAGGCTGAAAATCTTTCATTCGTGGAAGTCCTTCGTGAAATTCTACTGGAACCGGCATTGTTGCATACACGTCTTGCCATTCTGCATAATACCAATATATCTTACGAAATTTTGCATTGATCATGGTTGGGAGATGTGACAGTAATCGCTTCACAAAATACGTTTTTCCACACCCACTAGGCCCTGAAAGAAGACAGGTAAATGGATGTTTCCACTGTGTATCCATGATGAACACTAACACCTTGTTTCAAAAATGATGCGTATTTAAAGCGAGTACAAATATTTTTGATTTAGTTTGTAAATTCTTGCACTCACTGGTGTGAAAAGGAAAAAAACAGTTCATCTGTTTATCGAGTAGTTGAAAACCGTTTATTTGTTAATCGAATAGTTGAAAACTGTTTATTTGTTAATCGAATAGTTAAAAACCGGATAAAGTTTAACGGTTAACCGTGAAAGCTAATCACTGTTTGATTTAAATTCTATTTGAAAAATTTTTCGTTTCAAATTTGTTTTGAAATTTTTGTTTCAAAAATTTTGTTTAAAAAATTTTTTTCAAATGTTTTTTTCAAATTTTTTGTTTCAAATTTTTGTTTGTAAATTTACTGTTTCAAAATTTTTGGTTTCAAAATTTTTCGTTTCAAAATTTTTGTTTCAAATTTTTTCGTTTCAAAATTTTTCGTTTCAAATTTTTGTTTTGAAAAATTTTTAGTTTCAAGATTTTTGTTTAAAAGTTTTCGTTTCAATTTTTGTTTTGATTTTTTTTTAGTTTGAAAAGTTGAAAAAAAAAGTTTAAATGCCAAGAATCTTTCCTATCAAAGTTTCCACCTAATTCCTAGAGAACATTGACCAGGGACCTCGTCGCGCATCAAAACCAAATCATCGATCACGTGACTGTACTACACTCGAAGGGTCCTACCAAATTGAAAGGGGATACCCGTCCATAACTTATCAAATAGGATAAATTGAGTCAGTAACCGAACACGTGGTTGTACTTAAAATTTTGACAATAGGACATCCGAAACATATTGAGGTCCTGTACTATGCTTAAATTGGACAATTTCAGTGAACCCCCCATTGCCAAAATTTAAGAAGGGTGCAACAATATGATAAGAAATGAACCCCTGTAATCATAGAATCTCATCAAAGGGGATAAAATGAACCAAAAACCAAACACGTGGTACAACGTTTATATTTTGGCAATTTTGTACCCCTAAAAGGGAACGATGTGGACCATCCAAATTTATCATGATACATATTGAGGTCCTGTACTATAATACCAAATGTTTAAATTGAGCATTTTCCAAAATTTAAGGGGTGGGCCAAGGTACCCCTCCCGGGGTGCACCAATGTATCCATGTCTTATGATAGATAATGGACCCCTATACATGACCATATAACCATATAAGGTAATAGGACCTCACCAAAGGGGGATAAAAGGTACCAAATACCAAACACGTGGTTGTACTAAAATTTTGGCAATTTTGTACCCCTAAAAGGAAACGATGTGGACCATCCAAATTTATCATGATACATATTGAGGTCCTGTACTATAATACCAAATGTTTAAATTGAGCATTTTCCAAAATTTAAGGGGTGGGCCAAGGTACCCCTCCCGGGGTGCACCAATGTACCCATGTCTTATGATAGATAATGGACCCCTATACATGACCATATAACCATATAAGGTAATAGGACCTCATCAAAGGGGGATAAAATGTACCAAATACCAAACACGTGGTTGTACTAAAATTTTGGCAATTTTGTACCCCTAAAAGGGAACGATGTGGACCATCCAAATTTATCATGATACATATTGAGGTCCTGTACTATAATACCAAATGTTGAAATTGGGCAATTTCTAAAATTTAAGGGGGTGGACCAAGGTACCCCTCCTAAATTTTTAAAGGGGTGCACAAAAATACCCATATCTTATGAAAGGGAATGGACCCCTATACATGACCATATAACTATATAGGATAATAACACCTCATCAAAGGGGATAAAATCGACCAAAAACCAAACACGTGGTATAACGTATTGCATACGTTTATATTTTTGGCAATTTTGTACCCCTAAAAGGGAACAAGGTGGACCATCCAAATTTATCATAATACATATTAGGGTCCTATACTATAATACCCAATGTTTAAATTAGTCAATTTCCAAAATTTAAGTGGTGGGCCAAGGTACCCCTCCCAAATTTTTCATGGGGT
This sequence comes from Thermobia domestica, assembly GCF_964235325.1. Taxonomy (NCBI): domain Eukaryota; kingdom Metazoa; phylum Arthropoda; class Insecta; order Zygentoma; family Lepismatidae; genus Thermobia; species Thermobia domestica. The sequence goes on along the minus strand of NC_137463.1, from coordinate 100,359,218 downwards.
GCATTAATGTACCCATGTCTTATGAAAGGTAATGGACCCCTGTATACGCCCATATAACCATATAGGGTAATAACACCTCATCAAAGGGGTTAAATTAGGTCAAAATCCCCCGAAATTTGACTTTTTGGCAATTTTTTACCCATGAAAGGGAACGACATAGACACCCAATACTGATAGAGGTACATACTATGGTCCTAGGCTACCACACCCAATTTTTAGATTTGGCAATTTCCAAAATTTAAGGGGGGTGGTCCTATATACCCCTGCCAAAATTTAGAGGGGGTGGGCCATGGTACCCCTAGGTCATTGACCCCGGGCCAGGGACCATGGGTCCTGAGGCAGGAACCCTGGAGCCAAAAAGTTTCCGCAGGTGACGCAAATACTACTATGGTGGATAAACACTACGTGCATGCATTTTCTGGAAACGGAAGAGAAAATGGGAAAACTGCCTAATCTTCAAAGAATGTTTGCTAGATTGACTCCGTATGTTGAAATTATTGGCTGAAGTGACAACTATACAGTGAAGATAAACTTTATTATTATCGTACTTTTGAAACTGCAATGTGAAATTACTGCATAGAAGGTTATTATTTCTATAATTTTTCCTGGATTATGTGTTATTTTGTTTATTAGCGATCACTAATTTGTCTTCAGATCGTCGAATAAATTAATTTCGGCTTCCACTTTGGTGTAAATAACCTTAGAGGAAGAAGTCGGTTCCTGTAAGTTCATTCCAAAGAGCAGAAACTGATCTTAGTAAAATTAGGATTATAGTTTTAGGTAGCAGAATAGTGTACGGGTAACGTCCTGGTATTACGAGTAGTATAGGTTCAAAACAGGTTTAAATTCTGTTCAAGTCAAAAGTTATTTTTTTCACAAAGTGATCGTGAAGATTCGAAGAGTGACTTCTCTTACTAAACGAGCAATATTTTTTAATACAAAAAAAGTATGCATTAAACTTTTCCCATGATCCTAGATGTGTCTTAGAAGTCTATAGTTTCACTAGAAATTGAGTATTTAATTTGACCATCAAGTTTGGTATTCATTTTGGAAGTAACTTAATGAATTTTTCAAACATCCTTTATGTAATCGAATAGTTCTGAAAAATATAAGGAAACAAATGTTATTAATATATTACTCTTGGATTTCTTAAAACGGAACTTTATAATGTTTTGTTCTTTTCTTACTACGTTTAAATCCAATATTTTTATCAGTTCTCACTTTCTTCTTCTTTTTTCTGTTTTACTCTCTCTGTCTCACTTTTGACCTCTCACAGATATCTATTAGTTTCAATTTTTCATTGAGATATGGTTATTTTTCTCCCTGCATTAACTTAATGAATCTCGTTTTGACTCATTTTTGTTCTTTCACTTTATTGATACTAATACATATATATTTTGAAATTAGAATTGTGTTCATGTTGTTGCTGATTTTAATATGAGAGAGAGTAAAGCGAGGAAGAGAGGGGGTCTCTTTCCAGACACGATTATGGGATAAGAACGTGTATATTGGATGGCCTAGCTGCATGGTGTTAGCTGTAGCTCTTTTTTATGTGGAGTGTACAGGGTGGGACAAATAAGTGATCCAGAGGAGTGGATACGATTGGATATGAATATATGCATGAAATCACACCATGTCACAGTGGTCCAGATACCCTTCAAACCTGACCAAAACCTAAAAATTCGAAATTACCACAAATATGAAAAGACTCTACACATTTAATAAGGAAAGACGCAAGGTTTGCAGAAATAGATAGGTTTTCATGCAGCTCCTAAGGGTTGGGTCTACATTCAGTAACAATGTGAAAGATTAAAGTCGCTGGAAGGAGGCCATGTATCAACCCCAGTTACAGACTCGAAGTTCATGATGCGAAAACAAAATAATGTTTCATTGTTAGGCTTCAACAATGATTGTACTTACAAGAACCGACAGAACATTGTTATACATTCATCGTTCATGACACATAGGTATACATAGAACTCCAATATGCTTTTTGTACCAGTCAAGATGTGGATAAATAAAATTAGATCAAACACCAAAATTGGCATACTTGATATTGAATTTCATGTAGAGTTTTATTTTGAGTCCAACTGAGTCCAGTTCTATTGTGTGCTGGGTGTGAAAGTAGGGGATGTTATCTGTTAGAGAAAAAGACCGATTGTTGCCCGCTTTTGCCCGATCTGGTTCGCAAGGCATATTTCTATGTGAGTAGGGTAATATTTTTGCTGGTAGTATTTACGCTAATGACTTTTTTTTTGTCATTCTCGAAATGTCGTACAAAATAATACGAAGAAGGCGTCTACAAGTTCTGACGAAATGTAGAAGGAAACAAAGACACCAAAAGGCAAAATCGGATTGTTTTCCATGATAAAGAAACGTCCACTGAATTGACTAGTACAATGTATTGTACTAGTCACTTCGGTGGGACCAGGCCCGGACTGGCCAGGCCGGCTACCTGGCAATCGCCAGGGGCCCCCAGTGGTAAAAAGTGAAAAAAATGAATAACGCCGAATGCTGAACATAGAAATAAAGTGGTGTAAAAAAAAAAAAAACATCAATTTTAAGTTCTTGAAACCGTTTGCTTGATTTTAGATACTTAAAATTTTCTTGTAGAGGAGGTGATAGTTACACTCTCATTAACGTAAATCAAGTGAAAGAAAGAGAACATGAAATAGAAACCGTAAATTAGTTCTAAACAGGTTGATAGATATTATTATGTTTATTGGTAGACAAGGATTAACATACAGCGGTAATAAAAATGAAGGAGCTTATTCTCTTGATTCTGACAATAAAAATGGAAATATACTACAGTTAGTCTTATTAATGTCAGAATATGATGTAATTTTAAAATCTCATGTTGACAAATGCATTGCGGAAAGTAAAACGAAAATGTTGTCTGCTTTGAATAAACATGAAATGGTCAGGAAGGCCTCGAGTAGGAAGAGGATCTTTTCTATCATTTTTGCCCAAAAATTTTATTAATAAAATGGTGAAAATTGTAGCGTCACAGGGGTGAAAATTGTAGCGAAACCTTATTTTGAGAGATCTTAATGAGAATGTTTGGTTTAGTTTTATGGTAGACAGTACTCAAGACATTTGAGTAATACAGCAGTTAGCTGTTTGTGTTAGATTCATTTTTCAATTGAAAATCTATGAAAAACTCCTGGAATTGTGTGCTGTACAGGATTCGAATGGAGAGACATTTACAATGAAGTCGTAAGTAAACTAGAAAAACACAGTTTCCACATCAAATCTTATTGCTTGCTCTTTCGACGGTGCAAGAAATATGAAAGGATGCTACCAGGGTTTTCAGGCCCATCTGAAAGCTAACAATCCTAATATAATTTACACTTATTGTATGGGCCATGTTTTAAATTTAGTGATGGTTTACTCAACCATTGTTTTTTTTTTTTTAGATCTGTTTTTTGGGGGGCATTGCCCCCTGGAGCCCTAAGAGTGTTCCCGAGACCAAAATAATACATCTATAATATAATAATAAATAAAATAGTATCAGCAGTCTCCCCTGGAACACTGTACTTAACTATCAATTGTTCTGAAATAGAAAATTTATTTGGCCTTGTAGAGGAATCTGCAACTTTCTTGAACCATTCATACAACAAGATATCTGTATGGGAGAAAGAGACAAAGAAGCATGAAGCAGGGTCAGAAATATTGTACAGATTACAGAAGATAGGTGCTACACGATGGTGGAGCAAACATAAGGCTTTTCAGGCCATTGTTGATTTTGATTTACAACAAGACTAATTTCAGTCAAGTAAGTTGCAAACTTCTTTTCCAGTTTTATTAGAACTGATAAATGGAAATTTTGATTGCAAAATTAAATTTACAGCCCGAAATTTGAATTGGTAATGGAGCAAATTTGAAAATTTGTAGCATTTGTTTTGTTGGATCTTTTTTATATCACTTGTGTCAGTGTTTCTGCAAAGCAAAACACTAGATTACTCAAAAGCATGGATGGCATTTGGTAAATACGTTGTTGAGTCATGTAAGCAAAAAAAGGAACAGATGACAACTTTGAAAATATTGAAGCTTTGAAACTGAGAAAGTACATTACGTTAATTCAAAGATTTTTTAAAAAAATAAGGACGTCAAAATGGAAACAGAAACTTCTCTTCGAGAAAAGAGAATCCCGCAAAAGAAACAACTGAGTGGTGAACTCCCTGAAAATGATAGTAGGCGGATTTCTGCGATTCTAAAATTGAAAACAATATATTTCAATATTTTAGATTCGGCTATAAACATCATTTCTGATAGATTTGTCCGAAACAAGGTTATTTTGATTGACTGCTCTTGGTTAGACCCCCCAAAAATATGATTAGATTCTATCCAACGAAGAAATCCCTGAAAATGTGTGTCAAAAAACCTGCACACTCACAAAATACAGTAGATCGAAACTTGTACAGGAAGTGAAGCAGTTTGTCATATATTACTCTACATTTATACAAACTGAAAATCCCTTCAAAGGCAAACGAAGATGATGAAAACAGTGAAGAAGATTATAATGCCGAACATTGTGATGAAATTCTATATGAATACCACAGCCAAGAGAAGAAGAAGTGCTCAAAATGTTTATCGTGTGCATTCAAAATTGTGTATGAGCTTTCTTCACAGTCAGGTCTCTTTCCAAATTTGTATTCAACATTAAATATATGTAAAGACTAAGCCCAATATGCAAGTAACTTGCGTGAGGATTTTTTCCAAACTAAAAAAAAAAAAAAAAAAAAAAACTTAAGGTCCTCTATGACCAACGAGATGCTCTCTCATTTAATGCTTATTGCAGTTGAAAGAGACTTCATTTCAAATATTGACAAAGATCTGGCGAATATGAAATAGCCAAATCAAGCAACGAACTGAAATTAAAGTTATTAAAATAAGTACTGTAACGTGAAAACTATTAATGTTCTAATATTGTATTGATTCTTGATCAGTTTTGTGTTTCTAGGAAATGTGTGTTTTACCTTTTTGAAACTTGCAGTTATGGAAATATATCTTTGTTGTGTAACTATAATCCATTAATAGGCTGAATAGTATATCACATTTATATTTTGCGTATGTATGATTTCTTTGGTGTGTAAGAAAACTTCATTTAAATAACATTTTAAGCTTTGGTTGTGAGTCTGGTTTTAGTGGTAATACGGAAACGGATCATTAGAGGTCTACAGAGGTTACTTGCTCATTTACATTTCCCTAACAGTGATTTAAAATTTAAATGTAAAATGACGTTACAAACAGTTTGGGGAGCCCAAGCAGCTATTAGCGCCAGGGGCCCTCGATGTAGCCAGTCCGGGCCTGACTGGGACAAATCCAACATGACGGTTTACAAATTGCCGCTGATGTCGCCATAGATCCTATAAGTTGCGCCCCTTCCTATAGACACACCATACCAAACCACATTATGATTTCTTACACCGTTCGACTTTTATAGGGTGTATACATACTTTTGCCTCACCTTGTAATACAGTAGAGCGTCGATTATCCGAACGTCGGTCAACCGAACGACCGCTTAACCGAACTGTGTACTCGCTCGCACCTGTTACTCTCCCACCCTACCGTCCATCATCCCTCTCACTCCCAAACCAAGTTTCCCACAGTAGTCGCCGCACTGAGCCACCGCTGGCGGAACATTGCTTCTAATGGGGCCTTCATAAGGCGCTGCTGACCGGCCAAGCCGCCAGTCGCTGTGTTTCAACAATCAGCACACTTCTTTTTATGAATAAATTTACTGTACAGTACTTCTTTTTGGCAAACAAACATGTACAGTTCGAGTGTCCGAACAAACCAGTTTTCCGAACACCCATGTCCCCCAATTACTTCGGATAATCGACGCTCTACTGTATATAGAATCAGTCTGCGTATCTCTCTCTCTCTCTCTCTCTCTCTCTCTCTCTCTCTATCTGTGTGTGTGTATGTGTGTGTGTGTGTGTGTGTGTGTGTGTGTGTGTGTGTGTGTGTTTTGTGTGTGTGTGATCATATATTCGCATAGAAAGCGCTCAGAGCCACTAAGCTTCGTACAGAGATAGATCTTCACCAAATCTAATCGCGTATGAAGAATTTTTTCTCAATTTCATCTCGGGGGGATCAAAGGGAGGTCGAAATATATGGAAAATTAGAAATATGCCTAACCTGTGAACCATAGTGTCTGCGAGATAGGCAACCCAGTTGTTTTACCAGTATTCCATTTTACATAGTTTTCAAATATTTGAATTATTTGTATTAATCTTATTCTTATCATGCGAAGAAGGGGTATGTCAGCTGGCCCGAGAATTGATAGGGACAATCAATGCCCAAGGCATTACTTGTCGTTACATATTTCACACACTTCTTTGCTTTCAAAGATTTTGTATAAACATGATTCTTTCTGTGCGAATCCGGGCATTTCTGCTAGTTTTAAACATAGTTATGTGAAATTGCCTCTCCTCCTGCGGCTGTAGATAATGGAAATCTTCAATCAAAGTGAGCGACTTACACTTGGCTGGAGTAAACTTGTTTCATGTTATATTGGCTCATTAATAACAACCAAAGTAATAGCCTTGGAGAAGCAGCTGTAGGCGTTGTTTTCACCCTCAAATATCGACCTCACTGAGCTAACTACTCTGAAATGTCTCCTGTATAAGGGGCTCTGCACACACATCGACAAAACTGTCGATTGTAAAATATCAAATTTCAGTACACTTCTATAAACTAAGACGTGATTCTTATGGGTTGCAACAGCGTTGCCAGAATATATTTTCCAAAATTGTCGCAGGTGCTTTCTCTCTAGCGAGAGTGAGCGCTCAACGTAAATCACTTAAACGTCATTTCAAGCAGGAGCTCATTTGGGAAGTACAAGGGGCAATTACTACGCTGAATTTGAAAACCCGTTATTTTTTTTAAAATGATATATTAATATACTAATAAAAACATAACTCTTTGTCGATGCACAATCTTGCCCCTCCGCAGTACAAAATCTGAAATGACAGTACTGATGTCAAGACAGCATAATCAGTTGCGTATTTAAAGGTGTTCCGGGCTTTATCTCCCCAGAAGTTTTATTTACTATATTAAATTAAATTAAATATCTTGCAGGATTTTCACATTTCCAGGACTAAAGTTAGCAAAGCTCCAACGAAACAAAATCGTAAATACGCCACTGAGCATAATACGAGGGCCACTATTTATATTTTGAGCCTTGGTACTAGTGATTATGGTTAGGCGCTAATTTTTGTTTGCATAGAAACGTTTGACATAGTTGACCATGACGTACTTCAAATGTCAGTCAATACCCTTATTTGTGTTGTTTACGTTGGCTTGAAGATTGAGTGATAACAGAAAGATGGAATTAACTTGTGACAATTTTCGTGCGATGATTTATTACGATTTTCAACGTGGATTATCAAGACAAGAGTGCATCGATCAACTTATTTCCACATTTGGCAATGAAGCCCCATCCTTTGTCACTGTGAAACGCTGGTATAACGATTTTACTTGTGGCCGCCATTCGCTCACTGACGAAATTCGCGAATTTCGTCCAGAATCAGTTGCTATTCAAGAAAACATTGATGCTGTGCAAAACCTAATACTGCAAGATCGTCATGTGACATACTGTGAGATTGAGGCAACCCTAGGCATTAGTTCCACCAGCATACATAAAATATTACATGATCATTTAGCTGTGAGAAAGGTTTGTTCTCATTTGACCCAATATAATTTGACAAAAACTCAAAAAGAAGCTCGCGTCGATTGGAGCACAGTAATGCTCAATAAAGACAACGGCGGTGCTTCAAAAGACGTATATAATATTGTAACAGGTGACGAATCATGGATATATGCATATGAGCAGGAAAGTAAACAGCAGTGGACTGTATGGGTGTTTCAAGATGAATCAAATCCAACAAAAGTTGTTCGCGCTCCAAGCACATCGAAACAAATGGTCGCCTGTTTTTTTTTTTTTTTTTTTTTTTTTTTTTTTTGGGGGGGGATTGATCATGTGGCAACTGTGCCTTTAGAGAAACGTAGAACGGTCAACTCTGAATGGTACACAACATTTTGTTTGCCGGAGGTCTTCTGTCAAATATGGAAAACAAACAAGCTCCGTCGGATCATTCTTCATCAAGACAATGCACACATCTCGTCTAACAACCTACTATTTAAACACTCAAAAAATTGAATTGATGGTTCTTGCGGCGTACAGGCCTGATTTGCTACCCAATGACTTCTTGTTCCTGAATGTCAAGAATAAATTGCGTGGACAACGATTTTCGTCGGCGGAAGAAGCCATTGATGCGTTCAAAAACCATATTATGGAGGTGTCTCAAGAAGATTGGAAAAAATGCTTTGACAAATAGTTCGAACGAATGCAAAAATGTATTGATCATAAAGGAGAATATTTCGAAAAACAATAAATCAATTTTCAATGACAAATTGCTGTTTCTTCATTGTTAGGCTCAAAATATAAATAGTGGCCCGCGTAATCAGGAATAAAAAATTATGCTATAAACAACGTGACATATTTATGATCAAGATTACAATAAGGTCAAATTAGTAGCGTCATTTCAGATTTTACCAGGGGGGGAGAACAAAGTGCTCGACCGACATAAAGAGTTTCGGTATTTCATTACTATATTAGTATACAATCGATTAAAAAGTATAAACTTGTGAAACACATAGGGGACAATTGTTCTCTGCCCTCCCCAAATGACGTCTCTGAGTCAAATGCAATCTAAATATATATATATAAAAAATAGGATTTTCAGGTATTAAAATGTGCACTTCATGACCACTAGTAACATTTTTAAAATAATATAATTATAATCATCATCATTATTAAACAAATAAATATTGTAGTTTGAAGTAGAGGCTCAATCAATACGGTCGGCTATGGTATTCAACTCAATTACGAACCAGCGGCATACGACTCATTAATGCTATTACGAATGGAGGTGGAAATAAATACGTTAAATGTAATTCAAAAACTAAAAAACTCCTTCCGCTTGCGTTTAATCACAGAAGGGTGGGTTTCTCCCGTTTCCTTCCACTTTCTTCATTGCACCATTTCATTCATTCTCATCATCACCATCTACTTTAGGCTGCCATGTGTAAAAATTACTTATATGCTGTAATATAATAATAATATAGGTGTGAGTTTAAACATACTAAACTGTCACTATTTGAAGACTATTTCATGAATCTGAAAGATTTCTTAGGTTTTCTAGTTTAACGTTCTACGATTATGCTTCAAGGCTAAGGGAGAAGGCAATGTTGATAATGAACAAAATAGTGAAGTGAAAAAAGTGAGTACAAAAGGAAAAACTCCGAGAAAACCTGCGTACATAGTGTTTGTCGACTACAAAGCCCACTAGGAGTGAATTGGGATTGAACCAGGGGCTTTATAGAACAGAGGTTAGGACTTTATTAGCAAGCCACCACGTCTACAAACCTGAAAGCTCGTTTCCTTATAGATTAAAAATCGGTGTCCGATGAATCACATACAAACGATTGTATTTTGTACTTTGATACACAAGTACTGTATTCTTAAAAAATCTTATTTATGATAATAATGTTACCTGACAGTCCTAATTCTTGTCATTTCTATTGCCAAATTTTATCCCTTAGTGGCTTATTACAGTGATCTCTGTGCAAGATATTATACCTATTCTTTAGTATGTATTAAAATGAAAAGAAATGAAATCTTTGAGTATTACGTCCCACGATTATGCCGGCTAGGCTAAAGGAGACGGTGATGATGAGAGATAAATGAAATGGTGGAATGAAGAAAGTGGAAGGAAACGGAAGAGCCCCGAGGAAACTCACACCCACACTGTTTGTCCACCATAAAGTTCGCTTGACGCGACGTGGGATCGAACCAAGGACCCAAAGCACCAGAGGTAAACGCTCTACCACTGAACCACAGCGGCCCTTAGTATATATTAAGTTTATCAACTTCTCTTTATTCATTTTGGTCACTCAACAGAAAATTACGAACTAAAAGTGGCTATTGGCGTCTCGTATTCACATTACTTACTGATGCCTATGCATGAAACCAACCTCCAAAGTTCGAACAAGTTTCGTCATTATGGACACAAAATATGTAGCGCAGTTCCTGGTGCCGCAACATCATTACGTGCAGTGACAAAACATAAAGGAGTGTTTCGTCTTTTATTCCGTGCCACATATGGCTTCCGATTAAGCAGGACAAAAATATTGCTAAAATCGAATGTTTAACGTTCATAATATTGTAGAACTTAAATTTTAGGCTGCAGTTGCCATCCTTTGGAGTTTGAAGTGTTTATATTCTTTTAATTGAAAGCATATTTCTACACATCTGCTGTCCATACCGAAGTTAGAAACGTTTTGATTCAGGTAGCCCTTCAACTGTCTTACAATGCTGAAAAGAAAACCATAAATGCGCCCCCATGGACATTTGAAATGGAAACCACGTGCTTTGAACGTATACATATTAACTACGGTAAAATAAGTTAATATCTTTTCCGTATATATATATATATATATATATATATATATATATAGATAGATAGATAGATATAGATATAGATATAGATATAGATATAGATATAGATATAGATATAGATATAGATATAGATATAGATATAGTGCCGGATTTAGGGGGGTGCACCGGAGCACGTGCACTCTCCTCCGTTCTGAACATACGCTGTCTAAAGTGAGAAACTGGCAGTGGAAATAACAATACTTTCCTAAAATTTCATGCCATGTTTCCGTTTCGGGCTTAAAAGAAAGCGGTTTTGCTAAACACAATAGTTTAAGTCAGTTCCTCATACACACCACAGATGCCTAAAGGCATTTAAAAAAAATGATTCAGATGTACTAATAGTCATTGGGGCACCCCCTCAGAAAATCCTGGATCCGGTCCTGGATATATATATATGGTGATAATGAACACCATACCGACAAACTGTAAGAAGTGATTCCTCACATCAAAATAAGAGAAAACGTTCATATGGACCTATGGCGAAAAGTGCATAGTTTCAGAGCTAGGGCTGTCCAAAATCGCGAAAAAGCCAAATTTCAGAAGACCTTATTTCGAATTCGAGAGACTGTGGATGGTGGTCCTTATCAGCGTAAAAGAAGTCACGCATACGCAATCCAAAGATACCTATTTCATTAATGTTAAATGGGTGTCACAGTATTCCCTGCAGGGTTAAATTCCCAGATATACCATCAACCGAATTTTGAGATATGCTCTGACTTTATGATTGGTCCAAAGTAAGCAAACGATAAGCCTTGATAGCAGTGAACCCGAAGTCCTTTGGTGTGATGTCGAAAGTGTTAAGGATCGTCAGCAGCGCGGTCTCTCGTACTCGGGAAAACGCATGCTGTGATGTTTTCTTTCACGCTTATAAATGAAGAAAACGTGAAATATACCGTGACGAAATTCATATCATCACACGTTATTGCAAACACACAAAAAACATGGAGCTTCCAGTTCCTAACACTTCCGCCTTCCCACCGAATCATTGGATGTCCATTGTTGTAGGATGTCCTTCCTACTTTGGACCCTTCTTGAAATCAAGGAATATCTGAAATCAAGGAATATTTGAGAGCACATATGAGAATTACACCCTGTAGGGAATACCCTCTACACCTATTTTCAATTATGAAATATGCACTTTTGCATTGTGTATGAGTTGCTTCCTTTACGCTGATCAGAACCACCATCTACAGTTTCTGGAATTCAAAATAGGGTCTATTGAAATTTAGTTTTTCGCGATTTTGGACAGCCCTAGTTCTGAAACTATGTGAGGAATTACCTCTTAGAGTTTGTCGGTATAGTTCATTAACACCCTGTATATATATATATATATATATATATATATATATATATATATATATATATAAACACAATGAATAATCCTTTATTACAAACATTTGTTCTTAAATCTAACAAACAGTTATACACCATTTCCTCGCTTCCACACATGGAAAACGGAATTTTTAATACATCAAACAATCCGTTCTGAATGATTCTTTTTTTGTTATCTACGATTCAGTTTAATAGAAGTATATAAGTTACATATGTAAATATTATATATGTTTTGACTAAAATCACGGAATAGTTGTTATTTCATAATTTAGTTCGGTCAAATTATATATATTCAGAATCAATGATACTAGGGTCGAATAACAATCCAACTTTAACTTATTATGTATGGAAATCGTCACATCCGGCAACATTAATTTCCCTCCTTCTTAACACGTACCTACTCGCGAATATAAAACTTTCTTCCATACATTGGTAAGTGTGACTGTTGGCGGCTGACAGAATTGCAGGCGGCTATGTGTTCATTAACTATCTAACTCTATTTCCTATGGGACCCGGAGGTTCAATGCCGCGTTGACAAAAGCTCTTGACTGACTTTTATCTTTAGCCAGCTAGAATCAGTTTCTACTTTGTATTCCTATTTCTGTAAGATCCATCTTAATATTGTCCTCCCATCTGTTAAGACTTTGAAAGCGTTCCTACTTTCTTCCATACTGGCTACATGACCTGCCCACCTAAGCCTCCTAGATTTCAAGACCATAACAAAATACATTGAAGTGAAATTTGCTGGCGTTAAAATGTCGGTGGGTGACGATGAGTGTGAATAGCTCTCAAAAGTTTATGAAACTTCTTGATGATAAATATCACAGATGAAGTCTTCCTTCCAAAATTCGAGTAGTTACGTCCTGCTGTGGATAACGTGGTCGATGCATAGGCCATCGTGAGTAACTTCCCATCAAGTTCTTTAAGCAGGACAACTCGTACACCATATGCAGATCAATGACTTAATAGTACTAATGGTTGATCCTGCTTGAATGGATGTAATATTTCGGTTGATGGCAATATCTCTTTTCTTGCTTCGAACTCTTTTGGTCTATGTTCGTCCGTTCCCAAGCCCAATTTACGTTCTTTCTGGGTAATCTTAGTAATGATGAAATTTTAATTGATAAACCAGGTAAGTACTTATAAAAGAAAGTTACGCATACCGAAATATGACTGTAGTTCCATCACAATGCTGTTTTTCTGCAATTCATATGGTGAAGAAAACACTCTTGTCTTGTTTCAATTGGATATTTAATGTTCTGAATTCATTGAACACTTGAACGTAAACTCATAACATTCTTGTACCTAGGCCGGTAGCCAGCCCAAAAATGTAGGGGACCCGGTAGAAGTTAGGTGGACCGATCCAACCATATTCTAGTTCATTTGTAAGCCTATCGTGAAAATTTTAGTGGGGCTAACAAAAATTTAGGGGGATTGGCACCCTAGACTCCCCGTGGATACGGGCTTGCTTGTAACGAAGCTGTCATACAAGGTTGTCCCAAAAGTTCGTAAACACTTGCTAACAATTGACTTTTTATTCCCCAAGTATTTACGTACCAAACATTATTCCTCAAAATAAAGGCCATCATGTTCTAAGACTTTCCGGTATCGAACTGCAAGCATTCGGATCTGGTCAAAGTACCATTCAGTCAGCTTCGAATTAAAGAATTCTTGACAAGCTTCCGCGACTTCATCAAACGATTCTAATCGGCAGCCCTTCAGAAAGTGTTGCATTAAGCGGAAAAGGCCATAATCTGATGGAGCACAGTCCGAAGTGTATGCAGGATGTGGCAAAACTTCAACGCCGTCCAGCTCTGCAAACTTGTCATTGGTCTTCCTTGCGGTGTGTGGTTTTGCATTATCCTGCTGCATCAACGCGCGCTATCGATTGATCAGAGTCGGGTACTTTTGCTTCAACTTGTCGTAGACCCGCTCCAGTTGCTGACAGTAAAGTTCGGCATTGAAGGCACAACCATTCGGAACCAACTCAAAATACACGATTCCTTCAAAGTTCCACCACACGCACAACATGACTTTCTTGCCGAAGCGATCTTGTTTTGGAACTGACGGTGTTTCTTGCCCTTTCTTAACCCATCGCTTGTCTCGATTGTGCTGGACCAGATAAACCCCCATTTCTCGTCCGATGTCACAATACGCTTCCAAAAACGGTCGTCCAATGGATTACTGAACAATTGACGGCAAATTTCAACTCGTTTGTTGTTCTTCGGTGAGTTCGTGCAGATCTTGGCGCGGCTTTTTGTAAACAAAATCAAGTTGCTTCAAGTGTTGGTGAATCGTCGATTTGCCAACTCGAAGCTCAGCAGCCAATTCCCGAGTGGTCGATGAAGGCGCAATGTCTAACCCGGTTTGCAAGTCTCCATCATTCAACTTTAACGGCTGTCCGGAACGAGGCTTATCTTCAAGACTCATGTTGCCTGACTCGAAATGCTTGTACCACTTTGAGATCGCAGCATATGCAATTGTTCCTTCACCTTCAGTAGCACAAATCTGTTCTGCAGTTTTTCTGGTTGAGAGTCCTCGCTTCCAGCAGTACGAATCAAAACTCGCAGCTCCATTTTATCAATTGCCATCTGGAATACACAAATGAAGAGCATCACTATCACGATATAAACACACAAAACACTTAACAATTGCATAAAATTTCAAGTTTTTGCATGTGTTTACGAACTTTTGGAGCAACCTCGTATTAGCACGTAGCCTAAATAGCCAACTACCCTTGGCAAGCCTTTAGTTATATCATGCATGAATCTTGGAAAGATTTTCACAATTCAGATCAAAGGGTGATCTTTTATGCCTATATAAATTCTATAAGATATTTAGAATATATTTGCGTGATCGCTCTGTTACATTGGGTTATTGGCGGGTTTCATGCAATAAGACAAAATATTTCGTTTTGTTAATTTTATTCAGCAGTTCGTCAATTCTAGGAAGCTTCCTTCGTTACTTAAATATTTTTTGAAGTCTAAGCAGAGACGTATACTATCGTTCCCTTTTACAGCACCCCAACGATGTGATCCAGTCAGAATACTCTACTGTTTCTATTACGCCCTTTTGACATAATCTATTTAATTATTTCTTTACTGAAGGCGTTAAATGAAATAAAATATTTAGTTTAAAGTTCCACGATTATGCACTGAGGTGTAGGGAGACGATGATGATGATAACAAACGAAATGGCGAAATGAAGACAGTGGGATGAAATGGAAGAACCTCAAGAAAACAAACACATACAGGGTTTATCCATCACAAACCCCAATAAGGCATTAAAGCATAGGGTAGTTCATATAATTCCTTAACAATTAGTAGCGAATTTGTTTTAATACGGAATATTTGCCAAGTACCCCTTTATCGGATACGCATTTTGAAATATCTGATAGTATTCCTCTATTAGCTTCTCATTTGGCAACTTAATACTTAACAATTCTATCTCATTGTACTTTGGAATATTTCGTGGTGCAAACTAAAATGCGCGTTCCATTCAATCGTTACTCATAGACTCCAATCACGATCTGTCAATTAATGGATACTTCATGTAGTTTTCCATTACCGCAATCCGTAGCAACCCCGTGAAAGCATCATTGAGTACACTACAGTGCTGTTTAACCGAATCCTGATTGACTGGATTTCCAGGTTAACTGAATCGCTAGAAAGTACCAACAATAATTACGATATTTGTTTTGCTCTAACAGTTATTCCTCAAAGAATAGATTTATTGTTACGATGCGTTGGTTGTATTCCGTCACTCCTAAATTCCCATCCATGTTTAGAACGCGTATTGTGCAGTACTGTAAAAGTCAAGAGATAAGTGCCAGTTGAGATTTGTATACAAATATAGAGTATTATATATTAAATTATATTTATTCCGGTTTAACTAAATTTTCATTCGACCCAAGCGCCATCAGCCCCATCAAATTCGGTTAAACGGGACTCTATTGTACCTTTGCTTTAAAAAAAAATGTTATTCCCTTAATTCTTTATTGCTGTTAATGGATTATTCATATTAATATTGTTTTTAATTACTAAAGGATATCAAGAATACTTTATAACAGCCATGTGCAACAGCTTACCTTTTGGTCGCCCCGAACCACAGTGGTCGGAAACTTGGAAAAAGCGGACAAAAATAGTTTATTCCGAAACAATGGAAGTTGACGGACGTCCATCTATCATTCTATATGTATTTGTCCTTTCTAAATCAATTGCAACTACTGCGGAACTGATTCAAAGAAACCTTGCTGTAATACGTGTAGTTATATATACAGGGTGGTCCAAACGTGTGGAAAGCCTTCGCATAAATGTTACATACTGCAAAATATAACCAAAGAAACAATGTAGGGGAGTAACAAAAGTGAGGAGAAATTGAGGACACAGAACAATTAAAGCCGCCATCTTGAAATCCAAAATCGTGAATCGTACATTCAGCTTATAAATTGAAACATAACATGTTGACACCTTATGTGAATTGGACATCGCTAGCCATTACGAAGTTCTGACAAGTGTTAATATGCATCCAATAAGTGGTTACAGATTCAATGTGCTCTCCCTCTAACTGTATGTGGAGGTAAAAGAAAGACAGTATAAAACAAATGTGAGTTTGGCCTTAGGATACAAAATTAAAGTAAGATTTTTCACTCGCCCTATCTTCCAAGAAACACTTATACTTACTAAAATGTAATTTAGTTCAGGATTACGTTGCTTCGGTAAGATTAAAAAAGTCATTATAAAATCTTCTTATATATTACTGCACTGATGTGTAATATATAGCAGCTTCACATGACATATATATCACTGCAATATGTATGAGGCTTTCATTACTTCAGGTACTTCGACTCAGGGACGAAGGGTAATCCAAATAACGTACAAGACAATATGCCTTTTTCCTTTGTAAGGCTGGGGGCACGGTGGCTCAGTGGCGTTCACCTCCGGTCCTTGGGGTCCCTGGTTCGATCCAAGCTCGCGCCGTGTGGATTTTGTGGTGGACAAACACCGTGATCGTGGGTTTTCTCGGGGTTCCCCCGTTTCCTCCCACTTTCTTCATTCCACCACTTCATTCATTTCTCATCATCACCGTCCCCTTTAGCCTAACCGGCATAACTGTGGGACGTAAAACTTAAAGATTTCATTTAATTTTCCTTTGTAAAGCTCAGATAGCGAATCTCGATTGCGACCACAACAACATTACTCATCACGCATTTGCAGTTAGATAGGGCTGAGTCTTTCAACTGCACTTGGCTGCAGCTACTTCCAATGTTCAACCTTTGTACTACTCATGGTCAACTCAATAAACCTTATTTTGCAGATAAGCAAGGATTTGCTTAGACTGCACAGCTACTACCATCAGCGTATATGTAACTTTTCGGTAACATTTACAAAGGTATCATATAAATGATATGACAATGGATAACAAATAAATCTCTTCACTAAACACACAGTATTTGAGTCCAATGTACTATTCAACCGCTTTCATCGACCAAGGAAACGACATAAATCGTTAAAACATATCATATTGTTTGGTTCATTTTTTACTGATTTCAACACTTTCATTTGTTCATGTTGACATGCATTTTATGGACAGCGAAAATACTCCTATGACCTGAAATTCCGGGTTTGGAAGCAGGAGAGATACTTTTAATCAAATATCAATAAAGGCGGCGGCATATCAATGATTTCATAGGCGGCAAAGTTGACAAAATCGATTTTTGACCGCTTTTTCGAAGTTTCCGACCATTGTGTGGCCCACTGAGCTCTTTAATCCGGCCCGCCTGACTCGTTATTGAAAATTAATTTCTTATGTAATCTCTTAAATTGAGCTCGAAGTTTTTCTTGGATAACTTATGTCCGCCTTAAAAATATCCTCTGCGTTGAAACATCCAGTGTAGACTGTATCATCGAACATCGGCAGACTGATGTGGTCAAGTGTCCCTCTAAACGTAAGTAAATAGATTCTGTTTTTCTTTAGTAAGTAAACATTTTGGTTACCGTTATAGTAACTTTTGTGTTCTTGTGATGTTAGTGTACGACGAACGGTTTTATAAATTGAATATAGCTATTCAATTCTTGTGGGAAAAAAAAATGTTGGATATTGTCTCGTACAGCCCTCGACGTCCGTAATTCCTCTGTGGTTGGCTCACTCCCTGTTCCAACTTGCTCATGCCTGCTTTATAATAATACATATATGTAAGCTTAATCTATACCTATTTGAGATTCTAAACTGTAGTGTGTGCTAAACAATTCATTGCCAATCTTATTTTATCTGTCCTTTCTGGACTAACGCTCAATAAAACAGCATATCTGGAGCACCACAGTTTGAGAAACGCTTATATATATTCTATTTATATTTAAAGGCTTTTAAATTCTAATACTCTCCGAATTAAAAGAGAAATTTCTGTTATCTCATGTGTATTTCTTTCTTTCTTTCTAATTCAAGAATCTAAACTCATTTTTTATTCTGATGATAAAAAAATACAATCTTAAATTAACAAAGGACAAATTTTAGCAATTTTTCATAATGTAATTAGTATGTTTATAATACGTTTTACTATCTTATTTATTTCGTTTTTAACACGTGTGATTTTTACATGTAAGATAAGTTGAAATAGTTTCTTTCCAGCTGGAAATGGAGGCTTGACAAATACTGTTTGGTTGTCGATTGGCTCCAAACTGAAGTTTCGCGGTTCGAGGTGGCGCCGCAGAGCAGCTCACGAGAGAGAGAAAGAGAGAGAGGGATTGTGGGAAAAGAAGAGTGAGACGGCAACGTTATCATTTCGCTTATCCTCTTCTATGGATTAAGGCTTTTCCTGGTTTCCCTCTTTTTAATCAATACTATTTGCAAACATTAGTGACGCCTGTGCCATCTAGTTCAATTTGATAGAACTATTAGAGTACATAGTGACTCCGGTAGATGGCAGTGAATTCAACTTTAGAGGAAATTTCTCAACACAAATACGCTCTAAATATTGCACATAGTAAATGTTATTTTTTTATTTCATTCAGTGGCGTACCTAGAAGTTCGTCAAGCGGAGACGGGTTCAAACTTCCAAGTTCATATAATCTCAAATCTTTGTATACATATCTTAGTATAGTAAATGTTCGTTTTTGCGTAATATCTTAATCATCATCATAGGTATTCTGCCATTATTGGCACGTTACTTAAAGGATTTTCATACTCTATGGACTTCAGATAACTTCTTCTTTTTCACGTACGATTTTTCTGTTCTCATAAGGTCCATCAATTGTAGTCTCCTTTGCCCGTCCCGCCTCTTTCCTGCCACCATACCCTCTAACAAGTCACTCAATGATACAGCTCCTTCTCACCAATGTACCAACCACTTCATCTTCTTCTTTTTAATTACATATAGAATTGTTCTTTTCTCTCACACATTCCTAACAACCTCTCATTCGTTTTACGTTTAACTCAGTTGATTCTCTCCATGCTCCTCCACATTCACATTTCGAAATCTTCCAAACTTTTTTCATCGCTTTTGCGTAATGTCCAGCTTTTTGCTCCATACAGTACAACACTCCACACGAAGCATTTTAGGAATCTATTTCTCAACTGCTTATTCAAAGACACACAAAAAGTTATTTTGTTTCCTCCTACATGCTTCTTTTGGCATTCTTTTATTTCACATAAGCATTTTATATCAATACTAATAATACTGCACAAGTATCGAGAATTAGTCACCTATTCTGTTTCTTCCCTTGCTACTTCTATATTTGACGCCGACCGCTTCGTTCCAATCATCATAGCTTTTATCTTCTTAACGTTTATTTCCATCCCATATTCTTCGCAGCCCTTTGTCGAAATTTCTAACATTTTATTGATTTTATTTCAGATTCCACAACGTACACCATATCATCTGCAAACTACATATATACACCTAATAATTTTACCTCCTACTAAAGTATTGTCTTTTCACCATCTCTTCAACTCATCCGTCTCCCTTAATCTAAAGGGCATAATCGTGTGGCGTCAAAGATTTTATTTTATTTGTGCTTTTCTCTTTTGACCTAAAAAAAATAGCTACAAGTTCTTGGAAGTCCAATTTTTAACCAAAGCTTGGCAATGGTTAAAATAAATTTATATCTGCAAATTTTTCAGAGAAAAGAGTACCTTTTATTGCTATAATATTTAAATTATTAGCAGAAATGTCCATGCTTCGCACAAAAATAATATTTGTGTAAAATTTTTGAAAGTAAAAATGATTCTTGGGTCTGCTGGCATGCCTATTCTTCGCAAGGAGAGGAACAAGTTAATACAAACGTATGCAACCTGTACCACAGCCTGGACTGTTGGGTTGCATACATCACAGGCACTATGGTTTCGCTGCATAACTTTTACATAAATTTTACACCTCAATCTTGAGAGGAAAATCGAGTACATGGTTTCGTACGCGATTAGATTTAGGGAAAATCTATCTGCGTTCAAAACTGGGTGGTTTTACGTGATTTTTCTATGCAAGAATCTGATGGCAGATACACAAGCACACACGTTATTTTATATGTGCTATGAGCCTTGAGAAATACGAAATTACTCTCTTGTTCAACATTTCGTACTTTACTTTGAGTAAGATTTTAAATACCGTCCGTATTGTCGCATTTTGCTGTACCTTTGTTCTCGACATTTTTTTTTTTTTTTTTTTGTTATTTCTTTATGATTTAGTTGGTTTTCCAAATTATTAAAAGTTCTCTTATTTTTTTAAAAATAATTTGATTGGTGTTCCAAATTATTAAAACAATGTGAATCAATTGATGTCTGTGACGTCCTCCATAATACAGAGTGTCTCATAAAGGTGTTTACATTGTTTGAAGGTTAATAACAGAGAAGATATTAAAGATACCTTGATCAAATTGTTATTATTTGGCGCTCTCATGACTAGTCTGTGAAACCAATAATTTATTTATTTATTTTTTAATTTTCTTTCTTAATCATTTGTTTTTTATATATATATTATCAGTTCACTTGACAGTAGCGAAAAGTAATTGACAAGATGACTGGGAAGCTTTCGTTTGAGCAACAAAAGTGAGTGTTTCTGGAAATGTGAGAACATGAAAGAAGTGCATAGATGATGGCGGCAGTCACTTGTAAAAAATAAGAGGAGTGTTGGGAAAGTCATGTCTATGGCGTGCTAACAAGAAAACCAATGAACTGAGAAAAAACGTTATTATCTTTCAATGTAATCACCTTCCAGTTTTACACATCGTCTCCATTTTGTTCCAAATGACCTAATGCCTTCAACATAAAAGGATTTCTCCTTGGAGTCAAAGAACTGAATCACAGCATCCATTACCTGCTTGTCATTTAAAAACCGCTGGCCTCTCAGGTAACTTTTTTTAAATGACGAAACAGATAATGGCTAGGTCAAGACTGTAGGGTGAATGGAAAAGTTGAGTCATTCCCTGTTCTGTGATTGCAGCCTGCGCAATATGGGATGTCATGAAGACGCATTGTCATGAAGAAGCAAAATTCGACGATTTGCACCTCACCGTCGTTTATTCTGAACTGCGCGGCGTAAATCTTCATTTTTTATTTTATTTATTTTTATTATTATTTTTATTTTATTTTATTTTATTTTGTAAGTAGTTCCTGTAATGGTATGTCCCTTTGGCATAGCTTCAAGCAAAAGAATTCCTTCCCTGTCCCAGAAAAGAATTACCATAACCTTGATAGCCGATTTCTTTGCCCTGAATTTGTTTGAAGTTAGTGACTCCTGGTGTTTGCACTGCATGGACTCTTGTTTAGATTCTGGGTCATACCAGTGAGCCCATGTTTCATCCTCTTTCACTACATACTGGTAGAAGTAGTTATCTCCTTCCATAAAATCCAAATTTTCCTGACAAATTTTAACCCGAGTTTGCTTCTGAAAAACGTTAAAATTGTGAGGAACCCATCTGGTACAGACCTTTGTGAGCCGAAGGTGTTGGTGTAGAATGAATAACACTATGAATATCAATCCTTATTTCCTCCGTTATTTCTCTAATATTTTTCTCGTTGATCAGACATTGCTAATTTTTGTACAATTTCCGCGACTTCGGGTGAAGTTGCTGTTTTTGATCTAGCACTCCTAGGCCCATTTTCGACGTTTGTTTTACCACACTTAAAGTAGCTGATTCATCGTGTTACCTGTCGGTGCGACAGTACATCATCACCATGCACTTCCACCAAATTTTGATGAATTTCATTAATACTGACGCCCTTACGAAAGAAAAAGCGAAATGTCTCTGTTCTAAATTAGTGTTTTCTAGATTTTGCTCCACTTGGGGAGGCTCTGGTGACACGGTCACTTGACATTTTGCCTTGAAACCTTATCCACCTTCTTAAATATGCTTGTCCCTTATGGCTAGGTTGTTTTCATTTACAGAAAAAGAAAAGAAAATAGAGGTAATTAAACATGACTTTCCCAACATCCCTAGTGTGTAATTACGGTACAAGTTTGAGAGGGAAGGAACTGTGCATGATCTCAAGAAGGGTTGGTATGGGACAAAAAAATCAGTAGCGGATAACAGAGGGGTGCAGTCCTTTTTGCAAGCTTCTCGTGAATCATGTGCAAGCAACTCAAGTGTTCACCATATTTATAAGCAAGTCAGGTGGAAACCGTACGTTTTCACGTTGCTTCACGCCATAGAGGAAGGTTACCAAAGAGCACGCACTTAATATCCATTTTCTAATAGCTCCGAAAGTAATGAAGCAAAAATTATATAAATTGTACAAAATTTTAATTGAAGTTTAGGCTACATTGTAAGAAATAGAAAAGTTTACTACTAGATGTAGAAATGGAGATATACGTTAAAAAGTTAAAAAACTCAAATGCGTACTCTTAAGGACCAGTGTCCCAAAGAGTGCGTTTTGCGGTCCCTAAGAGGGCGCACTCAACACCTATCATATTTGAAACCTAAACCCCTACGTAAACTTTAATTTACCCTAAGGTTTGCTTCCAACAATTTCTTCATTACACGTCCATGTGGTTTTAAAGAATTTATTATGAACGTACACGAAATTTAAAACATTAAAGAAAATCTTCGTTTAGTTTCACCCACAAATTATGATTTTTACGAGTAAAATTAATGATGATTTTTTAAATTCTTAGTTCGTGGTTTCATTACATTATTCCACCAACTGGAAAAAAATCCTGAACAACACCTTTAGTGTAGTCTTTTTTAATTCTTAGTTTGTGGTTTCATTACAATCGTAATCGAAGCCATATTTCACTCAGCATCTTCTTCCAGAACACTTCCAGAAACTTTATTTTGATCATTTCCTCACTACTTAGGACGACATCATCATACCATGAAAGGCAATGGCAAACTACCATGGACCAAAGGCCTACCTTCGGGCAGAACACCACATCATCATTGTAATTTAAGAAATTTTGTGAATTTAAAATACTTCTTATATATGATTTACAGTTGGTGCTTGAATCGAAGACAAACAACTACAAATAATTCTACAATCCATTCAAACATCATATTACACTCCGAGAGTAACTGATGAGAATAACCATAGTCTGTAATATGAATGCCGCTACCCACACACACTATCAAAGAAATTCTCCCAAAGAGTACTTGCGCGTTTTTTGGTAACTCACTAACGCGCACTCTTTGGGAAACAGCAGTCAACTCGAGTAAAATTCATCCATGTGGCTGCATATGCAAGACCCCCGAAACAATGCCATGGTAAACAATTCTATCTGCATTCATGTTTCCTACCATGCAACAAGAATACTGTAGTTAGCTGCTATATCAGAATAATTTCTTAACTAAGAGTATTAAAATATTACATCAAGAATTCAAAAAAGTTATTTTTAGCTGTATTTTCTGTTTGCAGCGATCCGTTAACTTCCCTTTTCTTCGTATCAACTCTCACACAAAGACGCATCAAACAGCATAGCAATAACAATTCTGTGCGTTACCACTTCAGCGTAATTGGCACTGCGCGCTCTTAGGGCGTGCGTACTCTTTGGTAACCCTCCTCTAGGCGCCGACTTTGGGGGGCAGAGCACTTTTGGCCCCCCCAATATTTAAAGGTGGGGTCCTCGCCCCCCCAATATAATCCAGTTGAGGAAGAATTACTAAAGAGGAGCAAGAATTTCTGTCGTAAATTACGTCGTGCCTTTAATTCAATACTAGGAACAGCCTTTTTATTCGATAAAAAGCACCGTTTTCAAATCGGCGTTTAATCTTTTTAGGATTTCCACTTTTTGAGGTAAATTTTAGACTTTCACTCAAACAGCTACTAGTTCCTTACTATTTATTGTAGGATCATGGTTCATACCTCGTTTTTCTCAGGATAGATCATACTTTCCAACGGTACCACTCTCTTGTCCGTATTATACACCAAAAATGAGAAAATTGAAAAAAAAGCATGAGCTTTTTCGAAAAAAAATCGAAATTTTTGTGCCCCTCTGGCCCGGGCCTGGGTTCACGTAGGGATCTGAATCTTTTAAAAAAAACTCTTGTTATATACATAATACGTGCGCAAAATTTCGTTCTTGTATCTTGAAAACTGAGGTCGGGAGAAATTTTTGAAAGTCTAAAGGTGACCCATCTTTTTATATATGTATATAAATAGAGGAAATTCGGGTATTGTGGAATAATCGGATAATATGGAATACCTCATTAGCTCGCCTGTGATGGGTTGCTTCCAAGCAGAGAGGAAAGAAACTACTACCTCACGTCCCCATGATGCTCTACAGTCAGTCTCCATGTGATTGTGACATTCGTTGTGTTGGTAGACGTGAAAATCTGATTTCCTACAGGTAAGTAGTTTACAACCTGTGTTTTGTTATTGAAATGTAATAGAACAACAATTCTTTATTTACTATAACCTTGGATATACAGAGTGGTAGTTTGATAAGCGCCATTATCCTATACGCCTTCGAATGTGTTTAATAGTCTTTCGTTTCCAAGCTGGCGTGGAGGGCAATATGGGATACCAGCAAGAAAAGCATGGTATTCCGTATTCCGTATGGTATTCCGATTACAAAAATATCTATCGGTATTGGGTAATTAAACATACATTTATGATGATTAAACAATGCTAAGTGTATTTTTTATTACAGCAAATTGTTTGACGATACAAGGAGAGAGCTTGGGTCCAGCGTTCATCATGTTTAATGTGAGCACACAATGACTGTGCCGATTCTGAAGCAGAGTATTATATTTATGACTTTTGCAAGTAATCACAATCAGTTATGGCTTGGCATTCAGAATTTTCATATATTGTCACTATATTCATTGTATGTTCAACAAAAAACTTTTTTCTTTTCTATATAGCATTTGTATTCCATATTACCCGACTATTTCATATTACCCACCAAAGTGGTTTCTTTACAAATTATAAATTTTACCCAACCCTGTAACGAAACTTCTTTATCAAGATATACATAAATAAAGCCAAATATATAAGGTGTATACTTGTTTTCCTTTTTGTTTCAATGTGCAATTATTAACTGAGTTACAAGCGAAACAAAAATGGTATTCCATAATACCCAAACCTCCTCTATATATATACCTAGGTATAAAATATTTTAAAAAATGTACTGCGTCATTCCTATTTAGCCTAGAGTCATGGTTCAGACGCCATTTTCTTCAGTATAATAAGCCCTTTCCAACGGTATCACTCACATGTCCGTATCACACACCTAAACCAGATAATTAGGGAAAAACTCAGAAGTATTTTTGCAAATCCAACCAAAATATTTTGCCCCTCTGGCCTAGGTCTGGGTTGACGTAGGGATCTGATTTTTTTTTTAAATACATTGTTATGTACACAATACGTGTGCAAAATTCCAATCTTGTATCTTAAATACAAAGAGCAGAAAAATTGTTGAAAGTCTGAATTTAGGCTCTCTCTTTATACACACACATACGTACAGTAAATACTTATTATAAAAATTTACTGCGTCATTACTATTTAGGCTAGAGTCATGGCTTAAACGTTATTTTCTTTAGTATAACAAGCCCTTTCCAACGGTGCCACACACATGTACGTATCGTATTCCTGAACCAGAAAAATCGGGAAAACTGCATTTTTTCTGAAAAAATCAGTCCCTCGGAACATTTGCGGCCCTCGTGCCCGGACTCGGCTTCACGTAGAGATCTCAGAAAAATTTGAGAATTATCAAAAGTTACATACAATTCCAATCTGAAATCGTGAAAACTACAGGCGTGAAAAATTTTTGAAATTTGCCTTAAGAAAAAGTAAAAAGTTACGCCCTTCCGTACCCACTTGGCGCAGCCAAGTTGACCATTCGGTTCCAAAACGCATCTGGGGTGTTCTTTGGTCCATTCTTGACTTGACTAATAAAAAAGCGACTTAAGAACCTGTTATAGAACCTAAATAAGAGGTCAAAGACAATAGTACGCCATGGTAACAAAAGTTACCAAAAATCCTACAAGGGTTAATAGAGCACTGAAGCCTCAACCAACACTATGGTAACACTGATATGAGAAGTGAAGATCAATGTGGTGCAGTGAAGTTCCCAAAATTTGAACTTGAATTTGTTTAAATGCGTTTACACAAATTTTACTTAGGTCATGAATTTAGCAGCGGAGCGGATGCAGCAGACCGAGATCTGGAGGGAAGTTGGCCTTTATCCAGCAGTTGATAGAAAACGGCTGAATATGACTATATTTATTCATTGTTTTGGCCCCCTCAATATTTTCTTCAAGTCGGCGCCTATGCTTCACGCATCAATGAGAACGATCCTGATAGGCACCTCCAATTTTGTGAATAGATATGTGATAATGAAGAGTTAACTGATTTCGTTGTTTGGTTCTATGAGGCAACTTTTAAATTGAATAGAACATTAATTGCCACAACTGTGTGAACTGAACTAAAGGTAATACTCATGTTATGGAAGAACAAGCTATTTATCTTCCTGGGTCACCAGTATGATGTAGTATGTAGTATGCGGTGTGGTGACTTATCAGGCCGAAAGAAACAAACAGTTACAGGTGTGGAGTACCTAAATGTGTTGCAGGGGTGCTACCTGTTCATCAACTGCACCCAGATGAAGTTATTTTTCAAACCATCGAAATGTGCGGCAATTCCTGATTGAAACAATTGTTGAGAGGTGAATAGGCTTGATAACGAACTGCCGAGTATAAACCCAGATCTCCCGATCTAACTCCGTTAGATTTCTTTCTGTGGAGAACTCGGAAGAACACCGACTATGCCACGAAACCACGTACGATGGATGTCATGAGAGAGACGATTGACACTGCCTGTGTATCCATTCTAATAGAAAACATATCGCATGTCTCTTCAATAGCGATGCCGACAATGTGCTGCTGCTAATGGAGGACATTTTGAACATATTCCACATTAGAACATCATCAGGAATGTTTTGGACATCTTTGTGACTTTGTAAAAACATATTTTGTTTACTTTGGTTCCAGTTTTTACAGTTGAAACAACGTGAACCGCTTTGTGGGACACCGCAGAATACAATGGGATTTTTTTTATTATACTAATTAATTTGCTTCTGTCTGCTTAGTACATTTATAATTCCATCGACTTTGTGTATCATGGACTTACCTAAAGTGTCCTAAAGGCTAGTGTACAGTCATTTGCATTTATTGCATTAATTACTTATGGAGAAATATGTATGTTTCCTATATAAATAAATTAGAAACGAATATAACGATGTTTGATATTTAACTTCTCCTAGACAGTTGCAACGATTTGAATTAATTTTAGTACATAATGGGGATTTCTTGACAACTCGGTTTAACCGGAAGAGTCTCGAATTTATATTACCTTTGCCCCCAAATTGTGCAAAACTCCCCCATTTTTCTCCAAAACATCAGTTAACATCATTCCTGCGATATTTAAAATATACCGTTCTTGTTAGTCATTGGTACTCAACTAATAAAAACAATCTCTTCTTTGTCATTCACTTTTGGTGAGTGTTGACCTATATTTCGATTAATTCTGATATTCAACAAAATGCAGTTACATAATTATGACTATACTATACATTTTCATAGGGTGTTACGGTTTTAAGTCTGAAAATCTGAGAGCCCCATACATCAGTGGATCCTGGCCAATCTAGAATTATAGCACATTTTGTTGACATGATAAAATAATTAAAAAAGATCGATATTAGTACTCAATTCATAGTCATGTGTATTCTAAGGGAGAAAAGATTCAAACACTTTTCATAAACCTATATTATGCTCGCGCGAAGAACGGGTATTTTAGCTTGTAAAATATGTTGGATCTTAACAAAGACATTACTGTAGACTGACATCATTTTGGTGTTGGATCGGCAGGCGTAGCTTTTATGTCATTTTAGTTTTTAAATACTGGTTATCCTACACCTTGAAGCGATTATTTGATACTAACGTCAATTACCCGCTTCCATGACCTAACAGCACAAGATGTGCTAGGCATGTGCCATTTAGGTATCCCAGCTACTTTTTAGGACCCGACACTTGGTACATATGATATTCATGCGCTACGTATGTACTTAAGCTACCTACAGTTTTAAGTACATGTTACACCTAATTGATATTTGCAACTATGTACCACAAATATAACATTTATATACCTGGCTCAGTTTCGCACTCTAACAGTAATTTGTTTTTATGTCGTCACTTGGGACATATATCTGTCATGTTCTAGGTACGCCCTTTAGGTACATACTGTTTCAGATACCCTAACAGCACAAAATGTGCTAGGCATGCGCCATTGAAGTGTTCTAAATTCATCTCCCACATTTGATGCATTTGTTGCATCTTTTTCTAAGCGATTGTGTACTAGAAGCAATAAACGCATCAACTTGACTAGATGGCAACTATCACCGATCATTTGAAAGTGAATGGAAGAAACAATAAATAAAGTAAATAGACATTCGTCATTTTGTTATAAAAATTACATGGCGAGTAGATTTTATATGATCTCAAATAGTTATCGTCGAATATACGCGGTTAAAGGAGCACTCTGATTAGCCAAATTCAAAAGACCTCAACCATTTCTCCCTCTACAAGCGACGTTCTCTTCATCGCCTGCGTGGCTAAGTCGGAAGAGCATGCAGCTAGTAATCCAAAGGTTGGTGGTTCACGCCCACCCTCGTTACATTGTTTTTACTTATTTAAAATGTTTTCTTTTTTAGATTCACCTTAATGTAAACACAATCCACATATAGGCGATTTAACATACTTTGGGGGAGTAATTTTATTGTTCATTGACGCTTACGGCATGGGGAACATACCTGGAACATACTAGGCACGTTCCGCAAATACATGTCAGGCATGCGCCTAGGGGCGGATATAGACTGTGACTATCACTTGCAGTATGTACCTAAAGGACGTACCTAGAACATGACAGATATATGTCCCAAGTAACGACAAAAACAATTTACTGTTAGAGTGCGAAACTGAGCCAGGTATATAAATGTTATATTTGTGATACATAGTTGCAAATATCAATTAGGTGTAACAAGTACCTAAAACTGTAGTTGGATGAAGTACATCCTTAGCACATGAATATCATACGTACCAAGTATCGGGTACCTAAAAAGTAGCTGGGACACCTAAATGGTACATGCCTAGTACATGCTGTTAGGAAGGAACCCCAAAAACTATGGATTTGACACTAATATCCGTAATTTTCGATCATTTTTAAATGTCTCTCGCCTTTCCCCTTTAACTTACACCGTCAAAGTGATATGACAAAAAACATCTAAGATTTAAACTTCATCTAGGTTGTAAATTTGATCGAGATCGGTTCGGTGGTTCAAGAGTTAATTAGTTTTATTTATTTTTATATATCTATCCCCTCCTATCCTCTCTCCTAATATCTATCGTCAAAGTAAAATGATAAAATGATCTGAGGTCCAAACCTCATCTATGTTAAAAAAATATTCGAGATTGATCGTTTAGTTCAAGAGTTATTAAGTTTTATTTATATTTTTAACTCTTCCCTCCCCTAAGTTTTAGTGAAATGACGAAAACCATCCCAGGCCCGAACTTTACCTATGTTGAAAGTTTGATGAAGATCAGTTGGGTTGTTCAAGAGTTATTACGTTTTCGTATTTCTTTTCGTATATTTCCCCTCCTCTCCTCCCCCTCCTCTAAGATCTGCCGTCGAAGTGAAATGAGAAACAAAAAAAACTTTCCTGATTCGAACCTCATCTATGTTGAAAATTTGATCGAGATCGGTTGGGTGGTTCAAGAGATTAGGAGTCACAAACATAGTCACTTTCAATTTTATAATATAGATTTAAGGCACTCTGTAGTATATTTTCCCGAAACATTTAATGAGCCAAATGATCTAAGTAAAGTATGATATCATTTTCAAACATATCTTACGATCACATTACTTGTCGCGATTTAAAATGCAGTGCTCACATCATATTTTAGCAATTGGACTTTAGTTTGAATACAGATAGTAGGAGTTTGTGATGAAAAAAATGATCTCCGCTGGTTTCCCTTCCGCAGGGTTGTATTTCCTTCCACATTCTCATAGTATCAATTCTTCCACAACTATACACTGTCATCAACCACGCTACAGAGCATATAGAAGACATGTTGAAATAAAGATCTCATTTTAATAAAACTTTCAAACACTATTGGCCTTGCGAAAATTATACAAGGATCATACTTATAGTATTGCTCAACAATTTTTCATGGCGAATGTATTCGTTTCATTAATATATATATATATATATATAATCTACAGACTTTTCTTTATTTTCTTTACTTTTTGAGCTCCTTCGTGGTTCGGATTCCATGTTAAACAGTAGATCCCGTCTCATATATCCTTGCTGGTGAAAAGGACGTTAAACTCCAAATCAACTCAACATTTTCTTTACTTTTCAACAGTCTCCACTTATTTACATATATTTTATCCTTCTTTCCCAAAAAGTAGAAAATGCTTTTGCGTTAGAAGTCCATTCCAGCTGCTAGTAGACACGGACCCACTATTTTCTGCATGATCTCCATCATCTGAATGGCCTTTCACAAAATGAAGCAGACAATATTTGGAGAGTGAAATGGTGAGAGTACAGAAATAATTATGTAGAATATCTCACCCCAGTTTCCTGATTTCCTCCCTGCTGCTCTTAACAAACTGCATCTCAAGAATAAGTTTCATCTTGATTTTTAACCCTATATTCAAACCGGATGTGGCGAAAGTTTATAATTTGAGATTTCAATACATAAATACAATGATAAAACCAGTTATAGTTGGCGAGAAGCAATTTCCTTTTACTGACTCAGAAACCTCCGTGAAATTGACTCCCTAATAGGAGAAGTAATGATCTCTTCTTGTACAATCATTAAAACTTCGTTAGTGCTTCTTAGATTACCAACTTCCAACATTAGTGCTTCAATAGTTTGGACGCTAGAAGTAAAAAGAAACTTTGGGGGCCTAACTTCACGTTGCCCTCAGAAAGCAGTAGCCATGAAACCTAGTGGAATCGATTGTGCATTGTGAGTGCTTCCAAAAAGCACTAATAATTTCGTTAGTGCTTCATTATTAGTGTAGATATGGTCAATTAAGGTAGGTGTGCGCAATTTCGCCACGTTAAGCTTTGAACGACTGTTGTAAATTCCTGATAGGTATGACGAGTACCTCCGTACTTGAAATGGATAGTATACGGGTTAAATTATTTGTGGGACAAAAAATAACATCCGTATGCTAATAGTATGACACTGCCAATAACAAAAGAAAAATAGTGTGCAACTGGCGAAATTGCATACACCCTGTCCACAATTTTGCCACCTCTACTGTAAACAAAGGTGATAAGTCAAACCGCTCGACAAAACAAATAATGAAGTACATATTTTCACCCTATGAATATTATGATAAACACAATACATAATCATTAGTAAATATTTTTCCATATAACTTCTGGGCCCTAGCTTCATTTAAATGGTGAGCTTTTCTTTTCGCCACTTCAGAGTACCGTAACAAAAATCCACGAAGTCATGTTCGACTACCTGCACCTTGTATATTGTTGAAAGGATGTGGCACTTTGTTTTTGTACAAAACTTGTAGATATACTTTTGCAACAGTCGAGGTGAGAGAGGAAATTCTACGTCCACTAGTCGCACAATCCTCTGGACTAAGACCTCTTCCTCTGCTACATTTAACACAGGTTTTCTACCAGGGAGTGTATGTTGTGTCTTTCCTGCTTGTATACACGACTCCAAAAGTGCATTACCACCTGCAATTCTCCTTTTCCTACAATAGCAGGCAACCCAAAAAGCTCGGCGGTTGGGTTGGTTCCGAATTCGAAAGGCGCTGGACCAAACATCAATTTTGTAAAAAATATATCAGTGTGGCAAACTGCAAATAAGGGAATAAAACAAATTGTTAAAAATGACAATAATATTATCGTGACGGAAATGGATGACATCAAAAGTTACAAAATGATCTTACTTAAGCAGTTCAAACAAGATGAATGGCAAGAAACATATATCAGAGGAAAGCATTTCTCTCCTCACCTCCCACAAAAAGAATCTCATAAAAAAGAAAAAGTTACATAAAGTTACGTAAGTTTTAATATAAAAGCCCCACTCTATATTGTGAAAGTTGACACCAGGAAACGCAAGAACAAATAAACCAAAGTCAATGAAATTGTGCACAGATATTGTAGACGTAAAAGGAGGGAATACGAGTTTCGTATTTTCCTGGAAAAAACGGCTGGGTGGGGCACGGACCCCTCCAAACCTTTGATCACGAAATATCATAATGCTAGTAACAGTATGTCAGACGTGTGTAAAAGACAAGAAGAATTGTAACGGAACTTTTTGTATTGAAAATACGCAAAAACTAAAAGAATACGGGCTTTTTAAATTTTCTGCGGAAAAACGGATTTAGGGGCAAAAGGTCCCACCCAAAATTTTGAAACTTAACGCCCGAAAGGCAACAAGAAGTGAACCGAAGTGAACGAAATTAAGCGCAGATGTTGCAAACGTAACATGAGGATACGAGTTTTGTATTTTCCTCGAAAAAACGGTTGGGTGGGGCGCGGACCCCTCCAAACCTTTGATCACGGAAAATCAACATTGTGAAATTGTGCTGGTAACAGCATGTCAGATGTGTGTAAAGGACATGAAGAATTTAATCAAACTGCGTGTATGGACAATACGCAAAAAATAAAAGAAAACATTTATTTAAATTTTCTGTGAAATAGCGGTTTTAAGGGGAAAAAGCTCAAACCCAAAATTTTGAAAGTTGATGCCCCAAATGCAGAAGGAAGTGAACCGAAGTGAATGAAATTTTGCACAGATATTGTGGACAAAACGGGGAATCCGCGTTTCGTATTTTCCTGGAAAGAACGGTTGAGTGGGGCACCGATCCCTCCAAATATTTGATCACGAAAAATGAAATGTGCTAGTAACAGTATGTCAGTCAGATATGTGTAAAGAACATGAAATATTGAAACGAAACTTCTTGTATGGATAATACACAAAAAATAAAGGAACACAGGATTTTCTGTTCTTTGCAAAAACGGTTTTAGGGGGCAACCTCAAAATTTTGAAATTTGACGCCCGAAAGGTAAGAAGAAGTGAACCGAAGTGTAAGAAATTTTTCACAGGTATTGTAGATATAAAATGTGGGAATACGGGTTTAGTATTTTTCTGGAAGAAACGATTTGGTGGGGCACTAATTCCTCCAAACCTTTGATCACGAAATATCAAAAGTGCTGGTAACCGTAAAGGACATGAAGAATTGCAACGAAACTTTATGTATGGACAAAAATATAAATGAATATTGTTTTTTTATTTCCCGCGGAAAAACGGTTTTAGAGGGAAAAAGCTCCCATCCAAAATTTTTGAAGTTGACGCCCGAAAGGCAGAAGAAAAAAATGAAATATTTGAGTTTTACGTCTCACGGTTATGCCGGTTAGACTAAAGGAGACGGTGATGATGAGTAATGAAAGAAATGGTGGAATTAAGAAAGTGGGAGGAAACGGAGAACTCCGAGAAAACACACGCACACCGTGTTTGTTCACCACAAGGTTTACTTGGCGGGGGCTGGGATCGAACCCGGGACACCAAGCACCAGAGGTGAACTCTACCACTGAGCCACCACGGCCACTGAAAGGCAGAAGTAAACCGAAGTGAATAAAAATTTTCACATATATTGCATACGTAAAATGAGGATACGAGTTTCGTATTTCCTTGGAAAAAACGGCCGCGTGGGGCACGGACCCCCCCAAACATTTGACCACGAAAAATAAAAAGTTCTAGTAGCAATATGTCAAATGTGTGTAAAGGACATGAAGAATTGCAACGAAACTTTGTGTATGAACAATACACAAAAAAGAAAAGAATACGTTTTTTAATGTTCTGCAGGAAAACGGTTTTAGGGGGCAAAAGAACCCACCCGAAAAGTTTGAAATTTGACGCCGGAAAAGGAAGAAGAAACGAACCGAAGTGAATGAAATTTTGCACACGTATTGTGAAAATAAAATGTGGGAATACTAGTTCCGTATTTCCTGAAAAAAAACTGTTAGGTGGGGCAAGGACCCCTCCAAACATTTGCTCAGGAAATATCAAAAGTGCTAGTAACAGTATATCAGATTTGTGTAAAGGACATGAAGAATTCCAATGAAACTTTATGTACGGGCAATACGCAAAAAATGTAGAAGGGTTTTTTCTGCGGCAAAACGGTTTTAGGGGCAAAAGCTCTCACACAAAATTATGAAGGATGGCGCCCGAAAGGCAAAAAGAAGTGAACCGAAGTGAATCAAATTGTGCACGGACATTGTAGACATAAAATGAGGGAATATGAGTTTGCTATTTTCCTGGAGAAAAGGGGTGGGTGGGGCACGGCCCCTCCCTAACGTTTGATCACAAAAAAATCAAAAGTGCTAGTATGTCAGATGTGTGTCAAGGACATGAAGAATTGCAACCTAACTTTGTGTATGGCAAAAAGTAAACGAATACAGGTTTTTCTAAGTTCTGCGGAAAAACGGTTTTAGGGGCAAAAGCTCACACCCTAAAGTTTGAAAGTTGAGCTCGAAAGGCAAAAAGAAGTGAACCGAAGTGAGTGCAAATGTGCACATATATTGTAGGCATAAAATGAGGATACGGGTTTCATATTTTCCTGCAGAAAATGGTCGTGTGGGACACGGACCCCTCCAAACCTTTGATAACAAAAAATTAAAATGCTAATAACAGTATGTAGAAAGTGTATAAAGGACATGAAGAACTGCAATGAAATTTTTGTATTGATAATACGCCAGAAATAAAGCAATACGGGTTCTTTTATGTTCTGCTGAAAAATGGTATTAGGGGGCAAATGCTCCCACACAAAATTTTGAAAATTGACGCCCGAAAGGCAAAAAGAAATGAACCGAAGTGAATGAATTTCTACACAGATATTGTAGACGTAAAATGAGGAAATACGGTTTCCTACTTTCCTGGAAAAAAAGGGTTGGGTGCTGCATGGACACCTCAAAACCTGTGATCACGAAATATTAAAAGTGCTTCCAACAGTATGTCAGATGTGTGCAAACAACATGAAGAATTCCAACATAACTTTATGTATTAACAATACGCAGAAAAAAAATTATTTTTTGTTCTGCGGAAAAACGGTTTCAGAGGCAAAAGCCACCACCCGAAATTTTGAAAGTTGACGTCCGAAAGCCAAGAAGAAGTGAGCCGAAGTGAATGAAATTTGGACAGATATTGTAGACACAAAATTAGATATTGCAGATATTGTGCACAGATATTGCAGACGTGAAATTTGAATACGAGTTTTGTACTTTCCTGGAAAAAACAGTAGGGTGGTGCACAGACCCCTCCAAACCTTTTATCAAAAAATCAAAAGTAATAGTAACAGTATGTCAGATGTGTGTAAAGGAAATGAAGAATTGCAACATAACTTTTTGTATGGACAAAAAATAAAGGAATATGTTTTTTTATGTTCTGCGGGAAAACGGTTTTTGGGGGGCAAAACCTCCCAAATAAAATTGTGAATGTTGACTCTCGAAAGGCAAAAAGAAGCGAACCGAAGGGAGTGAAATTATGCACAGATATTGTAGATATAAAGTGAGTGAATACGGGTTTCGTATTTTCCTGGAGAAATCGGTTGGGTGGGGCACCTACCCCTCCAAACCTTTGATCACAAAAAATTAAAAATGATAGTAACAATATGTCAGATGTGTGTAAAAGACATGAAGAATCGCAACAAAACTTTTTGTATGGACAAAAAATAAAGGAATATGTTTTTTCTTTTCTGCGGAAAGACGGTTTTAGGGGCAAAAGAACCCAAAACCAAAATTTTGAAAGTTGACCCGCGAAAGGTAAGAAGAAGTGAACTGAAGTGAATGAAATTTGGACAGATATTGTAGACACAAAATTAGGGAGTATGGTTTTCGTATTTTCCTGGAAAAACGGTTAGGTGGGGCACGGACCCCTCCAAACCCTTCATCACGAAATATCAAAATATCTAGTAACAGTATATTAGATGTGTGTAATGGACATGATGAATTGCATCAAACTGCGTGTGTGGACAATACGCAAAAAATAAACGAATACATTTTTAAATTTTGGTTAAAAACGGTTTTGGTTGGCAAAAGCTCCCGTCTACAATTTTGGAATTTGACGCCAAAAGACAAGAAGAAGTGGACCGAAGTGAATGAAATGTGCACTAATATTGTATAGGTAAGGTGAGGGAATACGTGTTTCGTATTTTCCTGAAAGAAAAAAAAAACTTGTGAGTGAACCGAGGCGTTGAGTTGCGGGAGAAGTGGACCGAAGCGAAAGCAATTGTATGTAGATATTGGATATGTAAAATATGGCCTTCCGTGTTTCACAAGTGTCGTGCCTCCATCCGATTTCTTCAAATTTGGCAGATCAAGTAACAGCAAACACAAACAGTATAGCGTATTTTATAGTATTTCAGGAGGCACCTTTAATCCTTGCAATGTTTTTTCAGCATAAAGAAAAACACATATCCATTTATTTCCAGCTTGCTATTGATATGCCAAATTTGAAGCAAGACGGATAGGAACACTTGAGAAACACGAGAGCCCTTATTTTACATATAATATCTACACACAATTTGATTTGCTTAGGTCCACTCCTTTCTGAGCTATTACGGTAATATTTTCTTTTTTTCGGATCTAGGCCCCAACACTGTTTTTTCGCAAAAATTAAAACATGTTTTATATACTGTTTTGCAAATAGTCCCTTTACGAAGTTTCGTTGCAATTCTCCATATTCTTTTAAGAATATGCTTACAATAAGCTCACAATAAGGAACTTTTGCGTATGCTTATTTTCACTTTTGATATTCCGTAATCAGCGGTTAGAAGGTCCGTGCCTCACTCAACCGCTTTTCCCGAAAATACGAAACCGAATTATCTCATTTTTCGTCTACAATATCCGCGCACAATTTCCTTTAATTCGGTGCACTTCTTCTTGCATTTTGGGCCTCAAATTTCAAAATTTGGGGTGGGGGCTTTTGCCCCCTAAAACCGTTTTTTTCCGCAGAAAATAAAAGAAAAACCGTATTCGTTTATTTTTTGCGTATTGTCTCTACACAATGTGTCGTTCCAATTCGTCATGTCCTTCAAACACTTCTGTTATTAGCAGTTTTGATATTTCACGATCAAAGATCTGGAGGTGTGTGTGTCCCACCTAAACGGTTTTCTTTTTTTCTGGAAAATAAGAAAAACGTATTCCCTCATTTTATGTCTACAATATCTGTGCACAATTTCATTCACTTCTGTTCACTTCCTCTGGCCTTCGGGCCTTAACTTTCAAAATTTTGGGTGATAGCTTTTGCCCCCTGAAACCGTTTTTCAGCACAAAATAAAAAAAACGTGTTCCTTTATTTTTTGGTATGTTGTTCATACACAAAGTTTCGTTGCAATTCTTTGTGTCCTTTACACACATTTGTCATATTGTTATTATCACTTTCAATATTTCGTGATGAAAGTTTTGGAGGGGTCCGATCCCCACCTAACCGTTTTTTCCAGGAAAATACGAAACACGTCTTCCCTCATTTTATGTCTGCAATATGTGTGTAAAATTTCGTTTACTTCGGTTTCCTTGGTTTTTGCCTTTGGGGCGTCAACTTTCAAAATTGTGGGTGGGGTCTTTTGCCCCTTTAAACCGTTTTTCCGCAGAAAATAAGAAACACGTATTCGTTTATTTCATGTGTAGTATCTACCTTCCAAATTTTATCAAAATCGGAGTGTTACATTTCAGAAGTGTTGCTTGTTAATAATGATATTTCTTTAAAATTGTATGAACAAATAGAGGGAATTAAAGCGAGAAATTGGGATGAATTGGAACTTTCGGCTCCTACCAACATTGAAAGAAATGACAGCACAAGTATTTGGATGCAAGGTAGACATAAAATTTAAAACAGAGATTTAACTATATTTCTGTCATGATTTTAATGCACACTGCGAAGTTTTTAAATGCTAATTAAGTCAGGATTTCACATCCAAATTAAGTTGGAACATAATAATTCTTGTTAGTAAACCCGAGTCGCAATGCAAATTTAAGATTAGCCAATACTTTAGATAGCATGGGAAAAAGGTGTAGACTGTAACCTAAGTGTGCGGCCAAGTGAGTTGCGAGGCGATTTAATAAATTGGATGTCTTCTACTCGGCAGAATCCACCTCAACC
This sequence comes from Thermobia domestica, assembly GCF_964235325.1. Lineage (NCBI taxonomy): Eukaryota > Metazoa > Arthropoda > Insecta > Zygentoma > Lepismatidae > Thermobia > Thermobia domestica. Next base: position 100,320,758 of record NC_137463.1, on the reverse strand, counting down.
GTTTCATTTTGTTTTAAAACGAAACATTTTTGTCATGAGTTACATTTAGGGGTGCGCACGAGACGAATCGTGACAGGATTTTCCTGACAAAATTCGAGTCGAGACACGGCACTTCCAATAGAGAAATATACATTTTTCGAGTCGAGACATCACTTTTACAGCACATTTTCGAGACGAGACAGCCACAAATCTTGTCTCGTGCGCATCCCTAGTTACATTAGCACACACTACATGAGTGACAATTTATATTATGATAGAATATACTATGAGCTTTAATAGAAAAAGTGTAGACACTAGATAATTATTTTACATAGTAAGATTTCAATAGATTCAGTGCTTGATCGTGCCGTGTATGAAGTTATGAAATATGAATTGGTTTCAACAGGTGCGGATCCAAGAGGAATTTTATAGGGTCTACAGACCCACCCCATGACGCTTAGGTACACACTGGATAGAGTGGGTTTCAATCCTACTTTATTTACACTGGGTAAAATTGGAAACTATGGTTTAGTCCATCCCTTGATCATATTCTGGTTCTGCGGTGTTAATATCTGGTCAGAACTTGCTGTTCTAGAAGCCTCAAGTTCATACGCGATAAAATAGTATTTCTGCATTATGCACCTTTTTAAACTATTTTCAATATTTGTATGTATCTTCAGATAAACCCTCCTCGAAAAGTTTGATTTATTGGATACTGTATTTCTGACAATGCTTCCATTATCAGATAGTGTATGTCGTTTTATTTAACATAGAATTGCATACGCCAAAACATTAGAAAACATTCTCATTGTTATAACTTTTCTTGAGTTGATTTTGAGCTTAACATCCCTTTCAGCAGCGAAGCTATATGAAACGTGGACCTACTAATTAACGTCGAATCCGAATCACATGAACTCCCACCGGGAATCGAACCTGGGTCTTCCATGTGTTAACTTTACTTGAATTTGGAATCGAGCGCTCTCAAGCGGATTTGAGAAAAAATGAAAAAATGAAATGAAATCTTTGAGTTTTACGTCCCGCGGATATGTCGGTTAGGCTAAAGGAGACGGTGATGATGAGTGATGAATGAAATGGTGGAATGAAGAAAGTGGGAGGAAACGAGAGAACCCCGAAAAACCCACGCACACGGTGTTTGTCCACCACAAAGTTCAATGGGCGGGGCTGGGATCGAACCCGGGACCCCAAGCACCAGAGGTGAACGCTCTACCACTGAGCCACCGCGGCCCCTCAAGCGGATTTAAGACGGTTGACTTGCCGCCTCTGAGTTTTTCAATGAATGTATTTCTTAGTAATTATTTTAATTTTACTTTTGAAAAGGTGTAAGCATTTTGCTTTTTTAAAAAAAAATCCTTGAATTATACGTAGTCAGTGTTGAATACAGGTTTCATTTTTGTATGTGGCAATAGTAACTTTCATGGTCCCCTCTCTTCTACCTCTAGACACAGAAATATTGTTTTTAATAACCTCCAAATTACGATTTTTATCAATAAAGAGTAGCTGTCCTACTAACTCTTGTATCGATTTCCTGCTAAGCAAAGATAAAATGAATCTGAAAAGGTAGGGGAACGGTAGGTAGCGGCATGACGTCACGCCGTCCCCCATGCCTATCTTTGCCCATAATAATTTCTTAGGAACTGAGGGGACGCCGTACACATTTTTTGGAGGTGCGGGACGGCGTCCCCTGCATTCCCAAGCACTTTTACCTCTGCTGCTAAGTATTAATTGCTGTAAGGACTAACGAAAACTATTATGTGGTACTACTACTACTACTACTACTACTAATAATAATAATAATAATAATAATAATAATAATAATAATAATAATAATAATAAAGGATCTGAATGATAAATATATTTTTTAAACTTTCTAATACAATCCCTGTGGGCTTTCGCGAATCTGGATGTATTGTTTTTATGAGGAATAAAGAGGCTTCAAACAACAACGATTTGTATAAAAGTCTTATTAGGTGTTTCACACCTATGGAACTCACAACTGACCATGTGTCTGTTTTTTTTAGCACAATGTTACAAGGCACCGAAGCCTGCGGGCATTCAAGACTTTCGTTCTGTCATTGGCAGGTGTCGAATCAGCTTGCTTGCTGTACGATGTTTTGCCTTCAGGCGATCGACTAGATACCTAGCTAGAAGAGTGAAGAAAGAAATAAACAAAACGATATGCTTGTTTCATGGAGATATACTTGCTTCTTGGCATTAAGTGTTTGAAAACCAAAACTGGTCTGAGTATCCATTTTGTTATTTCCATAATAAGTATAAAGGGAAATGTTAATTCTCATATATAGGGGGGTAAAACTTAAGGGGAACGCGATGGGAACGTTATATATATATAATAACATAGCATATTTCTTTCCAAAATTTTATAAAATCTACTTATTTTATAGAGTTCAAAATTCGGCCAAATGTTTATTAGTATTAATATTGCATGATAACTTTTACTTTTTCTTGCTAAGGTAATATTAGAGCGCGCTAATTAAAAAATTAACTTTCTTCCATTTAAAAGTTGTTTAAGATATTGGCCGCATTTTGCAACAGTGCAGAACAGCAGATAGGAAGCTAACCAGGTAGATTTTTTTCTTTCTCTGCCCTCGCTAGGTCACGTGCGTGAACTTAGGGTTGTCCGCGGAGAAAAAGAAACCGATGGAATGCACATTGACAGCAGATAAGAGCAAAGTGTGTTTTGTCTCTCTTCATAGATCGTAAAGATTTCCTTGATTCTACGTAAACATCTCCGCGAATAATTACCTGTGCATGAATATTGCAGCTAACAAGGTACGACAGTTTCAGAAAATCTGTCTATGTTGTTTTCAAGTAAGGGAAGTCTATTCATCTTATAAAATGAGTTTCGAATTGTAGAGCGTAGAGCAAACTCGCGTATTTGTTGCATCAACTGACAAAAGTTTACACACAGATCAAAGAGAAGTCTTAGGAAAAACGGACGACATACTAAATGCTGGTACTTACTGTCTGTTAGGTATATTTATATCAAAATTTTCTAATAAATCTAGAAATGAGTAAAAATAAAGAACGGTCCGTACGATTCTTTTACTATATATATTTTATTTACATATCTGCGTTTTGAATGACATCGAGAACCTTTTTTAAAAATCAAACTTGGGACTACAGGGGCCTACGTTGCAAAACTACTAGTCTTGTAATGTTAGTGAAACTTCTCAAAATCAAATATTTTACACTTGTATATACTGTAAAAAAGCGGCAAATTAAAATTGTCAGCAATAGTACTTAGAAATGAATTTTACTATTATTCTAGTATTTCTGCGTCATGATATTTGATGGATTCTCAAAAAACATTACAAGACGAGTAGTTTTGAGAAATAGACCGTTGCTGTGTTAGACACACACACAACTGGCGAGTAAATTTAAATGCATTAATTAATTAATATTTATTTTAGAAAACGAAATGTCAAATGGAGCCGAAAGGCCATTTTATACCGAAACATTAATAACAAAGGCAAAGAAATGTAAAAATCAATTAAAGCATATGTGGGGAGTACATCATCTTGAGGGCCGCGGTGGCTCAGTGGTAGAGCGTTCACCTCTGGTGCTTGGGGTCCCGGGTTCGATGCCAGCCCCCGCCAAGTGAACTTTGTGGTGGACAAACACCGTGTGCGTGGGTTTTCTCGGAGTTTTCCCGTTTCCTCCCACTTTCTTCATTCCACAATTTCATTCATTACTCATCATCACCGTCTCCTTTAGCCTAATCGGCATAACCGTGGGATGTAAAACTCAAAGATTTCATTTACATCATCCTGGTGATATTCGCCTGGTGGGACAGAAGAAAATTGTGGGTGAACTTTAATAATAATAAAAAATTGTTTCTTGATATCCATTATTGATTTTGCTCTATGGATCTATGGATTTGATTTTAGTTTGATTTCAGCTTCGAGTACCGTTCAGCAGGGAGGCTATATGAGACATGGACCTACAGCGAGGGAATACGAACCCACCGGAAATCGAACCCGGGTTTCCCGCACGAAAGACGCGTATGCTATCCACATAGGCCTGAGGGAGCTCTATGGAGCTATAGGGATCAATATTGAAACTGGAAGAGTAAAATTGTTTTACCATTTCCGGTTTCAGTAGAGAGAAATAGGTGAAGATGGTATTTTTCTTGAGATGCTCAATCGATTTTCGAAAACTGTCGCTATCTACTACCAATTTATTTTTATGGCGATCAATGTTAAAAACGAAAACGGTTTATTTCTACCTTTTCTGATTTCAATGCAGGATTAACGGAAGAAAGAAAGCTTATTCTTGAGACGTTGTTTGAATTCCCGAACACTTCTCGACCTCTCTGACAGTTTTTACTCTATGAAACTGAATATTGAAACCGGAAATAGTAGTAAATTTCTACCACTTCCGGTTTTAATAATGAGATAGGGTATAGGTGGTAAATTTTCTTGACGTTTGATCGATTTCCGAAATCCTCTCGTCCCTAGTTATTTCCGTATTTGATTTATGGCCATTAATGTTGAAACTGGTTGTAGTCGATTTTTACCACTTACGGTTTAAATATAAGGTTGTTGGAGGAGACGGACACGGAACCTATTCTTGGGGTGCTGAATGGATTCCAGAAAACTGCTTCTCGATATATCTTATCGTCTTTGCTCTATGAAAATCAATATTGAAACTGGAAGTAGTAGTAAATGTATACCAGTTCCGGTTTTGATAGAAAGATAGGGGTAGAAATGGCACATTTTTGAGGGACATTGAATCAATTCCCTAAACTTGCTTGTCGCTAGCTATTATGACCAGCAAGTAGTCGATCTCTATCACTTCCGATTTATATAGAAGATTGACGGAGGAGATGGAACCTATTCTTATGACGCTAAATCTATTCCGGAAAATCCTTCTCAATATTTTTTTTTACCGCTTTTGGTCTGATACCTGTCAACAGGCAGAGCCGTTCTATTAGACTTCCAATACTTATGCATAACATAGTTTGGAAGTATAATAAACACAGAAAGAAGAAATATTATTTATTAAATCTATTTTCGTGCAGATTAAAAATATGGGAATTTCAAGAATTCTTTTTGCATCAGTTATTATGCCCTAAATAATAACGGGGACCATAGTGGCTCAGTGGTAGAGTGCTCACCTCTGGTGTATGAGGTTCCAGGTTCGATTTCAGCTCGCGCCAAGTAAGCTTTGTGGTGGACAAACGCCATGTGTGGGGTTTTCTTGGGGTACTCACGTTTCTCTCACTTTCTTCATTACAGCATTTCGTGTTCATTCTCATCATCAGAGTCTCCTTTAGTGTATCCGGTATAAGAGTGGGATGTAAATCTAAAAGACTTCATTTCATTTATAAATAATAACCTAATGCATTCTACAGCGTTCTATTCTTGGCTAATAACCAATAATAGCGTACAGATTGATGATATGCTTGGAAATTGATATGCCATAAAATCGACTATTTATGCAAAAAAATGCACCAACATCTCCCAGCTAGTCACTACAAGCAAGAATGATATCTGCTTCGTTCAGATAATGTTCCTCATGAGACGAGACGAGAAGTAAGATTTTCTCGTCTCGTCTCCTAAGTTTAATAGGTCTAGTCTAGTCTCGATCACTGAAAACATTTTTCGCTCTTGTCTCGAAATTTTATTGCTGAGTTTTGTTAATTTATGTTTAAAAAATTTGTCTTATTTTTTCTTAATTTCAATTAGGAGTTTTCACAACCGTTCCGCGTCACGATTGTTCCACGAATAGTGTGATATAAGAACATTTAAACCACATTTATTATTGGAGTAAATTGGGTAATGGCTAGGATATTTTAAACGTAGATAAATGCTCTTCATATTGCTTTTATATCATCATTTGTGTTGTACGTATGATGCGAAAACGTAATAATGAAATTATTTCTGTGGGTATTAGCCCGATAGCCCCTAAATACGCCACTGGTCAAAAGATCTTTTCATAATTTTTAGTCATTAAATACAAATTCACTTCATAATTTTACTAAATACGTATGTTCATTGCATTGTTCATATAGAACAATATCATGGTGATGGAACAAACTTTCTACTGCTGTATCTCAGTTACATGAGTTACAAGTTATCCGCCTACATAAATAAGTTCTTCGTTTTTCAGTTGACGGGTTTTATCCGTAAATTTTCCAAAACAAGTGGCCACCTAATTCTTGTTCTGTCTCTCTATTTAATTAAATTATTTGGTGAGCGTGAAATGTAAAGATCTATTTTCGACGCAAGTGTTAATAAGCCGGGAAGTAACTACTTATCTATCTTTCTTTTCCTCTTTTAAAAATTAATAAAATCACTTATGTTCTGTCTTGTAGTTTATTTATGATAATTATTATTATTTTCAAAGTGTACAGTGAATATTTTAAATATATATTTTAAACATTCTATACAGAAGAAATCGCCACTGCAAGGTTTGGTCCAGCGAGAGTTTAGATGGCTAAGTTTTATCCCTCGATGATCTAGCCAGGCTAGATTTCGTCTGGCAAGATTTTCTTTATGTGAGATTTTCGCCAGGCGAAATTCTGGGCCGTGAGATGCGATGTTTCATTCGCAAATCATCAACAAATTTGAGTGGATAAACGGACCAATATAGCTTTCTGTGGATATACTTTTATTGATTTCATGCAATTTGTGATCATTCCTCTGCGACAAGGCCATTACTTTTCATGTGTCGGCCAAATGTGATTGAGAGTTTAAGATTCCTCAGCGGAAAATAATAATTCCAGTTTGCGACCAACCGATAATTGGTTCTTTATGTAAATCAGCAGAGTAGAAGTGATACACATTACAGGTATTTTTCTCTAAAATTATGAAGTGTTATGAACTGCATAGGGAAAACAAGAATAAACGTCTCTTTGTTCAAAAGTGACGCAATTGTAGATTCCTAAGAAGTAAAGTAACGGTGGTCAGAAAACTGAGTCAAAATACTATAACACACACACACACACACACACATATATATATATATATATATATATATATATATATATATATATATATATATATATATATATATATATATATATATACTGTTCCATAATTCGTGTAATTTTCTACAGCACTGGGAGAGGATGAAATTTTCACACCATTAATATAAAATTTGGCACTCTTATTGAGAAATATCTGAATTTTTCGAATTTCCAAAAGAAATAGGAGAAAATTGCTGTTTAGCCCCCCTTTTGGGAGTGTAAACACAAAAGTTCATTTTTCCTTATGGGAGATTCAATATTAAATTTTGGAAGCAGTTTTCTCCAATAATTATTCGTAAAGATTTTGGGGCAAATGAGTTGTATTTCTTACGAAATGCAAAAACACTCATTCACAAAGCTAGTAAAGCCGTCTCAAACATTATTTTGGGAAGCCCCCCTTTCGGGGGGCAAGGGGCGTAAAAAGATGGTGGGTGATGTGTTACCAAAATCCCAAAATTTATTTTCGGAGTGCCAGTAAACGTCAGATTAATCACGAATGTCACAGAATCAATGCTCCTTACATGTAAGAGTGACTGATAATGGGGCTACAGCCCCCTTTCAAAAGTAAGAACATCACCATAAATATCCTTAGTAGGGACATACGAGAAGAAGTTATTTTTTGTTAATTAATGTGAAATTTGGCGTCATTGTAGCAAAAGGGTATGCATTTTTGAAATCTGGAATGCTATTTTGGTAACGCACCGCCTTAGGGGCACAGGGGACGAAGCATTAGATGATGTATCTTTATAAAAATTCAAAATTTTGTTCCGGAAATGCCAGTGAGCGTCCGATTTTTCACAAATGTCACAGAATTAATATTCTAATGCTCCTTGCATGTGCCAGTAACTTATGTGGGGCTATAGCCCCCTTTCAAAATAAAAAAATCACCATTTATATCCCTAGTAGAGACATACGAGAAGAATGATTTTTCTCAATTAATGTGAAACTCGGCGTCGGGTTAGCAAAGAGTTATATATTTATCAAATCTGTAATATTTGTTTTGGTAATGTACCGCCTTAGGGGGCACAGGAGGTGAAGCATAAGTTATTGGATCTTTTTAAAGTTTCAAATTTTATTTTGGAAAATCCAATGTGTGTCAGATTGATCACAAATAATACAAAATTAATATTCCGATGCTCCTTGCATGTGCCAATGACTGATATTAGACTACAGCCACCCTTCCAAAAATCACATAATTTACGGTAAATATCCTTAGTAGGAACTACGGGAAGGAGGTAAATATGCTTTACAATTAATGTGCAATTTGTCATTATTGGAGAAAAATGTTTTAATTTCTTTTTAAATTTCGAATCTAGTGTTAATGAATATCGTTTGTCAGTGTAACAGATTGAGGATATAGCTTCGGTTTTTTTTTTTTTTTTTTTTTTTTTTCACTGGAATATAATCAAAGAATTTTGCGTTTTTAAAAACTAAATTGTTCTCTTCTTATAGCATAAAATCATACATAAAGTTACCAGCATATTTTTTGCACACTTAAGCAAACCAGCTCGAAATAGAACACAAAATGACAATGGAAAATGCCGCAGGTACCACGAACGAAAAGAGAAGTAATATTTTAAAAATTAAAATATTGTTTTCTTTATTCATAGAAAAAGCGTATCTTTTCCCTACTTCTTCCACAATAACTTTATGATCCCACTTTCCACGTACTAGCCTACTCGTATACTGCACATGTAAGCACGTCAGGAAATCGTATAGGCCTACTATGGAAACATGGTTATAGTAAAAACAAATGTCTCGCGAGGGATAAGGATTAGGTTGAGTCAGGCTATACCTTAAATCCAAGAAAACATATTATCCCTTTCTAAAAACAATACTTTTCTTTGGCTCAGTTGTCATTAAATAAATTGCTTAAATATTTCATTAATCTAAGTGTAAGACAGATAAAATTAACTTACTTTATTCGGCATGCTCTCGTAGACGAGCAAGACATGAATGAATTAATGCGATTTACTAGAGCCACTGTGAACACCTTTTCCAACATATCTGGATGACTATGCTCTGGACAATTCTTTGTTTTATATTGCCCAATAAGGAGGAATGGACGTAATAAAATTCCAGACACATGTACCATCATAGATACAAGCGAAAGAGTGTTATTGTATTTTCTAACTAAAAATGCAAATTTACCTATGTCACACTCCCATTAGGCAAAAGAAATTCCGAGTCCACGCCCCTAAAAGAAATCCACATATGAGGATTATCTTATTGTCACAAACATTTATTTTCTAAAAAATAATGCCAAATTTCACATTGCAAAAAAAAAAAAAAAAATGCTTCTGCCAGTAAGTCTTTGCGTAAGAATAATCATATTGTATTTATGATGCTTTTCAAAGATAGCTGTAGTAACATATTAGTCACTGGCACATAAAAGCACTACGGAGTATTAATTCTGCGCATCTTGCAACTAATTTGACACTCATGAGCACTCCCAAAATAAAATTTGGAATTTCTATCAGCCCCCTCCCTATGATCCCCAAAAGTACCAAATTACCCTCTGTGCCCTGTGCCTCCTATTCCCAAAATAATATCCCAGATTTTTACTAGCACAACGCCTAATTTCACATTAATTAACAAAATATAGCTTCTTCCGTATGTTCCTACTAAGGATATTTATTATAAATTTTTAATGTAATTGTTGAAACGGAGGCTGTAGCTCAATATCAGTCACTGGCACATGCAAAGAGCATCGGAATATTAATTTGGCATTATTTACGATCAATCTGACACACGCTGCATTTTCCAAAATAAAATTTGAAACTTTAAAAAGATCCAATAGCTTATGCTTTACCCCTGTGCCCCCTAAGCCGGTACATTACCAAAATAATATTCCAGATTTGGTAAACGCATAACTTTTTGCTAATTCGACGCCGAGTTGCACATTAATTGAGAAAAAAACATTCTTCCCGTATGTCAATACTAAGGATATTTATGATTATTTTTTTTATTTTTGAAAGGGGCTATAGCCCCATATAAGTCACTGGCACATGCAAGGAGCATTAGAATATTAATTCCGTGACATTTGTGAATAATCTGACGCCCACTGACATTTCCGGAACAAAATTTTGAATTTTTATAAAGATCAATCATCAGATGCTTCGCCCCCTGTGCCCAATAAGGTGGTGGTTACCAAAATAACATTCCAGATATGAAAAATGCACACTTTTTTGCTACAACGACGCCAAATTTTACATTAATTGAGAAAAATACCTTCTTCTCGTATCTCTACTAGGGATATAAATGGTGATATTTTTATTTTTGAAAGGGGGCTATAGCCCCACATAAATTACTGGCACATGCAAGGAACATTAGAATATTAATTCTGTGACATTTGTGAAAATCTGACGCTCACTGGCATTTTCGGAACAAAATTTTGAATTTTTATAAAGATGCATCATCTAATGCTTCGTCCCCTGTGCCCCCTAAGGCGGTGCGTTACCAAAATAGCATTCCAGATTTCAAAAATGCATACCCTTTTGCTATAATAACGCCAAATTTCACATTAATTAACAAAAAATAACTTCTTCTCGTATGTCCCTACTAAGGATATTTATGGTGATGTTCTTACTTTTGAAAGGGGGTTGTAGCCCCATTATCAGTCACTCTTACATGTAAGGAGCATTGATTCTGTGACATTCGTGATTAATCTGACGTTTACTGGCACTCCGAAAATAAATTTTGGGATTTTGGTAACACATCACCCACCATCTTTTTACGTCCCTTGCCCCCCGAAAGGGGGGCTTCCCAAAATAATGTTTGAGACGGCTTTACTAGCTTTGTGAATGAGTGTTTTTGCATTTCGTAACAAATACAACTCATTTGCCCCAAGATCTTTACGAAAAAAACTGCTTCCAAAATTTAACATTGAATCTCCCATAAGGAAAATGAACTTCTGTGTTTACACTCCCAAAAGGGGGGCTAAACAGCAATTTTCTCCTGTTTCCCCTAAAAATTCGAAAAATTCAGATATTTCTCAATAAGAGTGCCAAATTTTATATTAATGGTGTGAAAACTTCATCTTCCCCCAGTGCTGTAGAAAATTACACGAATTATGGAACAGTCTGTATATATATATATATATATATATATATATATATATATATATATATATATATATATATATATATATATATATATATATATATATATATATATAATTCAAAATCACGTTTTCAGTCAAAAGTAAAAAAAAAACATTTCATTTGTTTACCTTTGGAATACCGATATATAATCTAAATGATCTAGACCCTCAAAAGTATTGTAATATTTATTTATTTATTTTGTATATTACTGTTACGCACACACCTAAAATGCCATGATTTGTTCTTTCATTTTAGAAGATATTTCTTTTAAAGTTATGTCTTTTTAAGAAACATTTCGTATTTTTGAATGCAAAATATTGATGATAATGCTTTTACAATAATTTTGTTTTCCTCTTGTCGTATCTTCCTTTTTCACCTCGCAAAAGTCGATGTATGTTCAAAAATGGTTGGAAAATGAAAATAGGAATATTTCACCCTGTTTAAAACGTCTTGTTATAAAATACTGAACTTAGAAGGTAAATTCTGTACCACCAGACATGTCAACTCTGACGCGAAATCGTAGCAGTTATAGTAGTATTAACTGTGGTCGTAGTAGTAATAATAGAAGTAGTAGTAATAGAAGTAGTAATATTAGTAGTATTAAAGTACTTTGCAGTCTTGAATAAAGAGTCAGTTTCCCAAACACACTACGATTAACATAGACTGACAGTAAGACCGTATGAACACGGCAAAGGCAGGGGTAGTGGAGGACATTTAAGGAAAAAAATGACAACATTAGTTTCCAACCCGTCTTTGTGTGTCCGGGCCGAGCCGGGCCGGCGTGGCTCGGCCCGGAAATACATGCACCCGGTTCGTCCCTATAGCATTTGTGTCCGGGCCGAACAGGACACGCCCAGCCCCTGCAGGGCTCTGATTCATATCCACTGCAAACGCTGTTTTTGTTCTATTTTGACTTTTATTTTAGTACTCAGGCGAGAATTGTGTTCTATGTCTTAATTTTCTGCATTCTTTCACATATGGAAAGATTTGTTTACGTATCTAAATGTTTCATTACGTATGGAGAGCTAAATGACAAACAAGCATGTGCTGATATTAATACAGTTTCGAAATATTGTATTATTAAGTATTTCAATCAATGTTGCTTTTTTATACAATTAATAACAAGTCTTATTATATTTAAAAGAAGAAAAACACATCTGCAAAATTTCTCCCGATTGCAAAGATTGGCCCCGAGGTTCGAACCTGGTTTACTTTTCCCCGAAGATACCCGAAGCTGGACTTAGAAAATTTTTGCCTCAAAATAGCAATAAAGAATGCCTTCGACCTTTGAGACAACATGGACCTTTCGGGAATCAACTTTCAAAAGTTTGGGGTGGGTTCTTTTGCCCCATAAAACCGTCTTTCCGCAGAAAAGAAAAAAAAAGTATTCCTTTATTGTTTGTGTATTTGTCCATACAAAAAGTTTCGTTGGAATTCGTCGTGGCCTTTACACACATATGACATACTGTTACCAGCATTTTTTATATTTCGTGATCAAAGGTTTGGAGGGGTCCCTGCCCCCTAACCGTTTTTCTCAGGAAAATACGAAACCCGTATGCCCTCAATTTAAACCTACAATATCTGTGCAATATTTGATTCAATTTGGTCCACTTCTTGCCGTCTTTCGGGCGTCAACTTTTAAAATTTTGGGTGGGTCTCTTGCCGCCTAAAACCGTTTTCCCGCAGACCATAAAAAAAACCCGTATTCCTTTATTTTTTGCGTATTGTCCATACAAAAAGTTGTGTTGCAATTCTTCATGTCCTTTACACATATCTGACATACTAGCACTTTTCATACTTCGTGATCAAAGGTTTGGAGGGGTCGGAGCCCCATGCTTCCGTTATCCCCAGGAAAATACGAAACTCGTATTCCCTCATTTTATGTCTACAATATCTGTGCACAAATTAATTCACTTCGGCTCATTTCTTCTTGCCTTTCGGGCATCAACTTTCAAAACTTTCGGTGGGCTCTTTTGCCCTCTACAACTGTTTCTCCGCAGAAAATAAAAAAAGTATTCCTTTATTTTTTGCGTATTGTCCATACAGAAAGTTTCTTTGGAATTCTTGGTGGGCTTCACATACACCTGACAATCTGTTAATAGCACTCTTGATATTTCGTGATCAAAGGTTCAGAAGAGTCCGGGCCCCAACTAACCGCTTTTTTTTTTTTTTTTTAGGTAAATACGAAACTCGTATTCCCTCGTTTTATGTCTACAATATTTGTGCAAAGTTTCATTCACTTCCGTTTACTTTTTCTTACTTTTTGGCGTCAAATTTCAAAACTTTGGGATGGGTTCTTTTGCCCCATAAAACCGTTTCTCCGCAAAAATAAAAAACACGTATTCCTTTGTTTTCAGCGCATTATTCATACAAAAGTTTCGGCGCAGTTCTTCATGTCCTATACACACATCTGACATACTGTTAGTAGCACTTTTTGATTTTTCGTTATCAAACGTTTGGAGGGGTAGGCGCACCACCCGACTGTTTTCCCTAGGAAAATACGAAACCCGTATCCTCATTTTACGTCTGCAATATCTGTGCAAATTTCATTCAATTCGGCCCATTTCTTCTTTTCTTTCGGCTGTCAACTTCAAAATTTTGGGTGGGAGATTTTGACCCCTAAAACAGTTTTCTGCTGAAAATAAGAAACCAGTATTCATTTATTTTTTGGTTATTTTCCATACACAATGTTTCGTTGCAATTCTTCATGTTCTTTACACACATCTGACATACTAGCGCATTTGATATTCCGTGATCAAAGGTTTGGAGGGGTCGGCGCCTCACCCAACATTTTTCTTCAGGAAAATACGAAACTTATATCCTCATTTTACGTCTGTAATATCTGTGCAGAATTTCATTCACTTCGGCTAATGTCTTTTTACCTTTCGGGCGTCAACTTTCAAAATTTTGGATAGGGTATTTTGTCCCCTAAAACCGTTTTTTCGCAGAACATTAGAAACTCATATTCCTTTAATTTTTGCGTATTGTCCATACAAAAAGTTATGTTGCATTTCTTCGTGTCCTTTACATACATCTCAAATACTGTTACTAGTACTTTTGATATTTCGTGATAAAAATGTTTGAAGGAGTCCGTGCCTCACCCAAGCCATTTTTCCAGGAAAATACGAAACCCGTATTCCCTCGTTTTAAGCCTTCAATATCTGTGCAATATTTCACTCACTTCGGTTCACTTGTTCTGACCTTTCCAGCTTCAAATTTAAAATTTTGGGGTGGGTTCTTTTGCCCCATAAGAAAGTCTTTCCACAGAAAATAAAAAACCCGTATTCCTTTATTTTTTGCGTATTATCCATACAAAAAGATATGTTGCAATTCTTCATGTCCTTTACACATATCTCAGATACTGTTACTTGCACTTTTGATATTTGGTGATCAAAGGTTTGGAGGGGTCGGCGCCCCACGCTTCCGTTTTCTCAAGGAAAATACGAAACCCGTACTCCCTCATACAATATATGTGCACAATTTCGTTCACTTCGGCTCAATTCTTCTTACCTTTCGGGCGTCAACTTTCAAAATTTTGGGGTGGGTTTTTTTGCCCGCAAAATAATTTTTCCGCATAAAATGAGAAACAAGTATTCATTTTCTTTTTGCGTATTCTCCATACACAATGTTTCGTTGCAATTCTTCATGTCCTTTACAGACATCTTACATACTGTTACTAGCGCTTATGAAATTTCGTGATCAAAGATTCGGAGGAGTCCGTGCCACACTTAACCGTTTTTTTTAGGTAAATGCGAAATCCGCATACGCTCATTTTATGTCTACAATATTTGCGCAAAACTTTATTCACTTCGGTTCACTTTTTCTTCCCTTTGTTTGTCGAAAAAAAATTAATTAAAATAACTAATCAAATGGTTCTGTTACTATATGTATGTAACACTGAAATCCGTCAGACTGTGAGCTATAGCTATTCGTGTCTCTATCACAAAATTTTCGACAAACTTTAAAAAATAAATAAAAATATAATAAATTATATTCAGACTCGTATCTTAAAACAAAATAAGTAATGTCTAGGGTACTTAACTTAATAAACAGGTTTATAACTCAGGACCTTATCTACATATGAAATCATAACACATGAGTTACCTCTATTAAAGGTTTATTTAGAAAAGGTTGATAATTCTATGAAATATCTTTCTTTAAAAGTGCATGAGAAATACTGTTGGTGTATTCTCTTCTCTAATTCCTTAATTATTCTCTAGTTTTAGTAAACTTAATAAAGCTAAGGTTTCTCTAATTATGTGCCTGTGGCAGACAGAAGGGTTAGCCCTCACTAAAAGCGTCCTCTGTCGACCTTAACTTATAAAGGGCATTGACTCACTACATCAAAAGCCCTGGCCTACGACCCTATTTCGTGTACTCCCTTAAATAGGAGATGCACTAGAAGGATATCTATCTAAATACTTGTTATAGGGATAGGTAGGTAAGGAGAATGAGTTCGCCTTATAGTAGCGAAAAATCCTTAAATAGATCTGGCAGGTAAAGGTTAGATAAGAACCATACTCCCTGAATTAGGAGATGTGATTCAAAAAAAAAATCTAAGAACTCTATCAGTAGCCTCTTACGAGTCCACTTCGAGGAATCGAACCCAGGAATCTGTGTTCAGAGTATTCATAAAAACCTATTGCGTCCTGCAAGAGGAACAAATTACCTTATAACCGACCAAAGCCGTATACAGCTTCAGTTTTGAACACGTACTCAAAAATTCTAGTATCTGGGAATTGTTAATCTAAATGCCATATCCACCTAAATATGGAATGTAGCATTTCAAGGATCAAATCCTGTCCCTATTCTACAGGGCCTAATTCCCTAGCAAAAATCTGTTTCTTGAATTAGTATAAGAATTGTATTTCTATATCCCTTCTTCTCACAGGACCTCATTTTAGTCCAAGAAAGAAGTCCCTTAAAAATAAAAACCTACTAGAAGGTAGAACCTAATATAGCTCATGCCTTCTGCCCTATTTAAGACTCGGAGAACCTAACGCGTCTAAGCAAGACCACCATAATACTCCCCCTTCATTTACTTGAAGAGCTAATATTCTCTTACGGGGAGAAAAAAGTTCCCACTCGGCTCACAGAGCCGAGTCCGTTCTATAGACTACATCTTGGAGACTGTTCGAAGTCTCCCCCAAGACTGACGGTCAACTGACCCCTTCCCTGTAAAAATCTTCCGTTTATATAGGAAAGCTATCGTATCAAAGCTATGTAGAAAAAACGAATGGTGGGGAGGAGGGTGTCCTCCTACGAAAAAGAAGCGTTCTCTGAATGCTTTGAAACTGGCTGTTATTCCCTGAAACAGAGTTGCTATCTAACTATTCTTTTTACTAGAGGTATTTTTTGTAATAGCTGAAAATAGAAATAATATAAATATACATAGTAAATACAACAATTACATTTACATACAATTAATAATAACAATAATTAGTCACCAATGACCAGATCTGGATTTCTTAACCTAATAATAATGATAATAATAATAATAATAATAACTTAAAATATATAAATCCATACTAATATACTGATATAAAACAATATATAAATTAAAAGCATTATTTAAACATAAAAACCAGCAAGTGATCCAAAAGTGTCACTTGCATATCCGGCGTCTTTGCGAAAAAAAAAGAAAGAAAAAAGAAATAATTATGTGAGAGGGCTCACTTTTATTTTTATTTAAAGTTCAATGTCTCTTTCAGTCTTTTCCTTAACTATACAAGAAAGGAAAACTCTGACCCTTCTCACCACACTGAAACACTTCACTTACACAAGTATTACACGAAATTTACTTGAAAATTATCTTTGTATTTAATTTTAAGTCAATCATATGGTTCACTTTGAATTGTCTAAAGTCGGAATCAGTTCTAATCTGAATAACTTTTACCACATAATACACAATACTTTCACACGGAATTCACACAATGCCTTTGCTGAAAAAAGAATGAAAAATTAATAAACAAGAAAAAATTAATTCACTGGGTAAGCAATCTGGCTTCCCGATTTTCATAGTTTACTGTCTCGAACAGTTATTCAAAATCAATTTGAACTCGAAGTTCACACACGCACCAACACTAGTCACCTTGAGGTTCTCCACAACACAGCTAGCGTGATAATCCATCAAGTGCAATAAAGCTGCATCTCAGCTACTATCTCCGACATCCTGGATAAGTTGTCTTACAGTGGCCCCTGCCACTAGGGTTTGTTAAGCTGCAACCATCCTTATGCATACTTCATCGAAAATTGTCCAATTCGGCACCCAAGTTTAGGATTCGAACTTCTTATGTCTGCATGACCCAAAAGTTCCATGCTACTCGACCTGATGTAGATTCGAACTCTAGGACCCTTGTTTCGAGTCCTGGCAACTACCAACGGCACAACGAAACTGTAGCTATACTGTAAGTTATTATTTTCTCATGTTGACTTCTAATTGATTACATACGACGAAACTTCTTCGGTATCTCTCCGAGAAACCTCAACGACCGAGTAAACTGATTTCTGCAAAGTTCTCTTGATTGTGTAATACTACTATACTTTAACTTACTATTGATATGGCGTGAGTCGACGAATGATAGTAAATTTAAACGATCGATATACTTAGTCGTATTAACCCAGCCTTGTATGACATAACTGACGAGTACTGAAGGGAGTAAAATTCTTTTCAAGTCTTGCTCTAAGCTATGTGAACTAAAGTCTCTAATTAGATGGCTCTAAAATAAAAATGAAGAATTGGCAGGAACTTAAATGTTCCAAAACAATTTTAATTACAGGAGAATGGCTGACTAACCATGTCTCCATCTTTCCTTACAAAAAGGCCAACGCATATACAAATGCAAAAGCAAGAGAGATAGAAACTCAGGTCTCTATCAAAACGAAAAATGCTCGGGAACAATAAAAACTCTGGGGGATGTCAAAGCTCAACTCCCCCCTTCCTCCTTATTAACCAAAGAGGGATCAACCGCATCCACGATGCAAAAAAGGAACATATTTCCAATTCGTAACAGTTACTCAATTCTTCCCAAGTTACTAGAGATCCATCAAAATTTTCAACTTCATTCTTCACTGCACTCATGTTGTAAAAAAGAACAATTTACTTGACTTCCCATCAGTCCTTTTTCTTTAAAATCCGACTGGTAACCTCAGCTACAATAATCTCTGGGCACTACTCTACCCCTTAGCAGGTTGCTCAGATAAAAAAAAAAAAGGCTGTCCACTGACTATTCAACAAGAGTCCTGTTGTAAACCCAGGCACTATTTCTCTTTTTTTTAAAAAAAAAAAAACTTGACAAAGCTGTCTTCCTCCAAAAAATCGACTCAACATAATACACCATAAATAGTGAAATTTCGCAAGCCCAAAAACAAAACAAAAGGTAGTGGCTATTTACACAAACTTTATGGCAGGCTACTCTCCCCTCCATATCAAAATTTCTTACTTTGGTGCTGTGTAAAAAAATAAAAAGGTCATTTCGAATAGCGTTATTGTTGGTTGACATTTTCTCTTCCTTTCAGCGGGTCTTCCAGAAACTTCCGCCCCTCCCATTTTCCTTTCCTTCGGGCGCAGAGTGACCATTTTTTACAACTTACTCCTACTGTCTAACAGAGTCACCTTCTTCCTCCTTGACACATTTTCCCCTTTTGTTCATCTTCCACATGTTTGGGGTGACTTTCTAAATACAGTAATAATCCCATGCCACCCTTTCATGGTGCAATATAGACAGAAACAGTTATTCCATACAATTTTTGCGTGAATTCTGATCAAAATGAGTCCTCCTTTTAACGGTAACCCGTTTACAAAAAAGAAAAAAAACTTTCATTCATGGCTTTTCCAGGACCATCTTCCGCTCCTGTCATTGTTGCTACTTAAAGTAACAGAGCTTTTCCCTACAAATAGAGCTGTATCTTTCGTACGTTTTTTCCTATTTGTTTCTTCCTCATTTCTGTTTCGTAATTACCTATATAGTATTCCAGAAATGAACTATCTTCGATTTCCGAACAGTTAGCAAAAGGCAATTTGAATTAAACCAATTCCTGCTGTAGCCATATAACAAGTGTAGAACTAACGTTTCCAAAATAGTTTCCAAAGAAACATTTCTCCTCTTAGAGTAGTCGTCGATAGAGTCAAGGAAGCTAAAAGGGCATTGCTTCGAATCTCCGCTAAAACGAGGTAGTTCAATTTTTACGTCCTCGGGGACGGTCCAGCACGAACAATTTTGCCTTTCTACGTTCACATTATTGCGACTTTGCTGTTCTTGGTACTTTACTATTTCCAGTTCTCGGTCTACCCAATTTTATTAATTCTAAAATCTGTTCAACAGTTACGTCTTCTGTTTCTGATAAATTTAAGGCCTCATTTAAAGTCTGCAGATCCACTGTAGTCGCCATTTCTGTTTTCTTCCCGGATCTAAGTTTCATATAAAACTCTTGTTATGATTTCATATACCGGACGAAAGCCCACATATGTTTGTCGAAAAAAAAATTAATTAAAATAACTAATCAAATAGTTCTGTTACTATATGTATGTAACACTGAAATCCGTCAGACTGTGAGCTATAGCTATTCGTGTCTCTATCACAAAATTTTCGACAAACTTTAAAAAATAAATAAAAATATAATAAATTATATTCAGACTCGTATCTTAAAACAAAATAAGTAATGTCTAGGGTACTTAACTTAATAAACAGGTTTATAACTCAGGACCTTATCTACATATGAAATCATAACACATGAGTTACCTCTATTAAAGGTTTATTTAGAAAAGGTTGATAATTCTATGAAATATCTTTCTTTAAAAGTGCATGAGAAATACTGTTGGTGTATTCTCTTCTCTAATTCCTTAATTATTCTCTAGTTTTAGTAAACTTAATAAAGCTAAGGTTTCTCTAATTATGTGCCTGTGGCAGACAGAAGGGTTAGCCCTCACTAAAAGCGTCCTCTGTCGACCTTAACTTATAAAGGGCATTGACTCACTACATCAAAAGCCCTGGCCTACGACCCTATTTCGTGTACTCCCTTAAATAGGAGATGCACTAGAAGGATATCTATCTAAATACTTGTTATAGGGATAGGTAGGTAAGGAGAATGAGTTCGCCTTATAGTAGCGAAAAATCCTTAAATAGATCTGGCAGGTAAAGGTTAGATAAGAACCATACTCCCTGAATTAGGAGATGTGATTCAAAAAAAAATCTAAGAACTCTATCAGTAGCCTCTTACGAGTCCACTTCGAGGAATCGAACCCAGGAATCTGTGTTCAGAGTATTCATAAAAACCTATTGCGTCCTGCAAGAGGAACAAATTACCTTATAACCGACCAAAGCCGTATACAGCTTCAGTTTTGAACACGTACTCAAAAATTCTAGTATCTGGGAATTGTTAATCTAAATGCCATATCCACCTAAATATGGAATGTAGCATTTCAAGGATCAAATCCTGTCCCTATTCTACAGGGCCTAATTCCCTAGCAAAAATCTGTTTCTTGAATTAGTATAAGAATTGTATTTCTATATCCCTTCTTCTCACAGGACCTCATTTTAGTCCAAGAAAGAAGTCCCTTAAAAATAAAAACCTACTAGAAGGTAGAACCTAATATAGCTCATGCCTTCTGCCCTATTTAAGACTCGGAGAACCTAACGCGTCTAAGCAAGACCACCATAATACTCCCCCTTCATTTACTTGAAGAGCTAATATTCTCTTACGGGGAGAAAAAAGTTCCCACTCGGCTCACAGAGCCGAGTCCGTTCTATAGACTACATCTTGGAGACTGTTCGAAGTCTCCCCCAAGACTGACGGTCAACTGACCCCTTCCCTGTAAAAATCTTCCGTTTATATAGGAAAGCTATCGTATCAAAGCTATGTAGAAAAAACGAATGGTGGGGAGGAGGGTGTCCTCCTACGAAAAAGAAGCGTTCTCTGAATGCTTTGAAACTGGCTGTTATTCCCTGAAACAGAGTTGCTATCTAACTATTCTTTTTACTAGAGGTATTTTTTGTAATAGCTGAAAATAGAAATAATATAAATATACATAGTAAATACAACAATTACATTTACATACAATTAATAATAACAATAATTAGTCACCAATGACCAGATCTGGATTTCTTAACCTAATAATAATGATAATAATAATAATAATAATAACTTAAAATATATAAATCCATACTAATATACTGATATAAAACAATATATAAATTAAAAGCATTATTTAAACATAAAAACCAGCAAGTGATCCAAAAGTGTCACTTGCACCTTTTGGCGCCAAATTTCAAAATTTTGGGATGGGGTCTTTTGCCCCATAAAACCGTTTTTCCGTAAAAATGAAAAACCCGTATTTACAAAAAATTTCGTTGAAAGTCTTCATTTCCTTACACACATCTCACATACTATTAATAGTATTTTTGATTTTTCGTTATCAAACGTTTGCAGGGGTCGGCGCCCCACCTAACTGTTTTCTCTAGGAAAATACGAAACCCTTATCCTCATTTTTACGTCTGCAGTACTTATGCAAATTTCATTCACTTCGGCTCATTTCTTCTTGTCTTTCGGGTGTCAACTTTCAAAATTTTGGGTGGGAGCTTTTGACCCCTAAAACAGTTTTTCCGCAGGAAATAAGAATCTCGTATTGATTTATTTTATGGTTATTTTCCATACAAAATGTTACGTTGCAATTCTTCATTTCCTTTACAGACACGTCACATACTGTTACTAGTACTTTTTGATATTTCGTGATCAAAAGTTTGGAGGGGTCCGTGCCCTTTCCAACAGTTTTTTTTCAGGAAAATACGAAACCCGTATTCACTCATTTTACGCCTACAATATGTGTGCACAAGTTCATTCATTTCGATTCACTTGACTTTGCTTTTCGTTCGTCAACTTTCAAAATTTTGGGTGGGTGCTTTTCCCCGTAAAACCATTTTTACGCAGAAAATAAAAAAAACAGTATCCGTATGTTTTTTGTATATTATCCATACACTAAGTTTCGTTGCAATTTTTTATGTTCTTTACACACATCTCACATATTGTTACTAGCACTTTTGGTATTTCGTGATCAAATGTTTGGAGAGGTCCGTGCCCTACCCCGCCGTTTTTTATAGGAAAATAAGAAACCCGTATTCCCTCATTTTTTGTTTATAATATCTGTGCAGAATTTCATTCAGTTCGGTTCACTTCTTCTTACCCTTCGGGCGTCAAATTTCAAAATTTTTCGTGGGGGCTTTTGCCCCCTAAAACTGTTTTCCGCAGAACAGTAAAAACTCGTATTCCTTTATTTTTTGCGAGTTGTCCATAGAAAAAGTTTCGTTACAATTCTTCATGTCCTTTATACACATCTGACATACTGTTACTAGCATTTTTTATATCTCGTGATCAAGGGTTTGGAGGGGGTGCGTGCCCCACCCTACCGTTTTTTTTTAGGAAAATATGAAGCCATTTTACGTCTGCAATATCTGTGCACAATTTTATTCACTTCGGTTCAGTTATTCTTGCCTTTCGCGTGACAGTTTTCAAAATTTTGGGTGAGGCTTTTATATTAAAGCTTTCCTTTATGTAACTTTTTCTTTTTTTAAATTCTTTTTTTTGGGGGGGGAGAAGGAGAGAAATGTTTTTTCTGATATGTGTCTTTTGCCATTCATCTTTTCTGAGGTGCTTAAGTAAGATCATTTTGTAACTTTTGATGTCATCCAACTCCGTTACGATACTAAAATTATCATTCTTAACAATTTGTTTTATTTCCTTATTTTTCAGTTTGCCACACTGATATATTTTTAAGAGAATTGAGGTTTGGTCCAACGCCTTTCGAATTCGGAACCAACCCAACCGCCGAGCTTTTTGGGTTGCCTGCTATTGCAGGAAAACGAGAATTGCAGGTGGTAATGCACTTTCGGAGTTGTGTATACATAGACACCTAATGTTCGATATGGTATGTTGAATTGTTTACCTGCAGCTTGACAGATAGCTGATGCTGGGTAACGCTGATCACAGCGTTCTTTAAATCCATCGATGACCACTTGCAGTACTTCCCTTCATTCCGTCTGTCTGCCATTGTCTGTAACTAAATTGAAGGAAAGGAGAAATCACTGCCGTTGCTCCATTACGTCATGCACATTATCATAGGTTCCAATTTCGCCATCCTTTGTTCTGCATGGCGAAATTGCAAGCAATTCCAAAGACTACACAAATGGGGGTGACAATATGACTCCCAATGTAAACACACAGCGTTACACATATCATTATAGACATAAAGCATTCGTCTTCATAATGCAATACTTACCACAAATCTTCGAACCTTCCTTCTGGTACAATGGACCGCTCTTCGTTGCTCTCGATCTTATAACAGTATTATGTCTATCACATACACTGGCTTCCTGTCTTTCGCGCCTAGCTCCTATCATCTAAATGGGACAAAACACGTTCACCATGCGCTATATACCTATACAGTGACGACACCAGAGGGGGGAAAGGGGGGCGAGCGCCCACCTAGTAGCTACTTCTGCCCCCCTGACTGCCACCTAGACTGCCCCCCCCAGACTCCTACAATCTTTAAATATTCTATATGTAGTATTTTATATTAGTATCATAACCAGTCTCATTGTCAAATTGTAGTCTACTTTCCATGCATTTACTATGTGGCAGATTAGTCCTCAAGCTTTCTTCTTAGAGCGTCTGGGTATGCACGCATATTTCTGTTTTCTAATTTAGCGCCTTTTGAGGTAAATTTTAGTTATACTTCTTTCTTATGATTTTTAATTATTGTGCCTAGCGAACAGTAGTAGATTTGGTCGACTTGTTTTCTTCTCATTGGATCAACTTCGATTGGAAACAAAAGAAAGGTAAAACCAGTTACGTAACTTGTATTTA
Organism: Thermobia domestica; assembly: GCF_964235325.1. Taxonomy (NCBI): domain Eukaryota; kingdom Metazoa; phylum Arthropoda; class Insecta; order Zygentoma; family Lepismatidae; genus Thermobia; species Thermobia domestica. The sequence continues at coordinate 100,296,809 of NC_137463.1, read as the reverse complement.
TTCAGATTTGAAGTTTTCAGTTTCATATTTTGTTTTATTTAAAACTTCTTTTTTCTGAAACATTATTCTCGGCTTTCAATATTCAGAGGATGTGCTTATAACAGCTTAGTTTGCAACTACCAGAGCTTAATTTTTTGAAGGGGATAAAAAGAGTTGTATTTCCCTTCCTGCAAATGATAATAATAAATTTATGGAATTAAATTGATTCCCAATAAAACGTATTGTCAGAGTGCTGATCTTAGTTAGTAATTGGTTTATACTAGTGCTCCCTTACTTATTTCGTTTCAAAGTACTGACGTAATGTCTACCATATTGACTAGGAACGGTTGAAAAATTCGTAGCCCAACCCAGAAGGAGTGCACGTGGAATGGTGAAGTTTTACTTCTTCTACACTTCCCCCGAGAGTCAATATACTACCTTGTACAATGCTCCAGTTTTTGCAGAAAAGTTAAATAATCTGAAGATTTCCTCGCACCACTGTTCGTAGCACTACCCCTATCAGATCTAAAATGGCGTCGTTTCAAGTGTTATTTAAGTTTGGGAAATAAGTGTACGTAACAGACGGAGCTAAATCTGCGGAATAAGAATGATGATCTAGACATTGAAATCCTAGATTATGCAATGTCAGTTATGTTCGCAGAGGCTTGATGGACAAGTGTATTCTCCTGAAGGAACAGAATTCCTTTCTTTTCATTTTTCACGGCGTTGAACTTTGAATTTTTCTTTCAGTTTTGTAAGTAATGTAGAGATTGTGGATTCAATACCTGACAGTTGCGGAGGTAGTCTGTGAGTACGACTCCATACTTAACCCCGAAGAATGTTGCAAACAGTTTCTCAACCTCCTTCTGTGTCTTGAACTTCTTGGGGCGATGGAGAAATGAGTGTTACTACTCCATTGACTGTTGTTTCGATTCCTGATCATAGTGGTACAACCATATTTCATCTATGGTTACTATTCGTCAGCGAAATTGATCAGCATTACATTCAAATTGGAAGAAGACTTCTCTTAATGCCATCACTCTTTTATTCTCCTGACAGATTTTTTGGGAACCCATTATGCCGAGAACTTGAGTATACCCAAGCCATTCTGAATTATGCTACCGACGAGTTCCAAAGAAATGCCCAGAATCTCTGACACAAGTTTTGCTGAGAAGGTAAAAAGTGAGAAAGCGGGCTGCAGCCAGACCTCAAACTATAATATGTAAATATTATCGTGAGTTTACTATACACTTTAAAAACTATATAAATAATAGCTTAAATTATCTTTGTCACTGAAAAACTGGGGTGGCCTAGGCCCTCCGGCCCCGGGCTATACCCACCACTGGCTGAAATGCTGCAATTTTCAAGAATAATGTCACAAATTGCATCCGTGATTTCGGGAAGAGTCATTGCTTTTAATCATCCTGGATGTAAAGCATAATTTGTTGAGAAATCGCCACGTTTATACTAAGCCACCACTAGGCACGTAGCCAGGATTTCTTGAAGGGGGGGTTCGTGACATGAAATACTGTGATCATCACACCAGGGGCTCGATCATTCCAAACTATTTTATTGGAACATAATAGCCAGGATTTCGTAACGGGGGGAGGGGAGGCTGTGATATGAAATTCTGAAGGCTCAGGGGCTTGATCAATGTAAACTACTTTACTATCAACATATATTGGTTTGTTAGGACAATAAAATGAGGATATGTTGGCATTCTAATAGCAAACTATGTAAAAATCTGGAGTGATAATAGAATAAAAAAATAGTATTGAAAAAGATTTTACAATATCTGTGTTCCTTTATCTGTTGAATCAAATGCTAATAGAACTCCTTTTCCATATATATATATATATATATATATATATATATATATATATATATATTATTCCGTCAACTATTGTGGGTTCCAAATGACAGGTTAAAGGAGCAGTAGAAAATTGTTTTTGAAATAACATGTTTGATTCTGCAAGAATGCGATAATGAAAAATTATGATAAAAAATGTCCACGGTGTTACTCAACAGCACTATGCTTTCAGAAGCTTGAAATCTCCCTGACTAGTAGCAGAAATTCTGAGAATTCCGTACCTTTTCTAGAAATTTCGAATTCCCTGACTCTTCCAGGATCTCGCTCACCTCGCCACCATGTACTGCAAGTAGTAGAAATCTCCTCATAAGAAAGAGTTACCAAAACTTCCTGTAGATTTTTTTATTTTTAACGCTGATCTTTCTTTTTCTCATTTCATTTTGTTTCATCCTTCCTTAATTTCTTTCATTTCTGGTCCCGAAGGGGGGGGGTTCGCCCCCCACCCTTGGCTACGTGCCTGTCACCACTGTACATAACGGAGGAGAGTCCCGCGGTGTTTCACTGATTTCCTATGAAAGAAAACGGGGGAAAAAGAAAAAAAATCCCAAACCAAACAATTACGAAAAAACAAAAAAACTACTGTTAGTAGTTAACGAAGAAGAACTGCATGTAGTGTAGAGGAGTCGCTAAAATTAACTTGTATCGAGGGCGATTACGAAACATCACCTACTAATTGAAATCATTATTATTTTCCAATAAAGTAAAATTCAATAAACTTTCTTGTTATTGTTCGTCCCTCAATGCATACTCATCTCATGGTTAATTATCCCATATCGGACTTCCGAAGAAACTCATCGAAACAACTTATTGACCGTGCCAATAGCGACTACTCTCAGTCATGACTCCGTTTTCTTTCATTCAGAAATAGAAAAGAAAAGAAGGAAGTAGAAGGGTAAAAGAAGGAGGTAGGAGAAGGGAGGAAAAAGAAAGAAAAGAAATAGAATATTTTAATAAGAAATAGATTACTGGATAATTCCGGGAGTATAGTAAGAAGTCGGGAAAGTCGTTGAAAGATGAATCATTTTAAGTGTTATTAACGACTAATCAATTTTAGAATGCTTCGGAATAGACACATGTTCCTCCATACCACCCCGACCTAGCTCCAGGCACCACGTTCGTGGGGTTGCCCAGACCTAGACCAGGAAAGGAGAAAATCGAAATTATTCTTTGTAAAGTTAATCCGAACGATGATTGATAACCATCCAGTATTTCTAGGATTGACCACACATATGAATTAGCCAAAAAAAAAAAATCAAAGTTATAAACTCAATATAAATTTATGTATCGCATCAATAAGGGTTTCAACTTCCTGGAAGAAAGATGTCGTATTTAGGCTCATCCTGCTATTTTCGTCTCACTCCTAGAGCCGATTTAAACCGTTAGTAGCGGTCCTTCATGACCTAGGTTATTTACCTTAACACATATATTAAAACATGACACATATATTATAGACGTTAATATGACAAATGATATTGCTAAAATTACTTAAATTAAATCTATCATGCATTCACTCGCTCACTCACTCAGGACAGTGTATATATGTTTAAAGGAAACCAACTAACTACAAAGGTACAAATAGTTTATTACATTCATAGTGAAAAGAAAAAAAAATAATTATTAAAAAAAATATTAAAAGCACAAGTTCTTGGTTATATATCAATAGAATACATAGGGTTGTACTTTAGTAAGTCTCTATACATTTGATCATATTAACAAATGGAAAGAAAAGAAAAAAAATAATTACATATATTATATCTTAGGCATGCTAAAGCGAAATTACGATTTGCGACATACGCAAAGAAGACAATTATTTTACTTTAAAAAAAATGGACAAAGAAAGAAAAGGAAAAAAACTCTTGGGTGTAATAGAACTTATGAGTCTCTACTTCACATTGAGCGATAAAATATTAATAATTCCGAGCGTTCAAATCACAAATCGCGCACTACTTGTAGCGTCCAAAATATTTCGCTCCATTTAACTTAGTTTGTGTTTATATATATATATATATATATATATATATATATATATATATATATATATATATATATATATATATATATATATAACTATTGGTTTATAAAAACCATTCATCAACTATATTTAGTTTGTGACTATTAGCAGTTTATATCTGCACTCGCATACTGCGACGTTTATACCCATCTAGGGATTTTAAAATCATTTTCCGCCAGAGGATGCTTCACCTCTTAGTCAGTCCATTTACAAATTTATTAATCAGATTATTTTAGTTACTTGTTCATCACTGGGACACGTCATGAGACCTTTCATTTATCCAGGATCACTTTTGTGTATGTATATATATAGTTCGGATTTGAGATGATCTTCCACAGGTGTAAGGAGTATAATGATTAAGGAAAACACTGGTCAAGTCATAGGATACATATGCAGGTGAGAGGGATTAAAGGTACACTTTCCACAATGGTTTTAGGTTGGTAACTCAGGAATAATATTCATTATGATGTAGGTTACATTTAGACTTGCCGTTACTTCTTAATACATGCCATTAAATAATGATTACATAGGTTATGATTTACATCTATTCAGAAGAAAGAAAAATTGTTTGAGTGCACGGCGGTATTCTTGACAAAAATCTATATTATTATATTCGTCGGAAACTTACTTGTAAACTATAGCAACCAATACACGTTTGGGGGGACAGACACGAGCGCTCTTACATATATCCATATAATACATTTAATATCATACTTTTACTTTAACATCATATTCACATACTAAGCACATGTACATTTCGACGTATTCATTTATCTCTATATATATATTTATATTTAATAAATGCGCACCCATTTAAAGTAATAACCCCAACAATAATTTCAGAAAAGGTTGCAAACATTGTACAGCGGTGGACACTTCTAAATGGTACACCTTAGCCGTAAATTTTCATATGGCTGTACCATTTAGAAGTGTCCACCGCTGTACAAGGAAAACAAATGACTTCCGACATTACATATGAAAAAAAAGAATTGATTTTTTTACCTGATACCGCGCATCTATAAATTTCAACTTTCATATAGTCAATTCGTGCATGAATCGTAAAAAAAAACTTTGTGAGGCAGGAACGTAACACAGAACATTTCTAAAGATATAAATAGATAAACCAAAATACAATTTCTGGGCCCAAGTTAACTACAAGATAAATGAAAACCAAAACGGAAGGAAAGTGACCGATGGATTAAAAAAAAACTTAGAGGGACGACGGTGAAAGAACGTAATTGAAGTGTCGTCAAATATAAAGTCGTTATTCATTTTGGCAATAGGTCAAAATGTGATGGAGAACCCAATCACTATCTACTCTATCCATGAATTGTGTCTTGCAACGTCTCAGCTGGTAATTTCAGATCAGAGTTGTACGTTAAATAAATTGTAAGCGACAAGTTCAAAATCGGGGGGGAGGTTGAAAATTTTAAAAAAAATCTCTAAGTAAGAAGGAAGAGACAAGAGAGAGAAAGCGGCGCCAACGAAAGGAGAAAGATTAAAGTACTACTCACTACACAGAAGAGTGATCGAATTTAAATATATAACAACTCATAGCCAAAAGTATTCACATATGCCGAAAGAGGGTGGTTTACTTAAATACGTAAACTAGGAGAGGGTCCTGCTGCCAAGGATGCAAGTTCTGTGTCCATCAGATCCCAATCCCACAAGAGTTTGCTTGTAAGATTGAAATCCGAGCCCCGTATCCGGCCCAGACCAGCAGGATAAAAGGAGAGGGGGAAGGGACCAGGTAACTGCGTCCCCAATTTTCAAATCTCTAAGAAAAAAAATATTCGACCCCTCAGAAGAACTAAGAAGGTTCTAGGACAGTAATGAAACTAGAGTAAAAGTATTAGCTAAGATATCCCTAACTAATGATTTGCCAAAATAATAAAAAAAATTAAATAAACTGAATTTTGGATCGGTGATTTCAATTACCAAAACATCACCGATAGCTACCCTGCGCAGACATGCCACAGTCTGGGATGTCGTTAATTTCCCTCATCTAATTAAACTAAGAAAAGAAATGAAAATACTTAAGGGGACTAGGGGTCGACATCCGGGTACGCGAAAATAAATTTCAATAACTAATTGTTTTAATTCTGTAACCCAATCAGAGCTGTCGCCTCCATGAATATTGTAAGCTAGCCCGAGTAGATAACGTGAAGAAGAAAAAATCTCACGGAGCAGGATATTCTTTTTTAAGACCGACCCAAAAAAAAATAAAAAATATAATTCACTACAGCCCCGTTGTGTAACAACTATTGTCTTTCCATAATTGATTATTAAATATGTCCAGTCAGCGATTATATGATGCTACAAATATTATTAAACGAGATTATTATGAACGAATACGACTGCAATAACAAATTAAGCTATTAAGCACTAACATAGTCCGGCAATATCTCACCCGCATGTTTGCAGGATGCTCCGGTGTAGGGGCCAGAACCCGAGATGTTGCTAGCTATACATGATCCTTAAATATATATATATATTCTTTACCGAAACGTGTCTAATCATAAACTGAGCTTATATATCTATATGTATATCTATGTATATGGGTGTCCTCTCATTCATTTCGTTTCACAATATATTCATACTATCATTTTATTCATTTATTACGACGTCGTATTTCATAAACACCCTATTTCTTTAACTACACCCAGACTATATGCACACTTCGTCATATACTTCTAAATCTATAAATCATTGCCAACGTTTCATGTTCCGGCCACCACACAAAACATCCCTCGAACTCAAGACTCCCTTACCACGCAAACAATACTATGTTATACTTCGTAGCTTCATGAAAAAAATATGTATGTATGTTCACAGAAAGTAGAGTTCTCCGCGATATTATTCAATTTTATAAAATTCTGACAACAATGAAATTATTCTGCAGCCACAGAGGGAAAAAAAATGAACATTTAATATAATTTCAAAGCGAAAAACTAGCATCATATCGCCCGACTTCTGTTAAGAATTTACGTATTGTTTATTTACTTAAATATTTCGATTTCTAGACTAAGTAGAATGTTGTAATTTTCAGAAAATATTAATTTTGGATCACTTAACCTAACTGTATATGCATTTGGGCTGGGAATTATATTTACTAGGTTTTATTTCGAAAAGAAAAGTCAATTCCATGGAAACTAAATCACTAAGAACATCGACATAAGGATGACGGTTATTACTGAATTTTGACACTAGGGGGCTAGCGACGATATGATCAACCCTTGAACCACTGAATGTGACCTTGTACACGGAATTTTGATACTACGACACACTCATTTTCTGATATTACTATAGGTTCGTATGTTGCGTTTAGCTATTGATCGAATACGAATGATACACTGTCCATACTTCATTATTTCACACACTCTTCCATCACTTAACTACAATTGCTACTAATGATATTACATTACAAACACATACATGCCACATCCATAATTACAAACTACATTAATACATGTTATAATACATATTAATCATTACTATTTACTCACATAAACAACATTCAGATTTTACCATTTTCTTTGAAATCGGCTCTATCGGTTTACGAAAGGAAAGGGAAAGAAAGGAACAGGGCCAATTGGCCCTTGTATTCACTAAATCACATTCTTAATTCAACCTGTTTAGTTAATACCCAAACTATTTATTGGAAAAATATAGGCCCCTTTCCTGAAGGGAAAAGAACCTTATGATAACTATACGTTCAACCCATCCCTGCTGGAAGCTGTACCCCCAAGTTGGGAGTAAACAGGAGCCCTCTTGAACTTTACACGTGCATTATGATCACTATCCTAACTACAACGAAATTAAATACCGCCATGTTACTACTAGATAAGTACAAAAGAAATCACATTCACTACATACACGAACACAAACGGCAGTGGGGCAGGCCTTACGTAACTCTAAAAGGAATAATTTTTAGGATAAAACTATTTTGAGGGAGAAAACACTACTCTTCCAAAACTGTCTATGGATCTTTAAGAACAACTAGAAAACCGATGCACTTCACATGGTAGAACCTGTCCATCACTAATTATATCTGCAAAACATGGCGTCCCTGAATTACACTTCCTATTTCAGTTCTTCAGTCCGGTTTTTTACTATGAAATTTAGTGAATTATGGCTCCGTAGCTTCCTGGATGGTCTCTATTCCATTATCATACTATATTTACCTTGTTAATGCAGCTTTTCCAGCTAATTTCTACCTTTTATATGCTGGGAATATCTGGGTCTGCTGTACAATATATTCTCGGCAGGGAACGGGAATAATCGCGCTCTAACACAGGGGTGCCCACAAGGGGGGGCTATGACGCAAACTGCGTCATTGAAATATTTGGGGGGGTTAAAAATCTATATAAATATGTTTGAGAGGGTGTAAAAATTAATCGAAAAGATTTTTTTTTTTCATGGAAGAACACCTACGGATAGACAATTGAGGGGGGTGCGTCATGGACATGAGGGGGGGTAGGCACTACTGTCTAACATCATAGCGTGGGTAAATCCTCCAATCAAAACAAAGCATTTTTTGCGGTGGGGCTTTGAAACGAATAAATTTTGGTAAAATCTGGATTGAACTAGATATCAGAAGGACATAGATATCTAAAAGGGAGGTGAAGAGTGGTCCAGAAAATTCTGCCGAATTTTAGATTGGTTATTTATTCGAAAATTTCCGTCCAATGGTGGACCTATATTTTCAGATAGCACTGACACCGTAAGACTTGTAATAATCCATTTACATATCCATATACAAGACTTATAACTAATGTAATATATAAATAAAGATATCGATTCCCAAAACTATAATTCCTAATGAAGTTTTACAGTTTTCGATGTTAATTTGAAATAGAATATCAAACAAAATTACGAATTATATGAACAGCCAGAAATTTTTTGTTAAACGTCAAGTACAGTCGGTGCAAAAAATTTCGGGCACCCTCCTATTAAAAACATAATCACATTAGACTGTAATGGTATATTACACCTAATTTATATACTTCGGTGACTTTCCTTGGTAGAACAAAAATGTTATAACAGTTAGGATCTGGATGTTCGTGAAATTATCTGTTTGGGCACACATAATCACTTTAGAGAGCTGAGAAACAATAAGAATTTCATTATTAATATGAAAATTTGTATTTGTACATACAGAGATATGTTTTTCTAAACTACGGTTTCATGATTCTACCTAGTGCCTACATTCCTTCTGGATTGGACTAGGACATTTTCAGCAGCTCCTCGTGAATACTCTCTCTCTCTCTCTCTCTCTGTATATATATATATATATATATATATATATATATATATATATATATAGAGAGAGAGAGAGAGAGAGAGAGAGAGAGAGAGAGAGAGATACGTAGCATATGGTACTAGACGAATGTGTTACTTCTAACATACGCGAAAGTAATTCAATTTATGTTTAGGCTTCAAAAGTTTCATTGAAAAATATTTCATGTGCAGGCGTTACTTATTTGTTAGTTACAAATTTTACTTGAAATAACTTTAATTTATAATCATATAGGTCTAATATAAAAACAGCAACGAAATTACACAATGTAATGTAAAATAAGTCAAACGTAATAAATATGTCATTTTTGGTATGGCAAATAGCCGCCCCCCTGAAAATGTAGCTGCCCCCGCTTTGCCCCCCTAAGAACTTAAAGCTGGCGTCGTCACTGTACCTATATACTGGTTCCATCTAACGACTTATGTAAACGTGTTCGGAAATACAGAAACCTGGCAGAATTGCAAACATGGCAAAATTGCCCACACCTACCTTATATGTAACAAAACTCCCATAAGAAATACATGGGGATTTTTTCATTGGGTCAAATTCCCGCCATATCCGATAGCACTAATAATCTCTTCTAGTGCAATAGTTAATGTTTCGTTAGTCCTTCTTAGAGCACCAACTCCCAACATTAGTGCTTCAATAGTTTGGACGCTACAACTAAAAAGAAACTTTGGGGCCTAACTTCACGTTGCCCTCAGAAAGTATTAGCGATGAAACAAAGTGGAATCAATTGTGCATTGTAAGTTCTTCCAGGAAACACTAATACTTTCGTTAGTGCTTCAATATTAGTATAGATATAGCCGATTATACGTCACGAAACTCCTGTAAGAAATACATGAGTATTTTTTTATTTGGCCAAATTCCCGCCAAATTCAAAACCAGTAATAATCTCTTCTAGTGTAATCGTTAGTGCTTCTTAGATTAGTTTCCTGGAAGCACTAACGATGTACTATCGATCGCACTAGATTTAAATCATTTGCGCTTTTGAGGGGAGCCAACGTGAAGTTAGCCACTCCCAAACTTCTTTTATTTCTAGCGTCCAAACTATTGGAACACTAGTGTTGGAAGTTGGTGCTCTAAGAAACACTAACGATTGCAGTAGAAGAGATCATTAGTGCTCCTATGGGGGGCAACTTCACCGAGGTGATTCAAAACCGTAAGAATAGTTTTCATCTATTAATTTATTATTCAATTGCAGCCATAAGTGATATAATGAATTTCCACTTCTGGTTTCAATATTCATTCCCGTAGAGCAGAAACGCTAATAGAAAACCATAATTCTCTTTATATGAATTCAATTCCAAAATTAAACTTAATATCAATTCTTATTCTTGTACAGAAACAGGAAATAATACAAAACTAGTGCAACTTCCTTTAACATATTCAAGAGATGCTGGAAAAGTTTCAGTAAATTACTGCTAACAGTGAAGCTATTATTTCTCCATCATAACATTCGAAGAATAAACTACTTTTATGTTTAAATTAAGGGCGACCGCGGCTATTTGAGTCAATTGTCTACTTGAGTCACATTCACTACGCATTTATTGTGGGGACCACCGTGGCTCAGTGGTAAAACACTTAGCACTGGTGCGTAGGGTTCCTGATTCGTTCCCCGGCTAAGTAAGTTTGTGGTGGACAACATCGTGTCCATGGGTTTACTTGGGGTACTCCCATTTCCTCCCACTTTCTCATTCCACCAATTCCTCCATCATCACTCACTTGCATTAATCATCGTCTCCCTTAGCTTAAAAGGTATGATCGTGGGAGGGGTTAAACTGAAAAATTTCATTTTGGAATTATTGTGCACAGGAGCGCCATGAACTTCTGTTCAGTTTTCAGTTTGACTTTCGTGTGGAAGTTAATGATTTTATCACTCTCAATTTATTGAGCAGTTCCCGAGAATGTGAATATCTTCTTAGCGAGGTGATTTGCAACATGTATTTGCTTCGCCTGATATAATACAGTATTATGTATACAGCAAATAAGGTGTCAAAGCTCTCAGAGTGTATTTATTTACTGAAGCGTTTGCATGTGTGCAACACATAATGTTTGTGTACTTTAGACGCCATTTCGTTGCCTATATCCTTCACGTTTGCAACTGGCAAAAGCAAATAACGAGGCGATTTGAGTCAAGTGAATTTTGAGAGATGCAAGAGATTGAAATTTTGTGTATAAACAATAGTATAATGAGATATGTGTTTTTCGAGAAAACAGTTTGTAGCAAGTGATTGTAAAGTGACTATTTCTTTAACAACTTGTAAACTTTCCTGGTTCATAGCCTTTGCAGTACGGTGATTTTGGTTGTTAACTTGCTAATGAGTAAAAACTAATTAGGATAAGATACTCGTCTAAAATAATTATTCTTATTTAGTTTTCATTCAGCAACTTAGTATGAAACTTAGAAATTATATTGGGAAATTATCGTCCAGGGCCTATTTAGTAGCTTACATATCGGCATTTACCTGGTAGGACTGAGGAAAACCCTGGAAAACACCACTCAGGATGGTCGGCAGCAGGAATCGAACACACTACCTCCCGAATGCGAAGCCAATGCTCTATCACTTGAACTATTTCGCTCGGTTTCGTGTATATATATACAAAGGTACAGAAGTACAACAAAGACTCGAATAGCCCCTTCAAAGACCTAAACAATCCCTTGCATTTTGCACAATTCATTTTCTGCTATTATACACTTTAATATTTTTTCCAACTATCGGTTTCATAAAACCGGTACATATATATGTAGGCGAATTGTTTGGGTAAAAGCAAGATTTTACTATTACTAAAGGTAGGCGTTGATAGGGCCGTACTTGCATAATATTATGATATAGATAAAATATGCAGAACAGCTATTCTTGGTATAGAAATAATGGCCGAAACAAAGGATATTGCTTCTGGAAATAACACCACTATCGCGTCGGGAAATAACGCCACTCCATCTAATCGCTAATCAAAACTAATACTAGTGTTAAAAGTTCGTTTTTCTTTGTCGTAGTGGTGGAGCCGGAAAAGTCTGGTTTTATGCTTTCATGGCAAGACACTCGAATATCGTGTGCAGAAAGGCGGAGAATTTGAGCTATGGTTTACGAATGCGTTTCAACAGAACTATAGTGAACGAATTGTATACGCTATTGGGAAATACACTTTATGCTATGAACCTTTTGTGACAATCCTGAACTTATTTACAATGCAGATTAAATGCAGGGCTATAACTAACGTACAACAGCAGCCTAAAAATTCTGGCACAGTTAGGGAAAGAGGGAGCACTTAATGCCACACATGGCAAAAAGGTGAAACTGTGAGTGTTATTGCGTGCACTAATGCATCAGGTTCAAATTAGATCCTTCCGATGGTGTTATACAAGGGAAAGTATGAAAAAAAATAGTTTGGTGAAGAGCTTCTATGCAATTACACCTAAAAGCTATGTTACAAATGAAGAATTCCGTACATTTCTGGAACATTTCAACAGACATCGGATCCCTGGCCAAGCACTGCTTATTGTAGATTGTTATCGCAGTCATCTTGATATTACCATTTTAAATGCTGCTGAGACCATGTATATTAAATTGCTGTGTTTGCTGCACATTGCACCCATGACTTCAACCGCTCGAAAAGAGCTTCTTCAAATTGTTAAAATTGTACTGCTCTGAAGTAGTTGACAGTTATCGACGAACGCATTCTGGAAGAATACTTGGGAAGCTACAGTTTCTAAAACTGTTTTCACAGGCATGGTTCCGTTCAGCAACACCTCAAAACACAATTTCAGGCTTCAGCGCTACAACGCATCATTTTAACAAATATGCTATACCCGATATCGCTTTTCTCCAAATGATGTCTCAAAGAGCAACAGCAACCTCCACCAACACCTCCAAGCACATGACCAGCCGCCATCTCTCCTTCAAGACCATTGAGTGCCCACTCCATCCACGAGCTCTTGCCTACAGATAAAATAACTAGGAGCATATCTCATCCCATGGTGGGGTGTTCTCTTACTGCCAGTAGAGTATTGGTAACACTAGATCTATTCGCAAGAGCTTGCCCTTTCACTTCTTCCGGCACGAAGAAACAAGCATCCTCTAGAAAGACATAGGATGGAGATATGCTCCGTGGGGACTCTGGAGGGTATTACTATGATCTCAGGGATCTTAAAATGTGGATTCAATGTATTGAATGCAAAATTTGGTTTCACGAATTATGTGATTCTGGCAGAATTGTTAAATGTGGCTTCTGAACATTGTGTGACGCTGGTTGTGCATTGTTGTTTGGCTCCGACGAGTAGTGCTCCATATGACTGCAGTTGTTACGTTAAGGGATTCGCAATCATCACAAGAGTTACAGATTAACGACATGTACGATGACTATGAGTTTAGTGTACCAGCAAAGCAGGTAGCACATTGCCAAGAACATTGTTTAGTTGTGTTCAAAATATATTTCGTTACATTTCCAACACCTTTCCGTTGTTGTAAAGCAAGTGGCGTTATTTGCCGACACGTCTGGTAATAACGCCATCTCATACTCACTTCGATTTTCAGTGCATTGTGGTCGACATTGTTTGTGTAGGATCTTTGTTTTCTCATTGCATTATAGCGGAGGGTTCACTCTATCTTCCATGTAATTTGCACGGTTCTAGATATAAAAACACTTTAGCACCAGAACAATATGTTGAATTGGTGGCGTTATTTGCCGAAGTTACCCTATATATATATATATATATATATATATATATATATATATATATATAGATAGATAGATAGATAGATAGATAGATAGATAGATAGATAGATAGATAGATAGATAGATAGATAGATAGATAGATAGATAGATAGATAGATAGATAGATAGTATTACTAATATTTTTACGTTATAACTTAAATTAACTATTGGGTTAACTTTCAGAAAAATATTTTTTTCTCTTGCTATACTCAAATAGGTCTGATCTCTTCTATCTTTGATTGTTTATGCTTATTCGATTATTTTTCACATCAGTGTGAAGAAATGGTTTTGCGTAAGAAATGGAAATTTATCGTGATATTTTTCAGGAAATGATTTTAATTTCAAATGTAAATGAGCACAGAAGCAGTTCATGGAATGACTTCAGTTGGCCTTTGGATAATAATAGAATTGTGTAGAACTGGTTTTCCAAATTCTAGTGTAATCACACATTTGTCAGTGGTGAGATTTTGGTGAAAGTCGTCCATTTACGCCTGTAGATGCCATTAATGTTAGTCCTGTGTTAATGTTCGTCCTATGCTTGAAATGGCTGAGAGAGTTCGACATGTAACATACTATGAGAATCATACATCTTTGAACATTGACATAAATGTAATACATACGATTTTGAATGATCACTTCAACGTACGGAAACTTTCAATCTGATGAATTCCATACAACTTGACCGAAGCTCAGAAACAGGCTCGCATTAATTGGGGTAAAGGAATGCTCAAAAAAATTCAACCGAGGTAAGTCAAATTTGATACTATGCCGTTACAGAAAATGAAGCTTTGATGTATTCATACGAATTCCTAACTTAACAGTAATCTACTGTTTAGATGTTTAGCACCGAAACCAAGAAAAGTTGCTCATTAGAAGAGTGCTGCCAAGCAAATGGTTTCGTATTTTTTCGGTTATACTGGACATGTGGTAACCATAGATTTAGAATATTTAAGAGCTGCAAATGTTGAGTGGCACACAACAATTTGTTTGCCAAAGATCATCCATGAATTACGTAAAAATAAACCCAAAGTATTGCGTCATTCTTCTTCACAACAATGCCAGTTCCCATTCAGCACATTAAACGTTTGATTTTTTCAGTAAAAATGTCAAATTAATAACTCACTCGGCACTCACATGAGTTATCGCTTAATGAATTCTTTTTGTTCCCACACATGAACAACAAGATGTGTGTTGTGCGATTTATGCCGTGTCAAGCAGCTGTTGATGCATTCCGAACAGCGATTTCTGGGGTAGGAGTCTCAAAGTGGAGAAAATGCTTTCGAAATTGGTTTGAGCGTATACAAAAATCTTATATGTGAATATTTTGAAAGCCAATAAAGCAATTTTCAGAATTTCACATTTCTCTTTTCATGGTGTCTTCCCATTCTGCCTAAAGGTCCTCCAGCACTTTGTAGAAAATATTTTAAATTATTTTATCTTTAAGCAGAACGGGAATTTTCATTCTGCCTAATCTATTGAGATGGGAAATTCTGTGCAGGGAGAATTTTACCTAGGGATTTTTTCTTTAGTAATTCTAACAGATTCTGTAAGAAGAATAAATATATCTTCAAGTATAATCATAAATTTTAGATGTTGCTCTAATTGTTCTTCTCGGAAAAGTGACCAAGATACGCTAAAGTTCTGTTATTAATAGTATTATTGACATCTACTTTCGTAAAAATGAATGTGATTTTGTTTTAAAACACGACAAATGGAAAATTAATTACAGAGAAATGAAAAATTGATTGACTTAGTTGTAAGAAAGCCGTTTAACATTTTAATTGAAATGAACATTAAACAAAGTACTGGAAAACTGGACAAACTTTTGTTGTGAAATGACTTGATATTAGAACAAAGTAACTTAACTTTATGTTCGATTTCATTTCAGTTACAATGCCAAACGGCTTTTTGCAACTGAATCAATCAATTTTCGATTTACTTGCAGGTATTTAAAAAATAGCATTCATCTTGACTAAAGTACATGTGAATAATATTGCTAATAACAGAACTTTAGCGTATCTTAATCATTTTTCCGAGAAGAACAAGTAGAATAACGTCTAAAAGTTATTATGAAACTTGAAGAAATACTTATTCTTCTTACAGAATCTGTTAGAATTACTAAACATTATTATGAATGCATGACAAAGTCCAAGATGACAAAACCCTAAGAAAAATCTGTACAAAACAGACAAAATTCAAGGGATACAATCACAGGCGCAGCCTAATAAAAGGATGATTATTTTGTTGTCTTCAACTGGCATGCATCTAAAATGTTATCTGTGATTCTTCACTTTGTTGAAACATTTTTTAAAAAATACTGAAAATTCAATAAAACACATGAAATTGTTCTAGTAAGTATATGTTTCACATTTTGATCTTTACTAAGATACAAAAAGTTGATCAATATTTCAAAATTAAAATAAATAAACATTTATACAACTGCTATATGCTACTCATAGGACGAAAACTTTTAAAATATCAAATAACACCATAGTTGCTCTTCGTAATTAAAATAAACGGTCTTACAGTAATATGCTGAACATATTTCAAATGTATAAAATGTATAATAAATAGGAGACCAGAACTTTGCATGTGGGTATGTATGGAAGTAATTAAAGCCAATCTGCACTTTTATTATAACATTTTTACATTTTATTGGGTTTTCGGTATTTTCATAAAGAAAGTTATTTCAGTAAATTAAAAAAATACAGATAACATTTTAAAATATATATCAATTGAAGGGAAAAAATAATCATATAGGTTGTACACTGGTCCATCCAATATATGTATACTCCTATGATTCGTTCCCTTGGATTTTGTTCATCTCGCCAGAAAATTTCCTTGGATTTTGACCACTTGGATTTTGTCTCTGCCCTCGTTATTACAGCCTTATATACATGAGTTCTGACCTGCATGAAAGCGCGCTAGAAATCAAGCATTTCGGTGCTGCATTTCCCATAAAAGAAATCCCTCTCCGCATAAAATACCCTGTCTTCAAAGATTAGGTGGAACGGGAATTAGGCAGAACGGGAATTTCCGTTCTGCCTCAAGATAAGATCATTGAAAATATTTTCTACAAAGTGCTGGAGGAGCTTTAGGCAGAACGGGAATGAATCTTTTTCATATATCACAGAAACATTTGCAGCAGCCCCTCTATAATAATAATGAGATAGATAGTTAGTGAGAAACCATATGAC
Organism: Thermobia domestica; assembly: GCF_964235325.1. Lineage (NCBI taxonomy): Eukaryota > Metazoa > Arthropoda > Insecta > Zygentoma > Lepismatidae > Thermobia > Thermobia domestica. The sequence goes on along the minus strand of NC_137463.1, from coordinate 100,279,734 downwards.
CTTATCCGTCTATTGCAATCAGAAATTATAGATATAGTACTTCCAGTTTTAGCATTGAATTCACATAGTTTGCAATTCTATTGTGGTTTCACAATCTGAAACAAAGTTCATTTGGTTTAAAAGACAAATTACAATGTTAACATTCTGAAATCTTGCGAATCATTGGTTATAGTAATGTAAGGTAGAAACATTTTTCCTTAAAACTTTCCGTTCTGAACAAATATTCACGATGGAGTGTTAAAGACATATACAAAAGATTAAATGCATGTATAGGAATATTAAATAACAGCAAACTATAATTTTCCAATAACAACTTTCCATAAATGGAAAAATTTTCAAATATGGTTTCGTACTTGCTTGATAATGAAAAACATAGTGTTTCTGTGTGTGTTAAAGTCCAAGAAAGTAAAAGCGTTTTAGTTTTAATGAAGAAACTGCATAAAAGGTGCTCATAAAAAAAAGATTTTTAATAACAAAAATAAGTTCTGCTCTGATTTTATTGATTTAACGTTCATAAATCTTAAGTTCACTAAAATCTGAACTATCTACATGAATGAATATGATTAAAATATCCGAGATAATTGGATCATGTTCCTTGCGTGATAGAAACCTTGATATTTTGTTTCCCCAGTTTCGCTTCGCAAAGGTATTGAAGTGGTTTCCACAAAGTCTTACAATCACATAATCGCTCTACGTAGATAAATAAATGGAAACAATGAGGTCTGATAAGTTAAGAAACCGTTTCTGATTCGGATTTGGACTTAGTTATGTGTATTTTGTATTACTGCACTATCGATATAGAATGAAATGATGTACTTTCTTCTGATCCTAGTTTGATCAATGAAAACAGAAATTAAAATCTATATATTGCAAACAACTTTGACTTATTTTTTTATTCTGCATTGCATTCTGTTTCAAATTTGAGAATGTCTAATTATAAAAAGAGCGGAGTGTGGAAACACTTCGAAGAAAGACATTAAAGAGTGAGGATTGTGAACAAGTGTTTATATTACGGGCAAACATATACATGAATACTACAAGAATGAAGAAAAACAAATGTAATGCAAGAAATGTCAAGAAAACATAGGATGTGCTCTTTTCCGGAAATAGCAAAACTAATAAGTGTTTCCAGGCTAAAATTTGAAAATTAAAGGCTTCTAGTAGAAGCACTACAACCAGTGATGATGATTCTTTCATATAACAGACACAAATGTTACACACATATGAATGAACTATTTATATCCTATTCTGACAGTGAATTTGGGTCTCCAACAAGATCTTCCATTTGAAAATAGTCAACTTTACGTATCTACATATGTGGACAAGATAACTATAGAAATAAATGAAAAGTTTTCTAAATTATGACACAATACTACAGACATATTTGACCATTTATGAACTGCCGTCGCACTACAGGCTTCCAGTTCACTTTTATAAAAGGAATTGAAAGGATTCTATATAAATTAACTGAAAAACTTGTTGCTGCTGACCCTTTAACCTTTATGTCAAGTAGTTGGAAAAATATTTGTGGAAATCCATTTATTAATGTAATATTTGGAACTCCACAGCCAGTGTTTGTAAATGCCATAACAACGAAAGCTTTTAGCTACACAGCTGAAATATAAGTAGAGAAACAGAAGATGTTGGTGCTTCTAAGGTGCAATCATCAGTAAAAGTAGTTTCACCCTGAGTGTTCACAATGCCTAGACAGATGCCACCCAACTTACACGTAACATTTTAAGTAGCCAATGACAAATGGTAAGCCTGTGGAGCACCGAAACAGGCTTTTGCTGAGCAGTTGATGCACTAAAATTTTCTCCTTTTTAAGATTAATCTCTGTTGTTTGAAGCATGTTGTCTAATAATTGTCATATAGTAATGACATAACTCGTTATCTGTATAATGAATTATTTCGCTGCATACTTCATATGAGAAGAAGGAAAATTTGGGTTTAATTAACTGAAAGTATCAAATCTGGAACAATTGAATGAAATAAGTTTGTAAATCTTTGTCTCCATTCATGGACATACTCCAAATTCCCGTCATGCGTACATATTGAAATTGAGGGATATTAAAAATTTCGGATCTGGGGGATTCAACCTGGACCGCCTGGGTAGAAATTCAATGAGGTAAACCACATACCTACACTGATTACTTACTTATGTTACACAAAAATTATTAGTTAGTTGAAAATTTTCCTTGCAAGACTAGTCCAGATACTAAGGCCTGTATGAAGAGACGACCATTAGTTGATTTACTCATCATTTCTTTGTTCAACTCAGAAACAGGTCAAATAGATCTTTCTCAAGTAGAAATTGTCTCGAAAAAACACAATTCGATGATCCAGTCATCTTGTAGATAAGATTTTGTGGTGGGGAATGGTCTATAATGATGCTTTGTCTTGCATGATGGTGTATGCATCTGCCAATTCCACTGGATTCAAGCCCTCATCGGTTTGCAGCCCATTCTTAATAGTAGATCCCGTTATTCATTTGATTTGCTTTAGATTTAGCGGCCCTTTCAGCAGCGAGCCTCTATGAGACGTGGACTTAGAGTTTAATGTGGGATTCGAATCACATGAGCTCCTGCTGGAAATCGAACCCAGACCTCCCACGATAAAGGCGCGTGCGCTAACTGCTTAGCCACGAAGGAGCCCATGTTACTCATAACCTCGGTATTACATAAGAACATAAAACCTCAAAGGAGAATATGATGTAGCTACAGTTTCAATTTTACTTCTTGAAAATCAATCGCTTATTTTACTTGAAAATTTATCTTAAAATCAGATGCGTCATCTGGGGACGCTAGGGGCTAATTGACCCCCTCTCTCCGCGTTTGAGAATCACATATATTTTAATAAATTATATACTAATAGAAAAACGTGAAACTTTCGTGTAGGTGGACAATCTTACCACCTCCTCCTGGCGAAACCCAAAATGACTTATTGCTTAAAACATTATAAAAATTTAACTGAAAAATCTGTATTTGCCAGTGTTCAATGACAAAATGTTTATAATTAGCCTACTTGCAATTTGGAAACGTGAAACGAATACAACTACCGTAGAACGAGAAAAATATAGTGAATTGAAGAATAGAAACAATGGAAGATAGTACCATCTTTTGGTTAAGAAAAAGTATCAAGCCGCCCATTCTTCAAATAAAATTAAAGATAAAGGAGTCTCGTATTAATTTCCACTTGGCTCTAACAACGGAATCGTTCCCAAAGACAAGGACTATTTCCCTACAAAAGGTTTAATCACGGCTCCATTTATAAATTTTGCACACAAAAAAGGAATAATTAATTTGGCGCTAAATTGTCTCACCGTTTCTCTTTGCTGATTAGAGCGAGCGAGCAATTTTTTAAAAGAGCTCTTTTCTTTCTCTCTCTCTCTCTCTCACAGCCACGAAGAATAGGCGCTTCCGTTGTTAAGCATTTGAAGACGGAAATAGAAAATTTCCTTTTTTCAAAGGGCTCCTATCGTTCATTTAGTCTTCACGCGTTTCTCTTGTTCAAAATCGTTTCTTTCAGGAACTAACCTCAAAAATTTTATTCCAGCTCTTCCTATTTATTCTTTATTAGACTTTCAAACTATGCTATGCATAAATACAGAAAATTTTATTAAATGACTAGCGCTTTTCTGGGTTAAAATAAGAAATTAGTAATATGTTTCGTTAGTCAGTCACTTTTTACTATTTCTGAAGCCCATTCTGATATCGGTCATTTTCGATCATTTTTATATTTCACCCCTCCCGCTCCCCCAAGTTGCGTGGCAGAATTTGGATTTAAACGGCATCGAAAGTGTCACTATCCATCTCAGCGATCCCAAAAACTATGTATTCGACACTAATATCGGTGATTTTCAATCATTTATAATATCTCCCCCTCTTCTCACCTACGTTGCACCGTCAAAATGATATAATAAAAACCATTCCAGATCCGAGCCTCATCTATGTTGAAAATTTCATCCAGATCGGTCGGATGGTTCAAGAGTTATTAGGTTTCATTTATTTTTATATATATCAACTCTCCTTCCCCTGCCACAACTTCTAACGTCAAAGTGAAATCAAGGAAACTTCCCAGGCCCGAACCTCATCTATGTTGAAAATTTTATTTCGATCAGATGGCTTAAGAGTTATTAAGTCACAAATATAGTCACTTTCATTTACACACTGAGAAAAAAATTGTAGGTGGCGTACTTAAAAAGGTAGGTTACATGCGTAATTCCTGTAGTTTTTGAACTTAACGTACAGCAGACGTATAACTGAAAACGCATGTTTTATAATACTTTCTGTATAAGTGTTCTATCTATAGTACTTTCCGTATGAAACAATGTAGGCGGTCAGGATCTCACATACAAATGGACGTATATAACGTATAGTTGACGAAGGTAACATAAGTATATGCATGTGATATACGGGAAACTGTTAGATGTCAGACATCCTGCAACAGCATAATGTAACACTTAAGGGCAGTGCCTATGTAGCATACGGATAACGTATGTTCCGTACTGATTTCTATAGTAAGCAAGAGGATACCGTATATTTGTATATACAATATACCACTGTCCGGAGAACGGATTTTCCTCTGTGCATATATATTGATTTTTATATATCTCTCCATCCCCCTCTCCCCGACGTACTCCGTAGAAGTGATATAACAAAAGCCATCCTAGGTCCGAACCTCATCTATGTTGAAAATTTGAACGAGATCGGTCGGGTGGTTCAAAAGATTAAGAATCATAAACATAGTGACTTTTAATTTTATAATATAGATTAGATTTTTAAACTGTGCTTTACATAAATATTGAAAGTTTTATTGAGTGATTATATCCGTCTGTTTATCTTTCTCTATATGAGCAAAAACGTTCAGAGACTGGGCTTTTTTTTTTTTTTTTTTTTTTTTTGTCGTGGATTCAGTATTTTAAGATCCATATCCGGCCTTACTGAAGTACGTATACTCTTAAGATTATGACATCATCGCTGCGGTGGCCTACAGGCCGAGCTTTGGAGTCCCCTGGCTGAAACTATTGTGATCGTGATTTTGCCATTGTCAAACACTCTCTGCAAAAGCATGATCGTGTTTACACCATACATAAACTAACAGTTGATTCATAGTAACTAGATCTGATAAGTTCACAGTAGTTGAATTCAGCGGCATTCTCTGTTTGCAGCCCGACCTGCAACCAGTGTTGAATTCAGACATTTTCACCCAGGGGGAGAATGTGAACTCCTCGGGGGGAGGGTTGTTTTTCTGTATTTTTTCAAGAAAGCAGCATATTTAACAATTCCATTCACGTGTACATCTTAGCTAATATTGAGACTAATTGCTGATAAATATTCAATGTGAGATTATAATATTTTTTTTAAAAAAAAAGCAATCGTTTAATTTTATCTAAAACATCAAATAAAGACTGGCAAAAATATTTTAGACTAAATTTTAACTACTATTTACAGTAGCTATTTTAGTTATTTTTTTCCTATATTCAGTAGTTGCTGTTTGTTACTAATGTAGAAGTTTTTAAAAAGATTTAAATTAACTCAAATATTTTTTGTCCTAAAACAAACATACATAGTAATATCTTAACAAAAGTAATCATTCTTTCTCACACTTCTGATTCTAAATCAAGTCGGCTATATTAGCCTTGGTTTCTTCACAGCATACACATCAATAGTTTAGTTTATGAAATCTTCAGTAGGATTAGTGCCGTGTCGTGGAAAATCAGCGCTTGGGACTAGAGTATACGACGGCACCCCCCGAACATATGCGTGAGGTCGACAGACCAGCTGCGAAAGGTGAGAAAATTTTAAAAAGTAAACCCTGCTTTTCCTTGATTTTGAGCACTTTTTATTACTTTTTTCCTTTCATTTTATATATGTGCACATGTCCATATGAATTTTCTTCGGGGGGGGGGGGAGATTCCCCCCGGGCTACCCCCTGAATTCATCCCTGCTTGCAACACCGCAGAAAATGACTCTTTTTGATGGTCTTACTACGACGGTGTTTCTAGTCAGACGACTGAGAATGCCGTATTGTTGTGTTACCTGGTGAATATTGCCACATTTCGTTTGTACTGTTGATCTGTAATGAATATTGTCGCAATTTCGTGTGTAACATTTAGTTCTTTCGACTACTGAATGTAAGCATATTTTCCAACGCTTTACACAAAACTTGATCACATTATTGTTTATTAATAAACCATGCATTTTCGTATTATTATCATTATACTTGTAGCACAGTCCCCAAATTGTAAGTTAGAGTACAATACAAGTTCACGCTTTTTTTTTAAGACTGGATGTCTTCAACTTTTATTGTCCCCCTGAGCAACTATAAGCTTCGAAAATCTTCACAAATACTCAGTGACTGTATTCTTGTTTTTTCTTATAACTCTCTGTCATGGAAAAAAAATTCTTTAATTTCCCATTTTTTTAGCACATACGCCCTTTTACCATCAAACTATTCAATGTGATTTCACAATGTTATTTTCAAATCACAATAAATGTCTTCTAAATTTTGATCTCTAAATGCGTTTTAGAGAATCTACTATTTATTCTTAAGGTATAACAATAGAGATAATATGGTTGCTGAATAAATAAATAATTATATAAAAAAAAACAACTTTCTGGCTATTACCATTTTATCTTAATGGGGATCAATGTTGAAACGGAAATTCTAGATATGTACCATTTCAGGTTAGAAAGGGGGTTAACGCCTAGGGTTGCCAACTGTCCGGTATTTTATCGGACAGTTCTGTTTTCCCATACTTGTCCGATGTCCGGTATGACCTCAAAACTCGACGTTAAATCCAGAGTGCTTCTGCTGATTTATCGTCAGCTCACGAGGGAACATCTTATATTAATAGTAGCATTGCCCAATCAAACAATTTGCAATCGATAGAGGAGTGAAGAAAAGTGAGGAATGTAAAGTTTTACTGGCCGACACCCAAAAACACAGGAGATACAGAGCAAAGAAGAATCTAGAATCATGGAAGATAGCAATGGAAAAGATATACAGAAAGAAATTCAAAATGATTAAAGTAATCAAAATGGTATTTACACAACAGTATAGTAAGCAAACATTGTACCCACAGACATGCTCAACATCATAGGTAATGCAGTGTTGCTAACTGAGCACAAAATGAAGTTTCGTTAAATGGCACGAAACACAAATTATAACATGTAGAAAATCTAATTATGATTAGAACCATACCTGTAAAGTCATGATGTACAGTGTTGCCAACATTTGAAGATAGGCCTATATGAATGTCTACATGAATCTCGGATGCAGAAGAGGACATACATTACCAACACACTGCGGAGCGCTTTATCAACAGCAACACTGAAAAGTTGACTACTAATAATGTGTGAGGTGATACAATATTACGTGTATCAGAAACGTGAAACTGCTAATCATTTGTCAATTCAAGAGCATGCATCATTTCAGCTTTGTACATGGGCGTCGGCATGGGGAGAAATCTAGTTAATATTACCTTGATCTTGAAGTAGTCAAGTATATATATTGAACTTAGAAAGAGTTTCCGGAGACAGGATCGTATGTTCCCTCAGTAGCACTTCACGATAATTCCTGTTTTCAAAATCTCAAACGTTGAAAGAATCAAGCAAGTTATCGCAATCGTTCCCATAGAAGATGAAGAGCCACATCTTTTAATACTTCTGCAGTGGTTTCCTTTGTAAAGCAGAATAAGAGTGTTTCTCTGACTCATTTATCTGAATTTACAACAATCGGAAAGTATGAGCATTTAACACATATTGGTGTTAAAAATAGCCCAAGAATTCTATTTGTGAAGGCAATAATGTCACCGACTCCTCTGCACCTGTTTGCCCTCTGGCTGTAGCAGGGTGATCCTGAATGACCCCGCCTCCTTTTAAACCAAGAATCTTGATGGATTACAGAGAGAGGAAGGGGTCGAGAAGATAAAACTGCAAATGGAGCAGTGGGGACAATGATTCTAATGTTGTCAAACATTATCTTCCTTGTTCTTAGTAGCGTTCTGAGCAGAAAGAAATTGAGCTTTTTTTTCCCTATGAGACCCCGCGGTTTAAAAGTACAATGTTATTTTTAACGGGAAGGATGGAGACTGGCCCTTTTCAAGAAGAGAAAGGTTTCGTTTTGAATAACTGCTTATGCGCAGTTATTGGAAATCCGTGTTTCTGGTGTGTCATATAGGCGGTTTTCGTTTTCAAAACTTCAAAGTTGCTCAGGAGTGTCGGAAAGTGATAAATGTGTGGTTTTCTATATCTCGTCTCTTTCAGAGTTTAGTGAGTGTTTCCTCTTAGTTTATAATTTATTTAATATCTCATGTGTGCGTCAGTGAATTAGAAAGAATTGTATTTTAAAAATTAATCATGCATAAGCATAAGCAAATGAAACTCGATGTTTTTTCTAAAACAGCAAGTGTCCTCAAAATTGGAAAACACCAAACGTGATATTCTGTGTGTTGAAAATCTGAGCGAAGAAAAAGAGTTACCGGAGGGTAATATCGTTAGCGTACCTTCTCCCCAAATGTCCCCTTGTGCAACTTTATTAGGTGAGGAGACGTCCTGTGACCCAAAAGACATTGCCAATTATGTAGACTTAAATTTACAGTCAAGTTTGTCGGACAGTGGTCGATATGAAATATTGATGTCGCCGTGGCACCCGACCGAACCATATGATTTTAAACAAGATGTTATGCCAGGAAAACGCCCTTTTTTGTATAAGTGGTTTGTTGAATTTCCGTGAATAGCATATTCTAGAAAGTTGCGAGGGGGATTGTGCAAGCAGTGTGTTCTTTTTCGATCTCCGGTAAAAAGAGGATTGCAAAGGTCTTTTATACTAACACCGTTTAGAAAATATAATGATTTTTTTGCATCTTCTCGACAACATGAACAATCTGATTGGCATCGGGCGTCCACAGAACGTGCTCAGTTATTTTCGAATGTTATGTCTACGAAAAGTTTGTCCGTTGCTTTGAAAATTGATGAAGCGGCTCGGAAGCAAGTTGAGGAAATCCGAAAAAAACTGTCAATCATTGAGACAATTGTCTTTTGTGCGACACATGATTTGTCTTTACGAGGAGAGAATGCTAAATCTGGCAATTTCTACGATGTTCTCCAATTTAAAGTAGATTCAGAAGATAGAGCATTAAGGCAACACTTTGAAACTCCTGCTCAAAATGCAAAATACTTATCTGTGCAGACTCAAAATGAATTGATATCAGTTGCAGGCAACACTTTATATGAACAGTATATAAAGCCTAAAATTGTTTCTTCCCACTATTATAGTGTGCTTGCAGATGAGACAGCTGATATTGGGGTGTAGAACAATTTTCTCTAGGTATTCGGTTTTATGACTGTTGAAAATCAGATGCGAGAAGATTTCGTAGGTTTCATTCCATTACGAGAGTTAAACGCCGCATATATTGCTAGAATAATTCTAAAAGCATTAAAAGAACGTTGATTATCTCAGTGTGAACTTGTAGAGCAGGTTTTCGATGGTTGTTCCACCATGGCTGCATATAGTAATGGTGTACAAAGCATTATCAGACGACAATTCCCAAAAGCTTTTTTTTTTTTTTTTACCATTGTGCATCACACAAGCTTAATCTTGTCGTTAATAAGCTGTTCCGTTTCTTACATACGAAACACAGTGGATACTATCAAAGAAATCACAATTTTCTTTCGCGAGAGCCCATTAAGAAGAAAAAAATATTCCAAATATCCCACTTCTTTCTGAAACCCACTGGACTTCCAAATACAGCAGCATCAGAAAACTTTCTGAACATTTCATAGAAATAGTTTGTGCATTAGAAGAACTGTCAATAAATTTTACAGTTTCTGAAACTAGAAGCAATGCTTATCGTCTTTTTTGTGCAGGAACAACAGGAGCCTTTATTGTTTCTTTGTCAGTTATCAGTCAATATTCCTCGTACCTTGAGCCAGTAACACAAATTTTGCAAGGACTTCAGTTGACATGGCGGCAAAATCACACATTTCGGAGTTGATTTGTGTGTTCAAAGAACAGAGAGATACAGCTGAAGTTACATTTCATTCGATCTTCGAAAAGTGTATTCGTGTTGCTGATTAACTGAATAATCAGCTGTCAGTTCCCAGACTTGCATCTCGACAAGTTCATCGTGCTAATTCTCCATACACAAATGCGGAAGAATATTATCGGCGAACCATATTGATACCGTACATAGATTCTATGTTATAGACATAGTCCAGGCTTTTCACTCTTCACACTGCATCCCCATGAAATAAAAAGCACCTCTAAACTACAATTCATGAAGATGATGGATGAAATAAATGAAATTTATGTATTTGACAATTTCCTTCTTCAAGCTGAATGCTGGTACGATTTATGGAAACAGAAATCTAGATGCAGACAGTTTAGAGAGACTCTCTCTTTTTGATTTGATGGATCACGCCACATTTTATCCGGAAATAAAGCAAGGAATACAAGTAATGGTTACCCTCACCGTTACAACATGTAGAGTTGAGAAAAGTTTTAGCACCCTAAGACGTGTGAAAACGTAGTGAAGGTCAACTATCTCTGAAGAAAGATTGACAGGATTGTGTATGATGAGTCTCCATCGGGAACTTAAAAATAAAACACAATTCATATCAGACGTGTTGAATGCTTTTGGGAAAGAACCAAGGCGTATGCAATTCTTGTTCAAGAAGTAGACCTATATGACACGTAATAATGCTATCTATATAGAGATATTTTTATGAGCACTTTCCTTTATATTGTGTGTTCGCTTATTTTTATAAATATAATTTGATTGTTCTGCGTTTTGGAAGGTGGTTACGGAAGAAAGAAAGATTTTGTGCATTTTGTGTGAACGTATGAAACAAGACAAGGAATTATTTCTACCTGGTGGCTTAGTTATTTACAAACACGAAGATGACGACGATTTTATCTTATAAAATCTGCTCTATTCCTTTTTGGTAGGTAAAACCGTAATATTTTCGTAAATACATTTTTGCATGTGTTATTTTTTAAATTTCTATTTATATGAAATGATTAGGTTCTGATTTTCATGCGCAAAAAATATTTTCTTGTATTTATCGAGATCCCGACAGCAGTCTCGTTGTTGCATGACTTCGCAAAGGACTGATAAATAAACATAAAGAAACACAGTACTGTTATAAAGTTTTCTCTTTTTTGGTTGGTTTATTCTGAGTTTAGTATCCCTTACAGCCCCGAGGGTGAGATGTGGACCTAAAGCTTCATATGGAATGCAAACCTCATGAGCTTAACTTCTACCGGGAATCTAACTCGAATCTCCCACACCAAAGACACGTACCGTAACAACATAGTCACGAACATGCATTCTTTCTTTCTCTCTCTCTCTCTCTCCTTGATTCTTTCAACGTTTGACATGTTGAAAACAGGAATTATTATGAAGTATTAAGGAGGGAACATACGATTCTGTCTTCGGAAAATTCTTCTAAAGTCAACGTAGTATATGTACTTGCATGACTTCCTAATTATAATATTGTGATTTTGTTTTATATATATATATATATATATATATATATATATATATATATATATATATATGTGTGTGTGTGTGTGTGTGTGTGTGTGTGTGTGTTATTAGCGTTTGTTCTTGACCCCTAAGGTAAAGTTTCTGGCGACGCCCATGGTTTTGTGTTGTGTTTGATACTATTCTGATTTTCCACTTGGTCAAACCTGCTTCGACACTGTGCTTCGTCCCTTATTTTCGTGCTACAATGATTATATTATTGTTTGTGGTCATATTTTGGTTTTAAGTAGTTTGAATCGTATACTGCATGTTCTCTTCTACATCCGATATTCATATAGAAATTCATATAGGCCAATCTTCAAACGTTGGCAACATGGTACATCATGACTTCACAGGTGTGGTTCTACTCATAATTAGATTTGCTAGATGTTATAATTTGTGTTGCGTGCCATTTAACAAAACTTCATTTTGTGCTTAGTTGGCAACAGTGCATTAAAATGTTACATATGATCTTATTGAACATGTCTGTGGGTGCAATGTTTGCTTACTATACTGTTGTGTAAATGTCATTTTGATTACTTTAATCATTTTGAAGTTCTTTCTGTGTCACTGTATCTTTTGCATTGCTATCTTCACATGATTCTAGATTCTTCTTTCCTCTGTATCTCCTGTGTTTCTGCGTGTCGGCCCGTAAAACTTTGAATTCCTCACTTCTCTTTACTCTTCTATCGATTGCACATTGTTTGATTGGGCAACGCTACTATCAATATAAGATGTTCCCTTGTCAGTGTCAAGAACATTTATTCCTCTCCTGAATAGTGGTCTTTAATGTTGATTCTGTCTGCGACACAAATGACGTTGCGTGTATGAAGCCCTCTGAGACTCTTTACAAATGTGATTTTTAGTTTTAAATATCTAATATGCCTGACACGCTTTTCAAATATGACATACCTAGGAAAGTGTGCTACAAAGCATCCAGTCATAATATGATTAGAGGGTAGGAACATACAATGTTTTTAGTAAAAAGGGCGTTTGTGTGGAATTACGCTCTTTTAAGTGCAAACACTCTGTGTGCCTACCCTTAATTTCTCACCATTCCTGAACTAGTATCACAATGTAGACTTCTAACATAAATCAAAGGGTCTATCTCTAAGCAACTCAATTCATCATAACACTGAAAATAAAAAGTCACTTACACCCTTTTACCATCAAGCAATTCATGTGTAGAATTTTGTTTGATGTTCTGTCACTTTTTTTTTTTTTTTAACATATCGCGTCGCTTTTGAATTCCTTTGGATTATGCTTATACAATTGTGATACTTGGTTTCCACATGACTGTTTCAAAACTAAATTAACACTATTCATGGAGTTCTTCAAAGACCGAAACAAATCATATTCTGTCGGTTCCAAGTCTGGGCCTTATGTTGGAGGCATTTAAACCTCCCAGCTAAGTTCTCTCAATTTCTGAAGGGGTCGTTAAAGATGTATGCGATCTGGCATTGTAAACGTCACACACGACACCCTTTCTGTTAACCAGTTCCGGACGTTTCTTTTCAATTTTGAAGTGCTGGCGCAATTGTCCACAAATCCGAGTTTGTTTCTCTGCCCAGCGGATGCAGTAGCTCGTGATGCACGATGCCCTTTCAATTCCACCAAGTGCACAACATAACCCCCAATGAAAATTTTTGGGGTCTAGGAGGGCGTGAGCTCCTAGGTTCCTGCGCTACTGATGCATACGTAATACTACTTCGAAAGAAGAAATAGACCATTTCATTATTCGTTAAGTAATTTTTGAAAATGCTAACTATTGGTAATTTATTTGTAAACATTAAAAACATTCGATAACACTCAAACGAGTTGGAGAACTTATCTCTTATTAACGTATGTGCGTTAGGTTACAAACATAATTGAGGGTTCATGATTAGTATAATAAGTTGTGAAATTTTACACATTGAGACACAAAGAGAAAAGGGGAGAATATAGTGTCAATAAACAACAACTTAAAAATGCACGAAATTAACGGATAATATCAAATATAGAACCATTGATAGAATTAACTCTGCAACTCGTTTTTTTCATTCATTTTTCTTACTTTATTTTCAAGATAACTGAATTTCTCTACTGGAGATTATCGTTCCTTCAGCAGCATCCAACTGAAGCTCAGCCTTGTAAATGAAACATTTTAAAAAGTGTAAAGGGCAAGAATCGAACCCGGGCCGCCAGATTAGAAAACTACAACTCTAACTACTCATTTAAAGTGTTACTTATTCTGGCTTGAGGACTCGGAGAGTATTCACTAAATTATCAACATTACACATTTTTTTCAAACAAAATACAAAACTTCTTTATTTTGAATCAAATACATCGCATTTATACTCGTACAGAGAAAAGTAAGGAACGTGGCCGGGAATCGAACAAGGGACCCCTGCAACTACAACCGATCACTCTACCACTGACCTAACTTTCATCTGTAGTACTGCGCATTCAAAAACGATACACACGGTAGATCATCGTGCTTCTCTAAAAACGATCTAAACGTTCATTGTCTTTCGGTTTGGAAAAGGGCTTTAATTAAACATGAAAATCAACAAAATACCGATGCAAGGTTTCAAGAAAGGAGTGATATCCCATCAAAACAGTGGATCTGTCGAAATGCTAGCCAAGCGACCGCCACGAAAAGTACTAAAATCAAATAAATCGGACAAGTGGTTTTGCTTTTTTCTGAAGTGTAGTTATAAACACTTGGCAAACCGCAGATGGGGTAGTAGAAAACTATACTTTCCAAATAACTTAATCTTACCTTTATAGCTATCCTTTAAGGCACTTGGCTTACTTTGTGACAGGTTCACTCTTTTCGATGGAATATGTTTTACAGGAAGCACCTCAAACTACGTATTCATTTAACGTTTTGAAGGTGCCAGGACCTATGCGTTGAAGGATTTATCCAGCACCATATTTCACATAAGTAGAAGTAAATGCCCATGCTAAACGGGTTTCCAGACTCATAACTATGAAGACATATACGACCACTCCAACCACAATCATTTCAAATATTCAATGTGTTTTATATAAGATATTAGGACGTAAAATCGAATATGATTTATTCGGAAAATAGTTTTATACATTGCAAGACTTGTAACGCCTAAATATTCACAGCAAACTCATAGTAATACCGAAATACACAAAGGGAGTGTACAGCAGAAAACAACTTTACACAAGTCAAAAGAGCATCTTTGACGGTATACGAGATGTTCGACTCGCGTGTTAGCTGCCCAAGAGGTAACACGTCTTTCGCTGGTCGTCCGTCCAGTGTCGTATCGTGCGAGAGGCATTGAATGCGCCCAGTGTACTTTGTGTTTGCTTGGAATTTACGCTGACTTGATTCTAATATATTTCAGTTTAGTGGTGACTAGTGAGTTTATTTAGAATTATAAAATGTCTATCAAACGTGTCAATACATTAAAATTAGGATTTCGTGCGATTCCTAACCGTCCGTCCACAATAAAAATCCATGAGTTTATTCAAAATACGTTTAAGTTAAAGGAAGAACAAATACTAAGTATTGAGTTGGATATTTATCGTAAATGTGTGTATATTAAGTTATTGTCTGACTTGTTGTGTGACAAATTGTTAAGAGATCATGGTGATAGTGTTAAATTTCAAGATGATAGTGGAACATACCCAGTGACTTTAGAATTAGCTGATCGACCTTTAACCTATGTGCGAATACATGCTATTCCCACGGAATATAGTGATAATGATGTCACGCGTGCCTTGTCTATCTATGGAGAGTGTAAAAGTATAAAAGACGAAATTTATGACGATACTCATATTTATAAAGTTAGATCTGGACGAAAGATCGTGACTATGTATTTGTTTAAACCTATACCGTCCTTCCTGGATATTCGTAACCAGAAGTTCCTAGTAACTTATTTCGGTCAGGACCGTACTTGTTATTACTGCCAATCTAGAGATCATTTACAAGATCAATGTTTTCAGCGTCAAAAACGGGCCTTTGTTTCAACAACAACCATAGAACATACTGAAAGTGATAAGGAACGCTCTCGGGTTTCGCCAACCCAAGAAATTAATGTGGTTAAACCTGCTAATTTGCCTACTTTAACGTCAGATGTTGACTTTCCAAAGTTAATGACTGAGCTTACTATCCCTGTGATACAGGGCCGTTCTCTAAACACTACTCCGATAGTGCCACAAGACAGTGTTCCTAGACGACCATGTTCCGGAGAAATTAAGGAAAACGTCTCTCCCAAGGATATTAGTGATAGTCAGGACAGGACCTCATCTGCAGCCCCTCCAGCTTTACATGGTACTTCTTCACTGGCTGAGTCAGATTTTCAACGGGAACATCAAGTTGTCATTGAACAAGATACAAAGAAGCTTTTGATAGACAGTGATTCCTCCTCCACTAGTGTTGTTGATGGTGATCAGAAGCTAGAGTGCATCTATAGTGTATCGGAAGTTTCCTCTGTAAGTCCCATTTTTTCAGTTCAGTCCAAGGAAAAAGATCATCCTTTCTCCCCTGTGAGTTGTCCTAGTGGGAAAAAAGGATCTGATGCCCGGAATTCCCAGCAAGCCTCCCAAGACAGGAAACGGAAGAAAGCAGGAACGGCTATAGCTCAAGTAAAACAACCTAAGAAGACGGATCAGGGACCCTTAGAAGTATCACCTAGGATCACCCGGTCGTCTGTAGCTAAATTAGCGAGTACGGAATATCTACCTGATACCGCAGTTCCTTCTTCAGGTGAGTCACCAACAATTTCTACTCCTACCTAAACATTCAGAAACACAGTGCTTGCAGCCAAATAGTGGTGTGGTATTATGAAGTGTGTTGCTAACATTAGACAACTTCCTATAACAATATTTATGTGTACTATCTTAAAACTAGCAACTATAAATATCAACGGAATACAATCGCCAGTCAAACTTGAAGCTCTCAATGACTTTCTACTTAAATCTGAAATAGATGTAGCTTTTCTCCAAGAAGTTGGTCCAAAGATTGTAAACGTACATCCATCATATAATGTATATAATAATTGTACATATAATAGCCTTGGTACTGCAATTTTGGTTAAATAAGGCATCCCGCTTACAAATGTAGAATTACATCCTAATGGTCGAATTATCAAAGGTCAGGTTAATGATATAACTCTAATCAATGTTTATGCGCCCAGTGGAAGCCATAATAGAAAAGAACGGAATAATTTTTATGCAAATGAGGTAGCGCCGTTTTTTAGTGGCCCAAATAATGTTATCTTTGGCGGAGATCATAATTCAAGTATAACTCACACAACAGAACCAACTTACAATTATTGCCCTACCTTAAATGAATTGGTAAAGAATTTGTCTTTGGTAGATGTGTGGGACTTCAAACACCCAGATTTAAGGGGGGACACATTTATTACAAAAACTTCGAGCTCAAGGATAGACAGGATTTATGTAAATGATAACTTCAAATCCCAGGTTGTTTCTGTATACCGATATCCCACGTGTTTCACTGATCATCTCTGTTTAATAATGGAAATTAAAATTAATGACCAGAAGATTGCTCGGGGACGGGGATATTATCACATGGATGAAAGTCTTCTCAATGATGAGTCATTTTGTCAGCTCTTTTCTAAAAAGTGGGCTTATTGGCTTAAACAAAAGAAGTGGTTTAAAACATATATTGAGTGGTGGAATCAATACTGTAAGGAC
Organism: Thermobia domestica; assembly: GCF_964235325.1. Lineage (NCBI taxonomy): Eukaryota > Metazoa > Arthropoda > Insecta > Zygentoma > Lepismatidae > Thermobia > Thermobia domestica. The sequence goes on along the minus strand of NC_137463.1, from coordinate 100,262,528 downwards.
AAAATCCGAAGTTTTTGTAGGTGGTATTCCTCTGAAATTTATGCTGATAAGCGAAAACTATATAATTTCTATTATAGATGTCTATTAGAGGCACAAACTGAAGCGATGACAAATCGCTCGGCCCTTATCTCTGTACGTAAATACAAAGCCAAATTATTACAATTCCATAAACAGAAAATGGAAGGGATTAGGTTACGTAGTAAAGTTCCAGGGTTTCCGGAAGAAGAACAATGCTCTCTTACACATGTGTTAACAGAAGCCAAACGCGGACGGAGGAAACTTATCACGTCACTCACAGATGCTCAAGGCTCTATTCAAACTACTCAGGACAATATTCGTAACACCCTGTATGATTATTACTACCAGTTATTTGGGGTCGCTGCTGCTACCGGCTGCGAAAATAAATTACTTGACAGTGTGCCTGCAGTGCTAAATGATGAAGACAATCAAATTTTATGTGCTCCGTTTACTAAAAATGAAGTACAAAGAGCTGTGAATGCTGCAAAAAAAGGAAAATCTCCTGGCCCCGACTCTATCTCTGGCCGTTTATATGTTAAATTTTGGGATATAATGGGCGATACACTAACATTGATTGTAAATGAATGGTTCTTTGCTTCAGAGACTATCAAGCGCCCTAATCCAGCCGTCACGGTCTTTATCCCTAAAACTGTTCAACCATCTAATGTTAGCCATTATAGACCTATATCCCTTCTTAATACAGATATCAAAATTTTTAGTAGATGTATTAAAAACAGACTACAGGACTACATGGATAAGTTATTACAAAATTTGCAATATGTGGCTGTTAAACAGAAAACCATCTATCACCTTTTATTAACTATTCGAGATAGTATTACTATTTGTAATGATTGCGCTCTTACAGCGGCTCTGATAAATTTAGATTTTAAAAATGCCTTTGATAATATTGAACACTCGTACTTATGGTCTGTTTTCAGAAAATTCGGTTTTAATGAACAATTTGTTACATGGCTGAAATATTTTTATAAAGACGCTCATACGAAGTTAAATGTTAACGGCCACCTATCCAACAACATTCCCATCAAACGTTCAATAAGACAAGGTGATCCCCTTTCAATGTTGAGTTTTGCTATTAACCTTGCTCCCCTGTTATATGCTATGAATGACCGCCTAACTGGTCTAAATATTATTACCCCTGCTATAAAGGTGGCTAGTTATGCAGATGATGTAACAGTTTTTGTCTCTTCTAAACTAGATTATTCTCTCATGATGGAATGTGTTCGTGAATATGAGGTAGCATCTGGGGCTAGATTAAATGTTTGTAAATCACATATGTTAAACATAAACAATAGTATTGATTTTAATGATATAGATACCGTCCCTCAGGCCGACAGTATCAAAATTTTAGGAATTACCTTTTATTCAAACATAATGCACACTATTGATCATAACTATACGAATATTGTAAACACACTGCGTCATTCAGGTTATGTAAATCAATCCAGAAATCTATGTTTATATTCTAGAGCTAAATTTATAAATGTTTATCTCTTAAGCAAAATCTGGTATTTGGCAAATGTATTACCTATGCCTCAACTCATAGGAAAACAAATTCAAAGTTTATGTGGTTGGTTTCTATGGAAACATCAGGTCTTTCGTGTTAAATATGATGTAATGTGTTGTTTACATTCACAAGGTGGCATCGGTCTGTTCAATGTGCAAGAAAAAGCTGTTAGTTTGTATGTTACTCGCTCAATGACCTTGTACACAGACGAAGCTAATAGTGTAACACAACAACTGCTCACTTACGTATTAGCACGAACAGACAGGAGTCTACCCCTGTGTATGGCGGACCTCCCTCCAAGCTGTAAGTACTTGGAAGCTGTTTTGTGTGATTATATATATCTGTCTCAGCTTTTTGATTTTAAAACTTTAAGTAGTAAAAAGCTGTATGTTTTTAAAATGACTAGATTATATGTCCCACCTAAAATTGTGTTAGATGAGTGCTTGTGTAATTGGTCCAATATTTGGGCCAATATCAATGACTCGACCTTGAGTGTTGCCAGCAAATCTATCTGGTTTATGATTGTCCATAATGTTATTGATACTAAAGAAAAGAGAAACAAATATGGTTTTAGTCCTGATGCTCTTTGCAATAGATGTAACAATATAGATACGTTGATTCATAGAATCACGACATGTCTGGAATCCACAAAAATCTGGTCTCAGTTACGTCACTTTTTAGCCATTCTTACTCGTAGTTCGGAACGCAATATAAATATTAGCATAGTTTTAAGACCTGATTATCGTTTTTATCCCGTTAGTAAACAACATAGTGTCAATTGGTATATAGGAACGACCGTCAAATATATTTTTAATTCCAACTTAGAAGCAGGGGGAGCCTTCTATGTACAGTATTTAAAAAAAGAATACTCCAAATTAGCAAAGGATGTACGTAATAAGCTATTTGCAAATTTTATAGCCAACTCATTGTTCTCGTAACTTCCTTTTTTTTGTGACAAAAGCATAACCACTTCAATGTAATTGATTCTTGAGTTACAATAAATTTTCTTAAAAAAAAAAAAAAAAAGATGTTCGAGCGGTTTGGGTCAATAGTCGATTAATCAGACGTTTATGTGTTCAAACCCTGTAGGAAGAGTCTCCTTTTCTTCAAACTATGTTTCTAGTTTCATCAGAAGACTAAGAACATGACTTTGTATAACTTTCTGGCAGCTACTTTTCTTTCAAATTCGATTAGAACAGAACATTATATGAATTGCAGATCTAAAATCTATAGCTGAAAACAAAACATTAAATATGTTCAATATTTCATTATTATCCTCTGATTTGTAATGAAAAACTATTTGTAAGCAGTGATGATCTCAGAATATTTTCCCCAAGGGTGAAATTTCTTAGTTCGACAGGGTCTCAAATTCTCCCACAGTTCACCCCTTGAAATTATTACTATTTGAAAGGTCTTCTTAACAGAGAGAACATTACATTTATTTCTCGTTCTATGGTTTGAAATTGCAAAATCATAATTTAAAGAGAATTATAATGTTAAAGCATAAAGAATTGTAGTACTAATAGAGTATATATTATCGTGTAAATTATCTTTTTCTAGTTGGATTAAAACTCGAATATTCATTTGGATTGCACTTTAAAATAAGCCCTTTATACATAATCCTTACTGGAAAGGCATATTTAATTCCAATTACTTAATCAATATTTTCACGAATATACTTTTATTGTACTATCTTTACTGATCAATGTTGTATACATTTCATTTCCCGAAGCAAAATCTCGCAAGTGTATATTGGACTAGTGAATATTCGCAAAAGAATATCATTTAGTTTACATAAGTCTAAATGTCTTATTTTAAACTTCGTACTTTAACTATTATTATTATTATTATTATTATTATTATTATTATTATTATTATTATTATTATTATTATTATTATTATTATTATTATTATGGTCGTACCTTTAGCAGAACATTTCAGTCTTAATCAATGAGTTCAACGAAATCATATGCTATTTATGCTTTCTATAGATATGCCAATTTCGGTTTCTATTCGAATTCTATTTAATCGAACCCAATAGGAATACAAAGAGAAACTTCGAGAACAGGTAAAAAAAAGTACCATGGTGGGACTAGAACTAACCTTTAAGAGTGCTTTACTGTTATTTAATATAATTATTAAAATATTAAAACAAAACTTTTGCATATGAGTGTACAATCACAAACGTTTTATTAGTGTAGTATAAAAAGAAAAATAGCTAAAACGTCAGAAGACAAACAACTTTAAAAAACAATACGAAAATAAGCCACAAGTACTTATTATGTACAGTTTTTTTTTTTTTTTTTACATTCTTTTGTCTCTCAAACTAGTATATAAACTTGAAAAATCGGAACTATTTATCTTGCATCTTTGATCTTAAATATTCTAAATCTTGGATCTGGACTCTTTCGAGGCTCCAACAATAATTGTCTTCAGTATACGGTGCACCGGTGCACCAAATCTAACATATAAGTTTTAACCTTTCTTTAAATGTTAGTCTCTAAAAAAAAAAAAAAAAAAAAAAAAAAAAAAAAGTAATTTCTTTATGACAGTCTCCTGCAAGGCATCTTAAATAACAGCTCTTAAAGGTTACCGTATTCGTAATTACTTGTTAATTCAATATTGTTTAAAATACAGACTTTCCTTTAAGCTCACAAAATTAATAAATTAATATTTTAGTTGTTAATTGTAACAAGTCTGCATGCATGTATATTATTATAAAACTCTTTGTAATAAATCCAGATATTAAAATTCTTTTCTTTTCGCACATACTACCAAAATAACAATAAACTGTTATCAAAAGTAAAAGATACTAACCACTATACATAACTTTCAAACCAAAAATAAAACTTTTTATAAATTTAACATTACGATTTACAAAACAAACGCCCAGTGGCTATTTAGGGGGTGGCTTCCGGGCTTAAGCCCCCTCCCCCCGAAATCTTACTTAGTATAGTAAAGTAAATCAAATATCTTACAGGATTTTCACATTTCCAGGCAAAGCCCCCCCCCCCCGAAAGTTAGCAAAGCCTCTCCCGAAACAAAATCGTAAATACGCCACTGCAAACGCCTTAAACCACTTGTTTTCTTTCCTTTAAGGTAACTGATTCACCGAACGTATCTCACAAGTAACACTTTCCAAGTGTAACACTCCGATTTTGATCAAATTTGTCATGTAGATAATACACATAAAATAAACGAATACATGTTTTTTTTATTTTCTGCGAAAAAACGGTTTTAAGGAGCAAAAGCCAAACCCAAAATTTTGAAAATACTCGCCCAAAAGGCAAAAACAAATGGAGCGGAGGGAACGAAATTGTGCACAGATATTGCAGACGTAAAATGAGGGAATACGTGTTTCGTATTTTCCTGGCAAAAACGGTTAGGTGAGGTACGGACCCCTCCAAACTTTTGATCATGAAATATCAAAAGTGCTAGTAACAGTATGTCAGATGTGTGTAAAGGACATGAAGAATTGTAACGAAATTTTGTGTATGAAAAAAATGCAAAAAATAAACGAATACGGATTATTTTCTGCGGAAAAACGGTTTTAGGGAGCAAAAGCCCCCCCCCCCCAAATTTTGGAATTTGACGCCCAAAAGGCAAAAACAAGTGGACAGAAATGAACGAAATTGTGCACAGATGTTGTAGACATAAAATGGAGAATTTGTGTTTCGTATTTTCCTAGGTTGAATGGAGCGCGGTAAACTACCGATAAATCTAGGGAATACCTCATTGAAAGAGCTCCTGTTTCCCGATTTTTAAATATATAAATCAACGTATCTAACGCCGGATTTTTGTTCAAAAAATATGTTTCCCTTTGCACATACAGGGAGAACAAATAACGTCAACATTTCAGTAGCAAATGTAGCAACTGATCAAATTGAATAATACCAAAAATAACCTACTTTGCTTGCTAGAACCTATTTTTCATGGAAGTTCCTACATCAAATCTTTCTTTTTTTGTTAAGATTTTAAAATACTTTGGAGAGTTTCACAGAATACTTGTTATTATACATTTATGTTTGTCTTGTTTGATACGAAAAAAGTTTATTATGAAGAAAATGATCTGCAGAGCTCTTTGTAGAATGTCTGGTATTATTTGTAGTATTTGATTTGATTTTAGCGTCCCGTTGAGCAGTGACGCTATTTGAGACATGAACCTACAGTTTAATGTGGCATCCGGACCACATGAGCTCCTCCCGGGAATTGAACTGTGCTTTTAGAACAAAGTATCTGGCCATAGTAAATTCTTACCCGTTGGGGTTGGAACTTAGTTTGTATTATATTTAGTATTGGAAACAGTGATGAAATTGGTTCAGAATTTCATGACCTGAAAGCAGTCAGACCCGTGACACGGTAGCACCGGAACAAACCTGGAGACGACGGAAACGAAAATTTGTGTGACACAGTTAAAGTAGTCCTAAACGTTTTTGCTGGTCTAGTGGCTAGCGTGGGCGCCTGTGGTTCGTGTAGTCTCAGATTCGATTTCCGTTCGGAGATCGTTAAAACTTTACTTTAACTAGCATTAATTTTCATTGATGATGCGTTTCCTTTAGCTCAGTGGTTCTCAACCTCTCCGATAACGCGGACCCCTTGTTGATTTGCAAAGTGATCTGTGGACCCCTTGACAATGCTATCTCAAATTTCACATGATATTAAAAAATATACTAATTAGAATTACCACTGACAAGAAAAGATCAAGAAGAATAATGCAATTTATTCTAAAGATACATGATTGTTTCCCAGTGAACGATATTTCATTTGAATATACAGTAACTTTCAAGACTGAAAATCAATGTCTTAAAAAAAAGGAAATCCACTTGATAAACAATGTTCTCAAATGTGCGGTCACTAATGTGAGGAATGTAATTCTTTGGATTTTTGGAAACTTTCTGGAATAAGTTTTGCCACCATCAATCTAAGGACCGATTCCACATTAAGACGATTTCGCTTTAAGGTTTTAATACTGCAAAGAGCAGAAAAGATCTGCTCACGTAAGTAAGTGGTAATGAGAGGCATCAAATATTGCAATACCTTTCTAGACAGCTCTTCATACTCGCAGGGCAGAAATTTAATAAAGTAGGAAAACATTTAAATTTACAAACGTAGGTATAATTTCTAATTGCTTTCTTTTTAGTAACTTGTTGCATAATTGAGTTATGAGTTCCATTTTATTACAACACATTTCAAGGTGTCTCGGACCCCTGGCTAGATCCCGCGGACCCCACTTTGAGAACTACTGCTTTAGCTTAAAGGACTTAATCGTGGAACGTTAACCCAATTTTTCATTAATGCTCATTTCATTTTAAATGTAATTCTAACAACACCATTCTCCCCTCTCTTCTCACTAAATTTATTATTGTCTTTCTCTCTCAATTTGTGCATCTGAGTGTGTCAAAACATTGCCTGAAAGATAACTACAAGGTCTATAAGAGTATAAACGTTTGAGAATTACATAAAAGATAAGTTGCATGATTGTCAAAATTTAATCAAGCGAGCCAGTAAAATTTGTCGTGTAGAATGTAGAAAGTGGGAAAAGGGGGTAATTCCTACAAGATCCTAATATCACATTTTCTAGTTATAAAATGGTCAAAGCAAGAATGCAATTTAACTATTAAAAATGAATTTTGAACATAGTTAGCACGCAGATTGACTTGAATAGCTTTTATAATTCTCTTTCTTGGGGGGAGAAGAGGCTTAAATATTTCACAAATAACATTTTCATAAAATTATTCTTCTCGTGCGAAAAAGGGGAATTTTAACTAGCTGTTTGATAATTTTTAAAATGACGTGTACAGTGAAAACGTGCTTTGAAAATCTAGACTAAGGTAACTATGTGTCAAATTATTTTTACATATTTCTTTTTAAACCCTGGATTTAAAGTATTGCCCAGTCAATATTTTTATACGAATTGTTGATTCTATTTCATGAGTTTTAGAACATATGTAACTACTTTTCCAAGCTTATATTAGGAACCTATAAGCACAATTTTTGGAAGCTAGAAATCTGAAATTTAATTATAAGACACGATGCTTCAGCAAGAAATCAATTTTTATACCCAGCGTTGTGGTTCTACTTTTGGCTTTTTAGATTAATTGCAACCCATCACGGATCACAAATCAATCACCTTCCCACAATCTTGTGAGCTCTAAGACTGATGTGTTGGATGGTTAGGGATTTAACGAAACGTAACCGAGGCTATATGAGAGGTGGGTCTAGAGCCTAAAGTGGGATCTCGAACCAGATAAATTCACACTGGGAATCGAGCTCAGGTCTTCTGCACCAAACACTAAGACAGAGTGTACTTCCATGTTTCCCATTTATCGTTGCAACAATTATTTGTAAGTTCATGATCAATTTGTCTTCTTTAGCCTAAATGTCATAATCATAAAATGTTACATTAAAAGTTACATACATTTCTTCTGGATTTGACACGAACTCTTCCAGATATAAAATAAAATTCGAGGATATATACTATCTTCCGCTCGATAATAAAGCTAGCTTATTTTGATTAAATGCTGGACATGGTTTATTTTTCCAACATGCTTAAAAACCTAATAGAGTGACGCGGATAGCTCATATTTTTATTTCCTCTCCTCTTTGCTTTCACAGAGAGACCAATATTCCACTGACATACTGCGTATCAGAAATTCGTTCTAGAAGCAAAGTGCCTTCACTTCACAGATGAAACAGAGACAAGATACACATTTCAAACAACGCTTCGGGCAATATTGCATTTCTTTCTTTGCCCTTAGCGTTTAGTGATGACTCACTGAATAAGTAGTTGCTTACTACTGAAGAAAATTTTATTGGGTCAACAGTCTCACACCAAGAAACAAACAAAAACATCCACACTCATCATATTATTTGTTCAAAAATAGAAAAAGAATATAGTTACAATTATATTTATATTTGTGGGTAGTTGAGTAATATGCTTCTTTGCAAAAATAAAATTAATAATACCCACAATAAATATGATTCAATAAATAACACATAATATTACTCTTTTCTACGCCTTCACATTCATTCATTCTGTGGAGTATTTCGTTTGTGAGTCACTTAGTGTCAGCAAAAATGCATAGAACTACTTTCATCGGTTTCAACTACAACCATTGGGAATGAGTGAAATACCCTAAAGAAAGCGTGTGCTACGTTTTATCGAATTCGTATCATGTTTCGTAGTTTCTACCAGAAAATGATTTTCTGTATGTGAAAACCTGCATCACGGAGAACGGGTTGCAGAGTTAATTCTATGAATGGTTCTATATTTGATATTATCCGTTAATTTCGTGCATTTTTAAGTTGTTGTTTATTGACACTATATTCTCCCCTTTTCTCTTTGTGTCTCAATATGTAAAATTTCACAAATATTATACAAATTATGAACCCTCAATTGCAGAGTTGGCGTGGGTCAATGAAAACTTCACCCACGACCCACTGACCCACCACGCACAGTGACCCACTCTGACCCACGACCCACCACCCACCGTGACCCACCACTCACCATGAACCACTCTCATCCACTGTGACCTACTCTGACTCACCAAAATCCATCGTCATCAAATCTGAACACGATCAACGGCCTCTTCTGTACTGACTAAAGAGCTTACACTTGTAATAAAACAAGACTGTGAAATTGTCACTAATCGGAGTTTGAATTTCTAGTCAATCACGCAAGCAACACTCTGTTACACTAACAGTGGATCTTACCTTTACGATATAATATGGTAAAGTGTTTATCAGTGAGGAAATTGAAGCACTTCGAGGTGGGGGGAAATTAGTATGTGCCTAAAATATACTTGTACTAAGAGAGTATTCTTGCAAGTGTTAACTTCTCAACACATTCCAAAAGAAACTTCTATTCACAGGAAAATACCCCTGTGCAATATGGAAAAGGTTATGGTTTCTCAGTTCTCAGTATTTTTCTCACAAAAGACTTGAAAAATCAGTTTTTCATAGTGTATAAAGGTGCTCGGGTACCCTATGTGAGAGCATCTCCATAAAGTATGCTCATAATTGTAATTTGTGTAATCACTAAACCACTACGTAAAATTTAAGTAGCAAATATGCATAATTGCAATTATTATGAATATTTATTCAAAGTAGTTTACCTAAAGCAAAGAAGAGACTTACTAAAAATTAGGTACAAAGTTGAATAACACAAATAAGCCATTAGTAATACAAGTATACATTTTCCATAACTCGTAATTTGTCACCTTAAAACAAATCTGAAATTGGATTTATTTCCTGTTGATATTTTTTCCTGGTAAATCATCCGCAGCGGAATGATGTCCATCCTTCAGTCAAGAAATAACTAGATCGTCTACTTTGAGCTTGTCTAGCGGTGGGCCATTAACATTGATGAACAACAAGTTAGACAATGTTTGAGCACTTAGTCTATTTCTAATATCAGTCATCTGTAAATTCATAAGGGGAAATCCCCGTTCGCACTCTGTCGTGGAAATTGATAATACTTCTACCCGATTTCTGCAACTCCTCATCGACAATCTGCATGTTAGAGTTAAGTCTGATAACGATTTTTCTTGGTCAGTTTTGAAATATTCAGCAAGAAGCATCATCTCTCTATCACCATACAACATCTTTTCCATATCGACCACGTCAGTTGGCAATGTCGACTCATGGAGAACATAAACTTCATCTACCACGCCTTTGATAGGGAATCTTGTGAATAAATTATCAATTAAAGCCTGATAAACTGATGATTTCTTATTTGTTTATAAATTTAATTTTTGTAATTACACATGAAGGTTTGATGCCATTACCAATTTCCTCCCCCGTCTAGAAAGCGAAAGGGAAGGAGATTCCTGCAAAGTGTTCAGAGGTGAATGAGAATTTCCCTCCTTCCCCTTCAATTACCACACTGCTGTTTGCCATGTGCCAAATTACGATGAATTTCAATTAAATTATCATAGTATAATTACTTCCTTGTTGATTTGAAAGTTCCAAATCAAGGTAAGTAGACCAACGTAAAGGGAAAAAAGTGTAAAATTTTCCATATAATTATGCGTAGAATCCAAACTTAAAATTTTCGTGTAATTAAGCTTACAGTACAAATTTTATGCCTATTTTTCTCACAACTTTATGGGTTGATTGCCCTGTGCTGTAAGCGCTCCATATAACAAACATAAGCTTCAGCAATTATTATAGTAGAAAGCAATGGATATATTAAACCAAGCACTGTATTTTTTGTTTCTGATTTTTTTTCTTATATAACATCGATCGTTTTCGATCCTTTTTACAAACCAACTTACTACAAATTCTCCATATATAGAAAGTGCCGCTCCCTATAAAAAAGAATTTAAAAAATGCTAGGATGTTTATTTTCAATAAAGAGTTAATACACTGAATTTCAGCTCCGTTAAGTTTAACGGCTTGCGAGATACTCATTATTTTCGCAAAAATTCGGATTCTCACTACCTCCTTAGGACATTGTGCATTATGATGAAAGCAATATAACATCTCAGTTTGGATTAAGACCTAACTATATACCAAAAGTAATTTCATTTGACTTTTGCAATTTGACCGTGATGATCAGACACACATAGTTACATTCCATTTTTTATATAATAATTTATATATTACAGTGATTCAAAAATGTATTTTTTTTTCAGTAGTTAGCTTCTCTAAAAACTGACAGGTCTCGAAAGCCAAGTAGTAGTATAAGTCCTATTGCTATTATTACAATTAAAAATATCAATATCCAAAAGTGCCTGAAGTTCTTTTTTCACTTGGTTAGATATACTCACCTCAGGTAAGTAGACAGAAACAAGTGGAAAATGAAGGGAAATGAAGGTCTTGAAAGTAAAATGAAGACAAATTTACTAGTCTTCAGAAGATACTGTCTACAGTGCAGTGGGCAGAGAGGGTCGGTAGATCATACTGAGTCAGTGGGTCACAGTGGGTCTCATGATGTTGACCCACCAACCACTGACCCACTCAGAAAACTTGACCGACTTGACCCACTGACCCACTCCATCTCTGTTTGTAACCTAACGGAAATACGTTAATAAGGGATAAGTTCTCCAACTCGTTTGAGTGTCATCGAATTTTGGATTTTTAATGTTTATAAATAAATTACCAATAGTTAGCATTTTCAAAAATAATTTAACGAATAATGAAATCGACTATTTCTTCTTTTGAAGTAGTATTATGTATGAATCAGTAGCGCCGGAACCTAGGAGCTCACGCCCTCTTAGACCCCCAAAATTTTCATTCGGGGTTGGGTTCTTACCCCCAAATGATCCATCCATACTTTTAATTGATTGCAGGTAGAACTAGCGCAAAGCTCGGCGCAAAGCTTTGAGTTAGTTAAAAAAAATAACCTACCATATATACCGCATAATATATCCGTATATTATTTGATACGCGAATATGTATAGTTATGTGAACTAAGTAAACGTGTTTATCTAATCCTCATTTGAGTTGATTATAAGATTAACTAAGTCCCCCGACTGTTATCTTCTCATTAGTGCCTCTGATATCTGTATGTTTTTTCAAGTGGCTGTGTATAATTTTACGTGTGTATCATACAAACAAGAAGTACTGTGAGTACAAGTATCCAAAGACTCTCTTTTGTCATTTCGTCAGCTAGCGTTTCGCTCCACTTCTGCACGAAAACACTCTTTACGATTTGTGCTTTTAACAGTTGGGGGCAACTTCACGCTGCTGTGCTAGCTAATACCAGGCGTAATTAATCTTAGAGCAGGCGTTAGTTGGGTTGCCTATCTCACGGATTTTGTACCTCAATAATTTCTGTGGCCCACCGTACAAACAATAATAATCGTGTTAAGTGACTTCTATCCTAAAGCCAAAGACCTTAGAGAAAACGCGAAGTATGTTTGTTAGTATTGACGTGTTACAGTTGCACATTGCAAACACATTGCAGCGTCACTGCGTCATTACAAGACTATTGGCAATTCAACGATAATTTAATTGTTGTTGTGGCTTACAAGTTGAGATTTAGTGGGAGAATAAACACGTATAATGCTTCGTTGCTAATTAGCTCTATAGATTAACGAACTGTATTGCATGAGAAAATGAACTCTTGCTGTTGTTTGTTACAACGTAAAATAAAAGCTCAATGTCACTTTAAATTATAAAATCACAATTAGTATACGCATATACAGTGGTGAAATAGTTTTTCTTGGTTGCCACCGTTTCCAATTGCAAGAAATCAATTTAGGTGACCAACTTACAGAAAATAAGTATATTTTGATAAATCGTAACATAGGCTTCTCTAATGGCATAATTACTTATTACCTGCACATCAGTTTGTATCTTATATATTAGAGCTCCTTTATGAATATACGGTTAGCGTAGGTAAATTTGATGCGGGAGGCTTGGGTTCAGTTCTGGGTGACAGCTTATATGGTTTCAATTCCACGTTAAGATTCCACGTCTCATGTAGTCTCGATACTGTAAGAAATATTAGACTCCAAATCAGCCAATTAGATAATATATACTAAAAATAATTTTCGCGATATAAAAATATTAGATGTAATATATATCTATCTTTGTTTACAATTATTGCAATGTCAACTGACGACTCTATTATTTAAATGTTGTACCGGGTGGCCCAAAAGTAGGTATACAGTCCTATTATTGCCGTAACTTGTTGTTTGTAATTACTTTTATCTTTGTCTTTTTAGGCATCTTGATTTCTTGAATGATGGCTGCTGGTAACTAGGATAAAGAGCAAAGAAACTCGAATCTTAAAACATTGGAAATACGCTAAACATGTTCAGACATTATGAGCATGAACCAACACGTTTAAGAATATATCGTATCAGGGACAAATTTGACGAAAGAGGTTCGTACACAGCTAAGATACAGATTCGGACAAAAATTTTGTGTCGTAATGTGTGTCGTAGCCTTCTGGTAGGTTTGAAGAACGTTGCAATGTTGATTGAGGACATTTCGAACGCTTACCCGCCTGAAAATCTATATTATAAAATTGAAAGTGACTATGTTTGTGACTCTTAATATCTTGAACTGCCCAACCGATCTCGATCAAAGTTTCAGTGTAGATGAGGTTCGAGACTGGGATGATTTTTATCATTTCACTTTGACGGAGCAACGTAGGGGAGGGGGAGGAGAAGATATACAAAAATCAATAAATATAAAAATAAAAGTGACTATGTTCGTGAATTAATTACTTTTGAACCACCCCATCGATCTCAATCAAATTTTCAACATATATGAAGTTCAAATCTGGGAAGTTTTTTACCATTTCATTTTGACAATAGATCTTAGGGGAGAGGGAAGGGAGGAGAGGAAATATATGAAAATGAATAAAACTTAATAACTTTTGAACCACCAGACCGATCTAGATCAAACTTTCAACATAGATAAGGTTCGGGACTGGGATGTTTTCTTCACTTCACTTTTACAGTGCAACGAAGGGGAGGGGGAGGGAGGAAGATATATGTCCAGAAAGTAAAAATAATAGTGATTGTCTTTGTGACTTAATCACGTTTAAACCACCCAACCAATCTTAACCACATTTTCCACATAGATGAGGTTCAGACATGAGGTGATTTTTATCATATCACTTTAACTGTAGAACTTAGAGGAGGGGGAGAGGAGGGGAGAAAACTATAAAAATAAATAAAACTTAACTCTTTTGAACCACCCGACCGATCTCGATCAAACTTTCAACATAGATAAGATTCGTACCTGGGATGTTTACGTTATTTCACTTTTACGGTGCAACCTAGGGGAGAGGGAGGGGGATATGTACAGATGGTGATCAGAAAAATGGAAACACCTGAACGAAATTGCAACTTGGCAGATTAATATGATGTCGGGCCACCTTTCGCCTTCAGAACAGCCTTGATGCGACGTGGGATGGAGGCATAGAGGTCGTGAATGGTAGCAAGTGGAATTTTACACCATTCCTCATGCAGGGCATCGGCCAGTTCTGTAAGAGAGGATGGAGGTGGAAATCGTCGCCGGAGTCGTGTTTCCAAGACGGACCACAGATGTTCAGTTATGTTGAGATCAGCGGATTAGGCGGGCCAGGGGAGGTGTTGAACTTCATCCCGATGTCCCTCAAACCACGCTGCAACAACGCCAGTTGTGTGAATGGGTCATTATCATCCTGGAAGATGGCGTTATTGTCCGGGAGCAACATCCGGACCATACGATGCAAGTGGTCTCCTAAAATTGCGACATAATCGTTGGCAGTGATTCGTCCGCTAAGTGTGACCACAGGACCCAATGAAAACCATGATATTGTGGCCCACAGCATCACCGAGCCGCCGCCATGTTTCATAGTTGGGCGGAGACACTGCAGATCATAAGCTTCTTTGGGCGTTCTCCACACATAAACACGGCCCGTGGTTGGGAATAGGGTGAAGGATGACTCATCCAAACATATCACATGTTTCCAGTCCTCAACGGTTCAAGTTGCATGGTCGCGGCACCATTTGCGGCGTGCGAAAGCGTTATGGTCCCTGATGAGCGGTTTGGCCCGTGCAACACGACCCCGTAAGTTCATGTCATGTAATTCGCGGCGGACTGTGATTGTCGAAACAGGATGGGGGAGGTGCTGATTGAGTTCCTCCATCACTTGCTCCGCAGTGGCACGACGGTTCTGCGTGACAATGCGCTTTAATACCAGGCGTGACCTGTCACTCATGATTTACTTCCGCCCACTGTTCCGCTTCCCCGATGTGGTTTTCCCGTGTGTTGAGTAGGCCGTCATCACTTTCGACACTGTTCCACGCGACACACCTAACACAGTAGCCACTGCCGTCACACTCACTCCACATATCCGCGCACCAACAATTTGCCCTCTTTGAAAATCTGAGAGGTCTCCCATTTTACACTACCTCCGTCTGCTGCAGCCACTGGACACTGCTGTTCCACTGCGCCTGGCATAGTATGGAGACCGACCTAACTCACCACGACCAGCGGTCCGGCGTTGCGGGCGCCACGACACCACTGCCAACCCATACATCTGACGTGTTGGCAACTACAGGTGTTTCCATTTTTCTGATCACCATCTTTATGTAAAACGAATAAAAATAAAAGTGACCGTCTTTGTGACTTCATCACGTTTTAACCGCAGGATCAATCTTAATTAAATTTTCAATATGGATGAAGTTCGGACCTGGGGTGGTTTAGGGGAAGGGGAGGGGACAGATATATAAATATAAATAAAAGTTAATAACTCTTGAACCACTTAACTCCATCAAATTTTCTACATAGATGACGTTCGGGCTTGGAATAATTTTTATCATTTAACTTTGACAGTGCAACGTAAGGCAGGGGGAGGGGGAGATATATATGTAAGAAAACAAAAATGAAAGTAACTTTCTATGTGACTTCACTCTTAAACTGTAACGTTACTTCTTCTGTTACGTTACATTCCTTGATTCTAAATGTATATATTGAATATTTATACAGTTCACGAGATTATCATGAATCACACAACACAGTTATGCACTTGTAAATATATATATATGCTTTCAAAATATATCGTGTTTTGCACATTATTAAATTATTATACAATCAATCTACACGATATGGCACTTCGTTCTGTTCTGCCTTTCTACATTGCCATGACAACGACGTCAAAAAGATAAACAAGTCGCCATAATAACCAAATTAACAAATATTTTAATAAGATACCAAGGATCTTATAAAATAGAGGATCTGCTCTTACAACAAAATCGTGAAGCCATACGTCACAGTTTTGCCACCCCTACTCTGCCCACTCCGCCCAATAGGATCGCAATGTTTTGAGCCAACAATCATGGCGGAAACGAAAGTAGCCAATCAGACGATGGTAGAAACGGGAGTAGCCAATCAGACGTGCCGATTCTCGGTTGCTTTTTGCTTCACCGATTTAATACGATGAAGATACATATGGGTAGGTCCTCTATTTATAACATCCTTGTGAGATACAAACATTTATATCTTTATATCTTCCTTCTTCTTCTTCTTAAGTGTTTGTGCCTTCAAAATAACACTTTTGCCCGTAACTATAAACAATACTCAGAAAGTATTTACAGAGACAATATCGTTGTAGAACCACCTGACCGATCTCGATCAAATTTTCAACATAGATGAGGTTCTGGCCTGGGATGGTATTTATCTATTCACTTTGACAAAAGAACTTAGGGGAGGAGGTAGGAAGGAGACATATATATATATATATATATATATATATATATATATATATATATATATAACTTAATAGCTCTTGAACCACCGGACTGATCTCGATCAAATTTTCAACCTAGATGAAGTTCGAACATGAGATGATTTTTGTCATATCACTTTGACAATGTAACTTATAGGAGGGGAAAGACATTTACAAATGATCGAAAAAGACCAATATTAGTGTCGAATCTATAGTTCTTGAGGCCGCTGAGATGAACAATACTTCCGATGATTTGGCCCGCAACATGGGGAGGAGAGGGAAAATATAAAAATCATCGAAAATGACCAATATCAAGGAGCGTTTTAGTAATAGTAAAAAGTCACTGACTAACTAAACATATTACTATTTTTTCTTAATTTAACCCAGCAAAGGTGGTAATTGATGCTAGTTGTAATTAAAATTAAGATTTAAGTGCCACTGCATAACTACTTTTGGGCCACTCTGTGTATGTAATTTTAACATTCTAGTTACTTATAAAATGACACATTCTTTATTAAATTGTCAATTCCAGGAAACCCTCACCTCTATCGGTCCTAAGTTCTGGATTCATATGACAAACAGATTCATCCTACTACTCAAAATTTTATCACCTAGGAGCAGGAACGTATTGCGGCTATTTCATGTCTTCCTTTGTACCGTATTCTGACCGTAATTTATTATAATGTTCTTGCAACTGTCGCAGGAGGAAAAACCTCTGAACATGTGACGAAAACTAAAGATCTACGGTATTGCTCAGTATAGATAATAAACAAATTATCATTATAATTCCATTAAATATAGTTCTTATGCTATTACTATATTATCTGACATACGGTATTGGATAACACTGATTCAACAGCCAGGATATAACCTATACTAATGGAATTGATTGATTACACTACAGAGCCCTGGTGGATCAAGGGGAGTGGAGGGGGCAACCGCCCCCCCCCCAACAGTCTGGTTTTTACTTTCAGCATTTATCATTGGAAAATACAAATATGGTATTTTCCCGATCGATTCAATCTGTGTGACAAGCCTACCAGAGTCTAATCAAAATGTGTGGTACTTAATAGTACTTAATACAGACATATTTGAAGTGTGAATACTTCTGTCCCTAGTTCCTTGAGGCGGTCACCATAAGCCCCAAAGAAATGAGAATATAATTCATTCGTTCGACGAACAGCTATAGGAAGAAGGGTAAGATGCCTCACTCTTTGAACTAAAAAGATATATTTTAAAATTGTGTCCTAGAAAAAGGATATGGAAATGGAATTCGTATCCCGAAACTTCAAGTACCTGTACCTTGAACAAAGAGAAATATAAAATCTTTAGCGCTCCTTACCTAAAAGCTCTCTGAATCTGAGACTTTTCGGTTGGTTGATTGATTGATATGTATTTACGTCGTTTGTCAAAAGCGATGCTTTACAGAACGAGAACTAGAGTTTAAAGTTGGATCTGAACCACTATAGTGCGTTCTATGCTCATTCACCTGGAATCAAATCACAGAATCTCATGCATCAAAGATCAAAGATACGTTTGTTAGCTACTATATCAACGAAGAGAGCCGTGACTTTTGGGGTTCAAACACGGAAACATTAGGAAGGGACCAGGATTTATTGTGACTTTTAATGGCATTTCATCTTTTCTTGGGAAAATAACGTTATATAAAAGATGAAGTCCTGAGTGAGTAACTGATCACACAGGCCAAACCCCTCAAGCTAGAAACTTGGAATTCGGACTGAAGATAAGATTTCTGGCGTAGGGTATCACTAAGGAAGGATTTCTTGGAAATTCGAAGGGAAGGGGTGGCCATATCTCCGGAACCCTTAAGGATGAAGACTTGAAATTTGGTAATTGGATTTCTCATTTAAAATAATTTGACACGCGTTTCAACGTTTTTTGATACTTTAGTAAAATGGGGGCAAAAGGGGGGAAGAAAAGGGGGAGGGGATTGCAATTATAAAAATAAGATATCAATATATAAGAATCTTCGAAGGTTAGAAACATGAAATTTTGTGTATGGACTTCTCACACAAAATAATTCAATACCGGTATGTATTTCAGCGTTTTTGATATTTTACCTGGAAGGAAAGAAAAGGGACGGTTATTATTATTATTATTATTATTATTATTATTATTATTATTATTATTATTATTATTATTATTATTATTATTATTATTATTATTATTATTATTATAAGATGCTCAAATCTCGGGATCCTTTAATGATAGAGACACGAAAGTTGGCAGTTTAATTTTTCATTTAAAATAATTAAACATATATTTGAGCGTTTTTTGCCACTTAACGTAGACGGGATGAAAAAGATGTGGGGGTGGTTCACTAAAATGCTTTACGAGGTGTTTGAATTTCGTGACAAAGTTTTAGCTCAATCCAATGTTATATGAAAGAGATACGTAGAGGGAAGAACGCGAAAATTGTGCCACGGTAAAACGTAGGAGCATTTGCTATGCTGTGTGAGGCCGTATGCAGAGCAAATTGGGAGTCTGGGGGCGAAGGCTAGTATAATATAATTTTATTGTTCTAATCATAGCTATAATTATATTATGTTTCTAACAACTGCATTTAAGAAATTACCTAATAGATCCAATTTCCAACCCCGTATTCCTAGTCTGGTCTAATGCTTTTTTCCTTTCATACTCAATTATACCACTTTCCCGGCGGGAGCTCATGTGGTTCGGATTCCACGTTAATCAGTAGGTCCACGTCTCATATAGCCTCGCTGCTGAACGGGACGCTAAACTAAAATCAACTCAACTCAACTCAATTATACCACTGCGAAAGAGGTGTATTCGTACAAAATACCATATACAAAGCATCAGCCGAAAGAACTTTTCAACACTAAAGAGGTCGAAGACATGACTACGGTTCCGGATGGGTGAAGATAGACTTAGCGACCTGGCACTACTATATACGCACCAAGACAAACGTAGATTACGATCGTGTGATCGACAGATTTGCCAGGAACAAGATAGTGCATAGATTTGAGTTTGTGCTTTAACTTTCACAGAGATGGACTGCAAGGTGACTAAGGCCGTTGTTTAGTTTTCGCCCGTCATGGTGTTTGCTCGTAATTATTTTCAACTCGTGGGTACTCCACAAAAGTCATGAGCCTGAGTATAAGATGAACTTCTTGGATGTATCTGAATCGCAAACAAAATCAAGAAAGATGAACGAACTCGAAAAAGTTTCTGAAATTGTTTTTTTTTTTTTTTTTTTAATCTTTAACTGAAACAAAAGGGCACAACCACAATCGTAAAAGATGTGTACCGTACCTGTATACAGGCTATATTATATTTTTAATAAACAGCTATATATTATACATATGATATTTGTTTGTTTAACGTCTAACGTGTGTGTCAGAACGGCAAAAGGAGACGTGGACCTACTGATTATAGTGGAATCCAAACCACATTTTCGTTCAACTGTACCTCCACCGGGAATCGAATCCGAAATCACGCGCACCAAAGGCAAGCGTGTTAGCCATTAGACCAAAAGGGGTCCATATTATATATGAGATGAAAGAAAAACAAGTTATACGTACTTTATTCTCTATTAGTAATTTCGTTTAAAGGTGATAATTTTTTCAAAAATAAATTTTAATTTACATTTTTTTTTAATATTTGATATTGTCAAATAATATTGCCAGTCGTTATGCTTTAGGAAATTTAATTTGTGTGCTGTAATGAACTTAAACATCACTTTGATTTTATATTTCTGATCTTCTTTCGTTCATTTTGTTGTAGACTTTGCTAATCTTTCAGAGTTTTTTACAGAGCTAAAATTTATACATATTTCGTGCTAGATCCGACAAAATATCTGTTGAG
Organism: Thermobia domestica; assembly: GCF_964235325.1. Classification (NCBI taxonomy): domain Eukaryota; kingdom Metazoa; phylum Arthropoda; class Insecta; order Zygentoma; family Lepismatidae; genus Thermobia; species Thermobia domestica. The sequence goes on along the minus strand of NC_137463.1, from coordinate 100,241,967 downwards.
TTTGTGTAAAAGAAAGTTTAGTATTGATATTTTTGCTATTACATTATTTGCAGTATTTTACTGAATAAATTGTGCATTTACCTTCGTAGTGATTTATATGGTAAGGAATACTGCAATATATTGTATTTATGTAGGAGTTATCATCACAATTCATTTCTTTGTATGTTAATGCTGTAGGTTAACTTCAAATCGTCGCTCTAGGTTCCTGTTAATGGTACAGTACAATGCTTAAATGCAGCTATGATTAGTATTATGTATTAGAAAGTGTATCCATTTCATTCTCCTGTACTTGATCTGTGCCCTTGAATGCGTAGGCCATAGTTCTTTTAAGGCAAAAGCCATAACATCCTTATTTCGAGGGAAAGCCACGAAATTCAAGTTCGGGCAATCACTACTACGAGGAATAATCACGGAGTCACCAAACATCCTTGGAGTTCAGTTTGAATATTATAATTTTTTTTTTCAATTTTCAATTTGCTGAATTATATCTGATATAAACAGAAATGAAAGCAATATGTAAAGATTGTTCCCCTATATTTTGGCCCATTCGAACATTGTGTGTCATATACTATTAAACATCACTTTATAATTAATAATTGTATTTTTTAAGCTACCAAGAAACGTATACAGAAATGTCATAATGTATTTTGTTATTTGTTGACATTTTGTTACGCATGTATACTTTTGTTATTTATTTTTGGGTACACCGAATCTGTAGTTTTGTTTTTCAACTGTTGTTCCGCAATTGTTATTCAAAATATAAATGATTAGAACAAATTGTACACTTTTTCTCTAAAATGAATGCCACAGTCAATACAGTATTTTCTTTTGTGCAAATACTGTGCAAGAGAGCGCATCTGGTATATTGCGGTGACTAGTGAATCATGACACCGCCATGTCTCTGAAATGAAAGTGCGTATTTAATTTAAATCTTAAGAATACTTTCATTTAAAAAAAAAAAGAGAGAAAAGAAAAGAAATCCGGTCTCAAAATGGAGTCTGAGAATCAGGTTTAGTCCCCCCCCCCTCCAGTCCCGAATTTATACGCGTCCGATTTTTTCAAAGTAAAATTCTGGTCACCTTGAGGCTACGCTCATCTTCCAGGAAGCGAACCGCCCCCCTCCCCCCAAATGATCCTTCTGGATCCGCTAGTGCTGCAGAGACTATATGAGATGGATCTTTGGATAAAGCGTGATCTGAATCATTATTCGTGTTTTATGTAAGTTGATAAACTGAGACAAACTTGTAAAGAGCACGTAGTAAGGATTGAACCCGCAAACACAAGTACTGAAGGCAGAGGATAAGACATTTAGCTACGAAGGTGTATGCAACCTAGCATAATTCCACAATCAAGAATGAAGTGAAAAAATACAGAGGAAATTAGAGGCTGCAAGATGTCACTGTTTATACATTGTTAATTTAATATATTTCGAGACTATCGGGACGAGGCCCAGACTAAGACCGCTGTTTGTCAATCGAAACGAAACCGAGACTATATGAGACGTTGGATGCAAGAGTGGTCTATGTTACAAAAGTAGTATTTTGAGAAAACTAGTCTCATCGTTACACACCTCTCATATTATCTTATGAAAGCAGGAATAAGACTTCTGTGTAATAGTTCTCAATCAGTTGAGACACACTTTTCCAGCAATTAATTCTACATTTTTCGGACCTGTGAGTACCAGTATCTCAAAAGATTCAAAAATGTAACATAGACCACTCTCGCTTTCAACGTCTCATATGTAGTCTTGTCTCGTCTCGTCTTGATTCCATTCCTACTCAAAAGAAATAGAATTTTACTAAATTGTCCAAGAAAGAAAAAAGCGTCAATGCTCCCGGGGAGTGTAGGTAAAATATGGGTTGTTTATTTATTGATTTATATTTAGTCTTTTGTCAGTAGCAAAATTATATAGGGCGAGATCTTTCTGATGCTCTTCCACTGAGCATCGAGTGAGGGACCTTGTGCACTAGATTCAAGCGCTGTTACAACTAGATTAGGGAGTAGGGCTGGTAAATTTCAGAAAGAAGAATTATTAAGTGTCGGGGTGGACACATGCACGTACCATTTTAGTTGGAACTCCTCCATCGCCCCCCCTAAAACTGGACAGGCTTCCAAAGTTTTTCATTCTTGTTAGCCAGAGGTACGTAAGTACTAGGAGAGTTTGAGTACTAGAAGAGATAAGCACTTCACGCATGCTTTATTGATGGCATACGTAGATTAGAAGGGTGCACGGTGGATCAGTGATGGAACACTTACCTTTGGTGCGTGGGGTGAATGATTTGATCCCCAACTAAATAAGTTCGTGGTGGACAACATTGTGTCCATGGGTTTTCTCCCGGGAATTTCATTTCCTCCACCAATTCTTAATCATCCATTTCTCTTAGCCTAAAGGGCATAATCGTCGTGGGCAGTAGCGTACGCAGGAATTTATTTCGGGAGGGGTTCAAACTGAATATGAGGGTATTTTCTATTAAAATTCCTAAAATTACCCCTAAAATTAGGCTAAATTTACGCAAAAGTCGAAATTTGGGGGGGTCCGGACCTCCAGGATCCACCCCCTGCGTACGTCTCTGGTCGTGGGTCGTTAAACTGAAAGATTTCATTTCATTTCAATTTCATTAGTAGATTTGATGACGACCACCAGTAATGACCAGTATAATAATGGCGCTCTGTAATAATGTGATAATTTTATACGCATGTTTAATATAGATATCATGTACGATACATTTTCAAATAAACGCTTTTGATATTTCTTCTAGTATGAAAAAGAAACTGTTTTTCTTGTCCATTTAAAACCCATTATTAGCGTAACTAATGCCATTTTCGCGTTTTTTACCATAAAAAAAGTAACATGGATCTACGATTTTACGCAGAACACGATTTGCGTTATTCTATTCTATCCTTTCAATTATTCTTTGGTGATGTGTTAAACTACTATTATTCCCTGGACAATCTTTATTTGTTTAAAGTGAAATAAAGTAAATATCTTTGTATATATTTTAAAAAGATGCATGGTTCATTATTTTTAATAGCAGTCAGTTGCAAGGCAAAGCACTGAATTTCAAGAAAACATATAAAAACCAACAAAAGTGGAAACATACACATTTTTAGCACCACATGCGTATTCTTCTCTCCACACAAATACAATAAGTGTTGTCTGAAGGAAATTTCTTTTCCTTACAAACACTTTTCACGTTTTAATCTCACGTTGTTCAATTCAGAATCTTCACGCAGACTTTGTTTTAGGTCGTTTTCTGACGTGGTTGATTCAATTGGAGCTTAGCTAGCATTCTTCTGAGAACCGAGGCTACATGAGACGTTGGTGCTCGCACCACATAACTTAGTGCCAAAAAGGTGCCCTCTTTTGAAATCAGAGAGATCTCCTATTTTTCACCATCACCGTCATTTCACACCACACTACCATTCTACTGTCTCTCACGTAGTACGGAATTTCCCCTAACACACCACCAGCAACTGCATGGCGCTGCGATCGCCATCTGACTGTTCCCAACCCAGATAATTGACGTGTTTCAATTATGTTGACAACCATTTGTATGTGTTACATGTAAAGCTTATGTGTGTATGTAAGTCATATGTGAGAAGCTTATTTTCACAGGAAAATATTTCCATCTCTCTCTTATATATATATATATATATATATATATATATATATATATATATATAGACCTTTAATTGTTTCTGAATCTACAGAATGAACTCTGTCGGGTTACGCGATAGGATTTACGAAAATATTTTACGATGTTTTTCCTAGAAATCACGATTGGAAGTTAGTCGTGTCTATAAAGAAGGAATATATTCATCTCATTCATTCACTTCTACTGTAAAATTAACAATTGTAAAACATTTCATGTTACAGATTGAGGAACCACTAAAGGTCAAGTTCGCAAAAAAAAAAAAAAAAAAAAAAAAAAACTGGAGATGGAAATTATCTCTTTTGAAAATACAGAAGCTTCTCCTTACAATAAAAGAGGTAAGAGCAATGAAATTTTATCTGCGTAATGCATTATTTGCATACAAAGTTTTGTAGGCACAGCCTGTCTTTTCGTTTTGATAATAATTTGTTTTAGACACGGCAACTATGGTATTACAGGGGGCAGTCAAAAAGTTCCCGGAATTGTTGTAGCCATGGGCGCCCGCAGGATTTTTCCAAGGGGGTATTGGGGATTAAGACATATATATATCAGGCCAAAATTTCAGGTCGCCAGGTCGCCAATGGCGACTAGAAACTTAGAGCTGGTAACGAGTGATCAGTAGAAATTGTTTCTCCCTAAACTTCCGGGGCTGCAAAGTTTGTGTTTCGCACGAAAATAATTATCACTGGGTGAGAGAAAACACCGAATGTGAACTCTTCACAACGGACATAGAAAGTGAAGTCTTCACAAGGTTGTAATTCACCCCTCCTTCCCTGCTCTCAGAGTGTCTTAGCAGAGTGGGTAGAATATAAACTTTGTTCTCTTCACTGACGTTGAATCAGACACTGAAAAAGATTTACAGTGAAAACTTGATTCCGAGTTTCCCAAATCTGCTTCGAATTGTTACATTTTGTGCAGTTTTACCTGTGAGTATGCTTCGTGTGAGAGAGACTTCGGCAGTCTCAACAGAGTTAATACTGCCTACAGGAATTCACTGAAGACCGACACTGGATGATTTGCTGACAATTTCCACTATTAACTCTTCACTTAGTGACTTTTATCCGAGAACTCAATCAACAACTGATACTTCAGTGCAGATAGAGAAAGAGCGTTATACAAACGTGATATTTTTAAGATATTTTTGAATATATATATGAATTGTCTAATCAAAATTAATTATCCTGAATCTACTTGTCTGGTTTTGAAATGTTATGCCCTGTTGTAAATTTCTTTGTCAAACCAAAGAATGCCTTGGGAGGGGGCGGAGGGGACCTCTCATAATTTGTACGTGAGAGATACTGACGATCATCATTTTTGGATTGGCAAGTGCGTCTGACTTTGAAATTTTGCGCCCTGCATATATTCCACTCTCCCTCACACAATCACCTTAAGATACGTGTGCGCATAATCCTTCATATCAAACTGAACAATTATTTTAGCACATAGTATGACTTCACGTTTTCAAAAGAAACAATAAAGGGCGAAATTATTTTTTCAACTCAACTGACGGATACTATCATTCAAAATACTTTGCCATTGCATTCATCAGGGTGAATATAATCATTACTGAAAAAAAAAATGTAAAACATCACACAGGGGAAGGGAGTAGGTTAAAATCTTGGGGATGGGTTCGACTAAATTTTGTTACTCCTAATCATTTATTTGAATGATGATTTTAAAAGCAAACTTTTGTCAATAGAAGAGCCTATAAATGTTAACCACTTTCGAAAATCCTTGTCCCCCTCTGTGGGCGCCCATGGTTGTGGCTCTTTATTACCACAATATAAGTACACATTTACTTAATCGCTTTCGAAGTTGGCACCTTCGGAACACACACACTTGCTCCATTCCTCCTATGATTGGTGGAAACACCGACGAAAGTCCTCTTTTGGTATCTTCCAAAGTTCAGACGTGGTGTTGATTTTGATCTCTTCTACGTTGGCGAAACGGAAAAGGCCCATTTTTAGCTTTGGAAAGAGCCAAACATCCGATGATGCTAAACTGTTTTTAAGGCTATCAGACTATTTGAATTAGATTTTCCCCAATTTGCACATGAACTTGATGTTTGCGCATTCCTCGATCTGTGGAATTGCACCAAATGATCATAACACACTCCTTCGTTCAGCTACATTACTCGTACATAGCCTGTTATGACGTGTTAATACTTATCAAGTTCATAGTTAGGCAACCTAAGAACTGTACTGTAGAAAGATCATTGTGATTGCATCACTAATGTCAAACCGGATATTCCTCGGGACCGGATTTCGTTTTTTTTTTTTTTTGACTGCCCCTCGTACTGCAAGAGATTGTACTATTTGTTTAATCTCACGCATTCCAATAGATAAATCCTTCGATGTCAAGATTTCCTTCTGTTAGTAGGATGCTTATTTTGTTTGTGTTATGTTACCTATGACGTCTTCTTCACTTTTGATACTTTATACTAGTGGTACGTACAAAAACCGGTTTTCGGTTTTTTTGTTTTAAGATAAACCGAAATTGCTTTTTAGAACTTCTTAATTAACGGTTTTTTTCTTATTTAAACCATTTTCCATTTTTAAAATGCTTTGATTTCCTATCTTTTTTTTTTTTTTTTTTTTTGCTTCTTCGTTAAATTGTTTGAAATAAGGGCCGCGGTGGCTCAGTAGTAAAGCAATCACCTCTGGTGCATAGGGTTCCTTGTTCGATCCCAGCTCGCGCCACGTAAGCTTTCCGGTGGACAAACACCGTATGTGTAGGTTTTCTCGGGGTTCTCCCGTTTCTTCCCGTTTTCTTCTTCCACCATTCCATTCATTTCACATCAAAACCGTCTCCTTTAGCCTAGCCGGCATAATCATGGGACGTAAAACTTACTGATTTCATTTGTTTCAAACAGGAGAACTACGAGCAACAAGAAAATATACCGGCTTCGGCGAAAATGATACTGCTTTCTGTAAAAATCCTAAACTCTTTTAGAGCAAACGATTTGATTGAAATCGAATCGGTTTTTGACCGAAATGTTGTTTTCGGTTTTTATAAAAGTCCGATTTTGTCCACAAAGTCTTTCTTTTCTATTCCTTTGTTCGTATATTCGTCTTGTGTTAGTTTATTTCGTTTAGCACTTCTTACAGTCTCCCTTTTCTACTACAATCAACTCATGTTGTACTTAACAAATTATCGTTATGAGAGAATTTCTTTCATTGCTTCTTCTAACGATGTAAATTTCCCCTCTTGTTCACGTAGTTCTCTAGTTTCGTTTCCTCGTTTGTGTGTGTGTGTGTGTGTGTGTTTCTTTTTTATCTATCGGTTTATTTTTTAACGGTTTTTTTAATTATTACTGACCGTACAGAAAAGGAAACTAGCGTCTCTCATTGAAAGACTATAAAAAAACAAAAATGTTATGTTTTTTGTTGGCCACACTGAAGACATACAGACGTGTTCAAATTATTAGACTCACGCTTGAAAACTGTAAAGTTGATGTTTCAGTCCTAATTTCAGAGTTCTAGAGCATGTAATTTAATGGTTAAATCACCAACATAGAATCCTTCATTTCTTTACTGTATAGTTGAAGTGATGATATCACCTTTGAACAGCAGATGGCATTAATAGATGGAAGGGAATTCTGAAAATGGTATTTCAGTTGTAGACAACTATTGTGGTTTCTGGTAACAAGTTACAATCTGAAGTATTGTGGCTGTAGTCGTAAGCAGTTAGGACATTCAAAGCCGTTCCCGTTCAACAGTTCGAATGGGCCAGTTTAAAGTGATCGTGACGTGTTTTGTGTATTAATCGTTTATTCTGTGAAGTCCTGTAATTGCAGCATAATGGAAAAAGCCAGAGACCTTTCAAGTGGCAGTTGTCAAAATACTTCAGCGGAAGGAAGATATACACAACAACAAATTGCTAGTAGAGTTGGGATAGGGCAAATATCTGTGAGTAAAATCTCCGTTGCGATGAGCAAGAAGCAAATGTATCAGCAAAGTAGGGTTGAGAAGTGTGGGCGAAAACCAAAGCTATCGCTAAGAGGTATCAGAAAACAAAAAAATTGACTCTGGGAAACACAAACGCAATTTCTAGAGAATTGAGCATAAAAATGGCTGAGTATGGTGTAGACATTTCGCCTGAAAATGTTCGAAGGATTCTTTGTGCTGAGGGAATAAAAGCACTTAGGCCAAGAAAGAAAGCAAAAGTTACTCGAATCATGGCAAAGAAGCGCCTCGAATGGCACGAGGCAAGGGCACCGGTCTTGGGGGCCGAGGGGACCCGGTCATGTGGGCTCCCTTATTTTATTTGTAAATTTGCAATATTAGGCATAATTTGAATGCAATTTGTCTTAAAATAATCATATATGCTTTCTGCATCTGAATGGGCCCCCCAAAGTTGCAGAGAAATCGGCACCCTTGGCACGAGGCCTAGAACGACGTCGACCTGGGGAGGAATTCAAGTTGGAATGCCTCCAACAAACTGTGAAGCATCCTACTTCAGTCATGGTCTGGCGTGTGATGTCTGTCTTCGGGCCTGGGAAATTATATATAAAAGAGGGAACAATGAAGCATGACCAATATCTACAATTTCTTCAAGAACTGCTTCCCCAGACTGCAGTCTGGTGTGATGACGCACACTTCATCTTTATGCATGCTGGAACCCTATGCCACCGGGGCAAAACGGTGACAAAATTCTTCGAGAACAACGAAATTAGTGTTCTTCTGTGGCCGAGCAATAGTTCTGATATGAACCCGATTGAAAACCTTTGGAGCTTCATGAAGGAAAAACTAAAGAAGAAGCATATTACAACCAAACATCAATTGATCGAGAACATCCAAAATTTGTGGTATCACGATGCTGAATTGAAGTCAAAATGTGCTAAACTCGTACATAGGATGCCACAAAGAATAAAAGACTTAATAAAGAATAACGGATTTCATGCGAAATATTAATCTTTATGTGAGAGATCATTTTCTTGTAAGTATTCTATTTCATTTTTTGTTTCCAATTTAGATACACACACTGTATAGCATTTATATTTGAAGATCACGTAGGCGTTTGTTTTATTCATATAGAAAAACATGTGCCATGACCACAAGAAATTAGAACAGTTACAGAACAGTAATTTGGACCAAATTCAAACGCGTTTTCTGACATAATATTGTAAGAACAGTAAAATATTCAGAAACTGAATGTTGAGTCTAATAATTTGAACACGTCTGTAAATAAAAGAAAGTGGGTAGGAAATTTTGGAAAGGATTTGGTCAGGACCTCTATTCAAAGATACGATTTTAACTATCGCTTTGAAGTTCAGACAAACGCTGCTAACGTAAGTCAAATGGTAGCCATCAATATTCGAAACTTAACATTTTGATTGCGTCGTAAGAACCTGTGTTATGCAATGGGCAAGAGACACATGCTTTAAAACTTCAAAGTAAAAGATTTTCTTTAAAATTAAAATCCAAATGTTTCATCATGGAAGATCGGCTAATGCACGCTTAGCTTCTATGTGCGTAACACCGGGTTCGATCCTAGATCAAATTTAACGTAATATAAAATCCTAGTAATTGTACAAATCGCGCTTTAAGCTTAAGTCAATCCTTACATAGCCTCATCGATGAAAAAGCACGTTAAGCTTCAATCGAATTATCTTTTGCACTTTCCGGACGAACGACAGCGTACATCTGTCATGAGTCTAATGACCAGTAAAATAGACGCTGGGCTTTGCTTTACATTTTTATTGCGAATGAACCACTGGCTATATTCGCAGCACGTCTACTGTGAATGCTTATTGGCACCATTGTGTTTAAATTTGAGTCGCAAGAGAACATGGATACATTGTTTATGGTCACAAGCAGTGCCTGGTTTAGGTTTGATGGAGCCCTAAGCTATTGAAAGTAATAAGGCTCTTTATATGTCTAGCTTTCTTTTTCAGCGACAAAATGTCATTTTGGGATTTCAAATATATGCTATATAGTACTTTATGGAGCTAATAGATATATAAATACATTTATTAACTTCATATTGATCAACTTACAACATTTTACAATTTTACATTTACAACACAGTGCAATATTCTTTAGAAACACAAAATACGGACTCATAATCTAATCTCTGGCAGATTGATATAATATGAAGTACGAGATGTCAATATATTACGCAAAACTACTAATAATTATGCAGGGCAAGTCAAATTGATGGACACGATTTCAGAAATTTATTCTGTGAAATTAATAAACATATGTTATGCTTCGAAAGGTTAACTTTTAAAGTTTAGTTTAGACGCAGTGTTTCCACTTTCAACCCTAAGAGTTAGCAGCGAACAGTTAAGGACAATAGCCTTCAATGGAAGGCAGAGATCTTTCTGTGTGCTTTATTATCATGTAAAAAAAATCTATGATTGAGATATACAAAACATGTCTTGACTTTATGTGATTTCTTCGTGTGGGGTAAAAGATCAGTTTACGTACCACCACTTCCAACAACATTGAATGACCTGCGTGTCCGCATTACAGCAGCCATTGCTGATATTGATCAGAACATGATTGAAAATGTTTGGCAGGAGATAGACTATCGGCTTGATGTGTGCCGTGTTACGCGAGGTGCCCACATAGAACATTTGTGAATATGTTCCGAGTACACTTTGACAATTTACCTTTCTTAGCATATGTTTCATAATAACATATGTTAATTAGATTTCACATAACAGATTTCTGAAATCGAGTCCATCATTTTGACTTGCCCTGTATACAACATTATTAATATCACATTCTGTTATAACTTACACACAATACAATTGTAAACTGAATATAAAATTCGTGCTAAGTGTCAAAACGAAAATATTGATTAAAGAGCCTAGATGTTATTTCAGTACTGGTGGGACATACAGACACGCGCATTCTTCTGGGGATTATTTGAACTACTTCCACAGTGAATACTGTAGTTTTTCACTGAGTAGTGTTAGGCACATAGGTCACATTTTGACATTAAACCGAACTTCTCCATTTTTGGCATTTAGAACTGGTTTTGTATTTACTCTACAATTGTAGTTAATAGAATGCATTTATGTACTATCAATATGACCATAGTAGTCCACGCTATTCATTGAGACAGCAGATCTTTGTAACCTATTACACAAACTTAGTTAGTGTAAAAGACGGTATTTCTAATACACGTAATATGTATGTCATATTTATATAAAATATCTATAACAAAAATATTTGATGTGACTAATTATATTATTATCTGCCCAATTCGTTATATACTGAGTATGTAAACAATGAACAAACATTTCCTACATTAAAACACTTTCCTGCCAAAACAAAGTAATTGATTATATCATCAAACTTTACATTTCCTATGCACATGAGGCTAAGGTTGCATAACTTTGTCATAAAACATCGTTGTTCTCAATTCATTTTTTACCCTCATTAACTGAGAAAAGATTTCTCTCCACTGCAATTTGAAATCATTACACAAAGGAAATTATCATTCTTAGAATTGCTTCTAATTTAGGGAATGCTAATTGGACGTGGTTGTTAATTACACTAGTCGACAAATATATATATATATATATATATATATATACTTTTTCTCTGGCACACAGAAGAAAATACCTTATTCTAATAGAATTTTCCACGTAGAATTCGAATCTGCAATCAGTTTTTTTTCCATCACCCTCAGTTTTCCCGTGACAGTGATTTTCGGGATATTTCCCCTCAAATTTCCTTTTTATTTTTACCATTTTCATACCTGTAGCTCGGGTACCCTTAGATATATAAACACACAAATTATATTGTATGTTAGCTTGATTTATACTTAGTAAACCCTCTAAGTTTCATAAGAATCGCATTATTCTTTCTAGAGAAATAAACATATTTATATAAAAATATGCTATGTGTATTGTTCATTTTACAATATTCATTAGTGCAGATAGAATCACATATAACTTCCACGAAAATTACAATATAAGCATGGTTTATATCCCACTGGATTTGAAATAAAACATATTTTCAATTATGTATATACCGTGTCACCATTTTTTGTATGAGGGAATTTCCAGAGGGATTTTGTTGGAAATTCCCTCCAAAAAGTAGTTTAAAGTTGTTTTTTTGGTCTTAACTTGCTGTATGTGTATAGTGATATAGAAACAGGAACTGCCCTATAACATAATTTTATGTCTACTTAATACATAATACAAAAGAAGTGAGTAGTAACTTCTTAATGAATGAACACTTACTTACCTTAACTAAAATGTTTTAGTTATCGACTTTCTTCTGAGTTTGGCTTCTGGAACATCTCTTTTGAGTGTCCAACAGTAATCAGCTAGCATTTGTGAAATCCACTGTCCCTGGTATCTCTTCTCTATGGAGGAAATGTTCTGATGAAAACGTTCTCCATGCTCATCACTAACAGCACCAAGGTTTTCAGGATAGAAATCCAGGTGGGAGTGTAGAAAGTGAACTTTAAGGGATATGTTGCAACCAATTTCTTTGAATGATTGCAGGAAATCAGTCACAATTTCACGGTAATTTGGGGCTTTCTGGTTTCCTAAAATATTCTCTGTTAAACATTTAAATGAACACCAAGCTGCTTTCTCAACCGGAGTTAAGAGATCCTAAAATTTTTGGTCATGAATCAAACATCTTATTAGGGGGCCTACAAAAATCCCTTCCTTGATTTTAGCGTCACTAACCCGAGGAAATTTTCTCCACACAGAAGAAGAGAAGAAATTTTCTCCACATCCTTGAGATAACAAAATCCTGCATTACTTTTGTCCATTGCCTTAACAAAGTTTTTGAAGAGCCCCAACTTTATGTGAAGAGGAGGTAGAATTATCTTATCAAGACTCACCAGTGAGGAATAAACAACATTCTTC